>NC_092214.1:22601766-22825996 GCF_043381705.1 Parasteatoda tepidariorum | reverse complement strand
AAAAATGCTTTCTCAATCTAATTTATATTCATTGCTGCATCCCTATTATGAAATACAGTTTTAATTAATTTTACTAAATTTTCTTATCTTCCGTAAAAATTGGAAATCTTGACAATTTTCTACCCTTATTTCTACTTAAATCCTCTAATATGTCGTTTAACAAGGCTTGTCTTTCCACGCAATAGATTTTTGAATGATGGAAATTTCCTCACCACTTAAGCTAAAACTGTTTCAAAATAGACAACAAAATAGATAAATTATTTAATAACTAATCAAAACATTAATAATCTAATATGCATTATATAATCAAAAGTTTAATACATTCTTCAAATTCCAGTTGAATCAGCTTTTGTAATGTTCCATAATACTTTAAGTTTTGTGTTTCTTAATTCTTTCATATGTTTATTTTGAATGGAAAAAAAATATTTAAAAAGAAATAAGATATGCCTGTGATTAAACAGAATATATAAAAATGTATCTTTATTTTTTTATTTAGTAGTTTTTTCCGGATCTACGTCAGATACTTAATGTGGTGAGCACATTCGATGTAGTTTTTCTGAGATATTTAGCAATTTGAATAACAATAATATTTCCTACCTCTGAGTATTAAAACATATACAAAAATATGTTCAATTTATTTTCTTCTTCATCTTAATAAAAAAATTAACAAATGCGAAACTCTTCTTTTTCATAAAATTGTCAATCATCATTAGTAATTTGCTCAGAATAAACACTTTTTTACACCCATGCATTTAATTGCACTGTCATTGTGGGTGGGCATAAATACGTGTCTACAACTATCAGATCAAGAACTGTTTCATTAACTTTTTTTTTATATTAGATTAGTTCTGATTTCTCTAATTAATTTGTAGATTACTAAGACACACATGGCAATCTGCGTCTCTGTTTATAAATGAGCTGGTCAAGGAAAATTTACTTGATGAAAAGACTTAGAAATTACCTCCGTGAAACACAAATGTCTTTGAAAATCTTGAAAGAAAAACTGATTACAAAAGCACTTAAGTAAAATTAATTGGATGTGCTAAGAAGATACGTAGAAAGAGGTCATAGTTGTGTCGATATGCAACTAATAATACAATTAACTTGTTTTTATTTCGAAACTCTTCAAAGAAAATAAAAAAAAAGTCACAATTTAAGTGCCTTACACTTGAGGTAAAGCTACAATTTTAGACTATATATATTATCCTGCCGTAAAGAACTATTTGGGCCTTAGAATGGGTAAATAATTAAAATATTAAACTTTTTCAAAAATCACCATTTTGGCAAGATTTTTCCACTTAGATTAAAATCCTCCAAATCAATGAAAAATTCAGGATTTTTGCAAATTTTAAGAAATGTTTTAAATATTAAAAAATTAGATTACAAACTCTTTTCCTTTTTACAAAACTGTGACTTTTGCGCCATTTTGAGATACAGTATAGAAGGTGATACTCTAAACTCTCTTAAGGTACTCTAAACTTGATCTAACAGTCTTGACTAACTGTTGTAAACTCACAGCAGTTATAAAAATAACAAATTATTCTCAAAAGTGTTATATCAGGGGGTGACAGAACCTTCCCAAGACAGTCTTAAAGGCAACAAAGCACCCTTGCCAGTTCATATTCTCACTTCTTATGGGGAATGACCACTCCAGGATTTTCAAAAAATGACTTTTCAGTTTTTTTTCTGAAAATATTGCCTCCTTGAAATCGTGTATCCAAACGCTTATGAGCTGTTACTCGACTTAAAACCTCTTGTAGTCCATAGCTTGTATCCAAAATATTTCAAAAGTGCTTTTCTGAAGGCTACATTTTTCAATCCGTCCTAAGTCATAACTCGAAATCTTCACTTATTGACCTTAAAAATTGAGCAGTTTAATTAAAAACTTATATTCTTTATTTAAGTGCGTCGTATTATTTCATTTTATAGCATAATTTTTTAAAAAATTTTTTGAAATTCTTAGTAAGGTTTTTTTTTTATTAAAAAACTCGCCAGTCTTACTAATGTCTGTGTTATGATATCATTAATGTACTGTAACTTAATATATTAATTTCAATAAGATAATTTAACTGCTGTTCTAATACTAAAGATAAATGTTTGGATTTAATTGATTTCTTGTCTTCCCTGTTTTCGGCTTAACACTTGCTTAGGGGAGGAATTACTGACCTCTTCACGTTTCCTGTCCGTTTTTTCAGGTGTGAGAAATGTCTCCAAATGGTTTCACATAACTTCTGACCCTTGGCCAAAGGGTCAAAAGTTTTGACCACATATAAGGGGAAGAATTGGACGGATGCTACAGCCATTTATCGTTTTAGGGGGAGGGACTTTTGTAATGATTTTAAGAAATTTTTTGGAGGGAGCCGGATCACATAGAGAGTACCAAGAAAGTGAACATTCTTGGTAGGTCAAAGCTGTCATTCATATTAAGACTGGAAGGCAAACATTTTCTAAGATATTCATTCTCCCTCTCGTTAGGAAAAATAAGCAAATCCGAAACCCCTTTTCATACTTACGTAAGAAAATCGCCCTCCTTATATTTTGCGTGAACTTTTACTTTTACTGTAGTAATCCAGTTTATTGAATTTCAGAGTGAAATTATAATAGAAGATGTAACTCAAAAAGGGAAATTTACGTTTTAATGCATTTTTAAAACTCCTCGGGAAAAAAATTTCTAGATTTTGCCTTTCCCAAATTTGACTTTTATTTCAAATTTAGACATTTTCCGAGTGAAATTTATTCCAAATTTTTTTTACACCTTATTTCAGGAAAGTAGGAATTTAAGAAATTCTTAAGTGTCCAAAAGTCTTAAGTGACCATTGTATTTTATAACCGTCGTTGAACAGCCAACCCAATTTTTTGGGTTTACGACTACTAATGTTTAACTCCGTAGCCTTGTAATTTTGAATCCCATCCAGAAGACAAGTGAACTCCTGGATCAAATATTGAGAAACATTTGCCTGTCTGGAGGACGTTTTGATCGAACTAACCCGCATTTGCGTCACATGGAGAGGAAAACCACGGAAACCTTCCACGGTTAATCTAACGGCAAGGGGACACTCTAACACATGATTCGTCTACCACTGAGGATATTTTACGTCAGCACTGTCTTCAGTGCAAGCCGGATGCGGAATTCGTATCGACCAGCCATTGCTGGGATTCGAACCCGGCTCACCTAATTGGAAGCGAACATTTTGCAGTGAATATTGCTTATATCCCTCTTCCTCTCTTATCATCTGAAATAAGCAAGTTATGAATACTCCCTTTTTTGGTGTTTACGTAGTTATTTTAATGGCCTCTAATATGATATTAAGGAAAGTCATGCATTGAAACTTGTTACGATATAAGACAGCATAAGGGAAGTTAAGTGTGTACAATATTTTAATGAATTGAGAGTATAGTCAAAAAGTGAATGAAATCACCAAAAATGGTAAAACCCTTCATTCGTGTTTCTCATTGTATCAATTTTGAGAGCATGATTTTTGATCTACGTATATGATACAGTCGACCATGAAACAATCTGTATATTTAAAAAAGAAAATCTTGCTGCTTTTGTAACTGTTCGCATGTATATTTTATAACCGTCGTTGAACAGCCGACTCAGTTTTATGGGTTTACGACTACTAATGTTCAATTCCGTAGCCTTGTAATTTCAAACCCAATCCAGAAGACAAAGGAATTCCTGGCTCGAGTAGTGGGAGAAATTTTTCTTCGTGGAGGAATTTGGGGTCGGAATAACCCGGTACACCCCATTGGAAGGCGGACGCTCTATCCCCTGAGCCATCGTGACTCTGTTCATATATATAGAGTGTTCCGCAAAAACCGCTCTTAATATGCATTTTTAGATTTCCTATCAGAACTGAAAACAAGGAAGTATACGTAATCAGAGTCGCAAATTAGCATTTAACCGAGGAAGAATCAAAAATGCTTTCTCAATCTAATTAAAAAGGTAGATATAATGAACATTATACAGGCTTAATTGAAGCTCTAAACTTGAAGGTGTATCGAACAATTGTCTTTCAAATCCCTTCAGTTTCTCCTCTCTCTTGTTGTTTATTACTTAAATATCTCTTGTTGTTTCTTACTCCCACCTTCCTGTACCGTGATTTGCCAGAATATGAAAGTGACTTTCTCTTCGGTTAATTTGTGACTACCAATGTGCATACTTTTATTTTTGATGAATATTCTGAGAATACATATCAAGGATGGTCCTTACGAAACATCCTGGATGATTGGGGGAAAAAATTTCATCTAAACTTTAAAGTCGCAGAGGCTGTATCGATTTTAGAATTATTAACTTTCACAGTTCACTAACTGAAAAAAATAATAAAACGGGTTTATTATTACCGTATATTCAGTTCTCTATAAAAAATTAACACGATTCTAAATTTGTCGAGATAAAAATTTAAAGAAAAACGTATTTTTCAAAATTTAATATTAATGCAAAACTGTATAAATATTGATAATTTAGTTTTATACCACCGTCCAAGAGTAAGGGAAGCTTGGCGGTCAACAAGTTAAAAAAAATTTAATTCTAAGTTAACGGACAGAAAAACTTTTTCACTTTGAATACGTTGCTGCCATATTTCATCAATAAAGATACACAGAAACTTTTCGTAAAATAAATTTGTCTTAGAAAAGCTACAAATATTTTTTTATTTGTGTCTTTTATTTTGTTGAGAAATGGGTTTGTAATGATGTATTTTCTTTCACACATCCTATATTTTTCCCTCTCATTTTCTACATTATTTATTATCCTTTTTTTTACCATCAGTCTTGTTTCTTCTTTTCTCCCCCCTAAGTCAGCTCTTGAGCAAAACATTGGATTTATATCACTGCGACAGTGGATGAAGATGATTTCCGTCATGGCGCCTCTTGTAAAGACCCACCCGCATAATTAAATTAAGTGCTTAAAATTCAATAGAAAAATACCGACTCTTCATTTACATTCTCTATTTCAATGAGTTAGATAAAATTTTCTCATGATTCATGTAATTCCCGTAATATGATTATCATTTGAAATTATTGCATTAAACCTATCTTGAAAAGGGAGCTAGCTGTTCCGTTCATTTTATTTTTTTAACTTTAATAGCAAAAAATGATGAAAAATTAAATTATGATCAAGCTTATGTAATTTAAATCAATAGCTAATGTAAATTAAATTATATAATTAAATAAATTAAATTTGAATTATAATATTTTTATTTATAGCAAGAATTAGAAACATCAATTTTTTAGGGAATTCTTAAAGATGGATCATCGAAAATTTGCAAGCATGTTTTGTGCGGTAGAACAATAAGACATGAAATTTCAAATACTGTGAAGAAATTTCAAAATATCAAAATGAAAACATATTATGAGAGATTAATTTTGGATTACGCAATGGGGATGATTCTAATAATTTGTTTGCATTTTAATATATATGTTTTTTTTTTTAGCAATTGAAACTTTAAGGCTTATTCTAGATCTGCCTGAACTCACTTTTTCTATACTTTAAATTTCAAATTACTGATAGAGGTAAAAAAGAATTTGCGATTAAATTTTTTCTCGTGGTAGAAACTTTTCAGGAAAATTCCGATTCAGAGTTATTTAAAATTTGAAATATAAAAAAAAACTTACTTCAAGTAAATTTTAAATTATCAATGAAAGTGAAGTAGGATTTGCCATTAAAAATTTCCACCGAGAGAAAAAGTTCTCATCGCAAATTCTCCTTTACCTATATAGGTAATATAAAATTTAAAGTGCAAAAAAAGTGACTTTAGGCAACCTAGAATAAGCCATGATGTTTCGATTTCTGAAAAAAAAATCAAAATAAATAAAAAATCAATCGAAATTAATTTAAAAATGTCAAAACGAAAAGAAAGTATGAGAGGATAACTTAGGGTTACCCAATAAGAAAGATTCTAATAATATGATAATTTTGATTTGATTTCATTTTGATATTTTGAGGGTTTTTTTTCAGTATTTGAAACTTTAAGGCTTACTCTAGGTTTGCTTAATCTCACCTTTTCTATAGTTTAAATTTTAAATTTCTTATGGTGGCGAAGGAGAATTTGCAATGACATATTGCTCCTGTAGTATAGCGTCCAGAGACGCAGTTTATAAAAATACATTTAAGAAACACTAGGATTGTTTTCAATTTTATATAGTTATGCCGTACAAAAAATGCATACAAATCTTCTATGATCCATTTTTAAGAAATTTTAGAAAATTAAAGTTTCTAATTTTTGCTATAACTAAAAATATTATGATTCAATATTAAAACTATTCGATTTAGTTTGTATAAACAAGCCCATATTTTAATTTTTTTCAGAATTTTTTCTATTAAAGTTGGAAAAACTAGAGGAATTATCACTGAGAAGTGAGTTGTCTAAATTTAAGCATCTCTCGAAGCCTTACCTCATAGCAAAAAATTATAAAAAATTGGCAAATTGTCCTCCTTTTCGTTACTTATACATATGCTCTTAACACATTGTTTAAAGTGTTATGCTCTTAGCACATTGAGTAAAAAAATCCTTCTTAAAACTTTTAAATGCTTATTTCATGACACATATCGTTATTTATGTAAAAATACACGCCAACTTTGTAATCTGGAACAAGTTTACAATAATTTCCTCATGGCAAAAAACTATTAAAAAAAATTGCAGAATATCTTTCAGGTATGTAAACTATATTAATGCTCTTAACGTAATATGGTTTGGACTAAGCATATAGTTCTAAAAAATTCTTGGGTATTTATTTTTTCACATGTATGGGTATTTTTGAAACATTTGACGCTAACTTTGTAATCTGAAGCGGGTTTTAAGAGAAATCCTCATTGTAAAAAAATATGAAAAAGTTTGCGAAATGCCCTCTTTCATTTATATATATATATGCTCACAACGTAACATTATTTGGACTAAAAATTGCTTCTTTATAATTTTGAGTACTTATTTCCTGACACATATGGTTATTTTAGAAATACAACTGACGCTTACCTCATAATCTGAAATAAGTTTAAAATTATTTTCTCCTTTCAAAAGATTTTTTAAAAAAATTCGTGAATTGTCCTTCTTTACATTAATTATACATATATGCTCTTAAAGCGGGTAAACAAATCCTTCTTAAAAATTTGAGTTCTTGTTTTTTCACAAATACGGGTATTTTTGGAAGAATTGACGCTCATTTTTTAATATTATTTCATTTCAAATGAGTTCCTCATTGCAAAAAATTATTTAAAAAAAATCGTAAATTGTCCTCCTTTTTGTCAATTATAATACATATGCTCCTAATAGTTGGAGTAAGTAAAACCTTCTTAAAACCTTTGATTACTTATTTCTTGACACATAAGGGAATTTTTGGAAAAAATGACGCTTACTTTGTAACCTAAAACAAATTTCAAATGAAATCCGCATTGCGAAAAATTATGAAAAATTCGCAAAATGTCCTTTATTTTTATATGTATGCTCATAACGCAGTATTGTTTGGACTAAAAATTGATTCTTGAGTATTTTGAATACTTATTTCCTGACACATGAGAATTCTTGAAAAGAAAATTGACTCTCACTTTATAATCCGAAACAAGTTTAAAATTATTTTTTCATCTCAAAAAATAAATAAAAAATTCGCAAATCGTCCCTTATTACGTTAATTTTACATATATGTTCTTAACGTGAGAAAACAAATCCATCTTAAAAATTTTCAGTGCTTATCTTTTGAAACGTATTAGTGTTTTTGAAGGAAAAAAAAAAAGACGCTCTCTTTGAAATTTGGAATAAGTTTCAAATGGATTCCTCATTGCAAAAAAATATTAAAAACTCACAAAGTGCCCTCCCCTATATGGAACTATATATATATGCTCTTAACGTACCATGGTTTGGAATAAACAAATGTTTCTTAAAAAGTTTGAGCATTTATTTCTTTTAATCTACGGGGATTTTGGAAAAATTTAACGCTTATTTTGTAATCTGAAGCAAGTTTCAAATTAAGTCCTCATTTTAAAAAATGTTTAAAATTTGTCTTTCATTATGTTTACTATATTAATGCTCTTAACGCTGCATGGTTTTGACTCAACAAATGCTTCGCAAAAATTTTGGGTATTTATTGAGACAGATGGATATACATAAAAAATTAAATATTAATTATAACTTCAATTCTATTTATTTATTCACGGTACTATTTCAGCAATAACTCATACCGGTGGACCAATTATCTTGTCATTTCTTTTAAAATTTAGGGGTAGGAGTAAACTTTGTCTTAACGATTTTACCCGCTTAGCATAATTATAACTCAACATAATTTTTTTTCATGACTCATTTGACTGAGGCTTAAAAAAAATTACTGAAATTGCTCTGTGGAAATGGTTGAAGTGAATATTATTAAGACAACGATCATTGTAATTTTAACGATAAGTTTGCGGTTTCTCGTATCTTCCAACTACAAATGTGGTTCAATTATTCATAGTTTTCAAGCACATGCATTGTTTTGTTGTTTGTTTTTCTTGTAATTGTCATTGTGGAGTGCTTTTTAACAATGGTTATTGCTCAAAACTGACAGATTACGCATGGAAAGTTGGAGATTGGTTTATTTTTTGAGTTTCATTTAAATAAATGAACAATATAAAAAGAAGTCGTTGAACTTTATTTACTACTTTGAAGATGGTAATTTCTAAGTTAGAGAAATTTTCGACGCAGTTTGAAATTTTACAAAATGAAATTTAAATTTTAATCTTTTCGATCTCTAATCCTAATATCTGTCATTTTTTCCTTCATCTTTTTTTACAAATAAATAAAAAATGCTAAATAGGATGATTTTATTTAAAAGGAGGTATTTTTTAATTGTTGAGTTACAGTGCAAAAGAAATTTTAGCTAAATCAATATAATTACATTTTGAAAGATTTTTTTCTTCTCTTTTGAATTAAATTATAATTCGATTTTTCATCCCCCAAATCAAAAGTTTTGGCCCACTGTTGTTGAAAAATTAATTCTTCAAAAATATGAATCAAAGCAATATTAATGCATCTAAAACTTTATTGGACAGTGTTCCTTAAACTTTTTTTTTATTAAATTATCCTTTATTTCTTATTTTCAAAATTATGAAACCTAATTTTATTCAAAGTACTAAATTTCGTTGATTATTTCTTATGGTTCATTAGCTGAGATGTTTGATTTAGAAACTTTTTCTAAATTTCGATTTATTCCACTATGTATCTGAGAAAAAAAAATTCCCAGACTAAGTTAATTTTTTCCACCAAATAAACATAAAAAATCTAAAAATACACTAATCCAATAATTATTATTGATTCAAGCAAATTTTTGAGATATTTTTTTTTCTTGAAACAGTTATAATTATTAGCTTTCGATTCTTCTGATACGAATCTAACTCTAATCAAATCAATTTCTAAGTGAAATGCTTTTTGACAATTTTAAAATGATTGAAAATTACTAGTGCATTTTCTTATGAAAATTTATTTAATTTTATTATTAGCTTTCTGAAAGAAAGTTAACTTTGTTGTGTTAGAGTTTTCTAAGCTAATCTTTATACACACATGGCAATCACGTGGTAAAGTTGGGCATATGGCCCTATTTCCGTCCACTATGAATGAAACGATTTACAAACTATTGTAAATAAAGTGTTCAGCACGTAACCCGCCGGCATTGCTTCTTAAACTATAGCTTACATAAGAGTATTTTTACAATTGCCGACATTGCACTATTTATTCGCTAGTGTTGTTTTTAGCTTTACAAGTTTTTATTGTGACTTGCATTTTAAGGGTGATTTTCAAAGCTTTCGCCAAGGAAAATAATGAAGACATCATTTTAAGTGCTTTACACTTGAGACAAAACTATCATTTTTAACTACAAAAATCATCTCGCCATATAGAATTATTTGGACTTTACAGCGGAAATAACTTGAATATCTTAAAAGTTATTAAACTTTTTTTAAAAAAATTGCCAATTTGGCGAAATTTTTACAACTGGAGTAACTTTAAAAAATTAGATCACAAAATGCTCTTTATTTTTACAAAACCGAGGATTTTCTTTTTGCACCATTTTCAAAGAAAGCAAAAAAAAAAAAAAGAAAAAAAAAAACATTTTGCTGGGCTAAATGTAGGCCAAACTTGATCTAGTAGTCATGAATAACTATTGCAAACTCACAGCAAATATGAAATTAATAGCAAAAAAGTTTGCTATTTCTTGCGACCAAAGAGCCTTTGAAAAACAGTCTTAAAGTGAATAATCCTCAATTTTTTTATAGTTTTATGAGCCGAAGAAATTGTAGTAATTTTCAAACAATAAAAAATTTGAGCGCAAATACTTTTTATTTTAAAAAAAATTGCTTTCCTTCAAAAATCGCCATTTTTATAAGAGGTTGCTCAAATAACAGATAACTGGTGCTTTTTTGTGATTTGTTTCTTTTTTTTTTCTTTTTTGCTTGACAAGCAAAATTAGAAAAAGGAGCAATTCTTATGCAAGACATTAAAATCCTTTATTTTCAGATTTTTTTTTAAAAAAAAAACAAAAAATATATGGAAAAAAATTTCAAGTGCAAAAATTTCACATTTGGAATGAAAATTGAATTCGCTGAAAATAAATTTTTAAAAAGAAATTTTGTTTTAAAAATAAATTTTTTAAAGAAAGAAAACAAATTTTGAAGGAATTTTTGAGGTCAAGAGTTTTGAATACAAAAGAAAAATTTAATATTTCAAATGGTCCCTTAACAGCTAACAAAGCACTGACTAGAAGTAAACAAAGTTTGACTTCACAATTATAAACTTTTCGAAAATTGTTATCGTTATTTTTAAAAACAACATATTTTTCGATTAAAATCGTTATTTCACGCGAGGAATATATTTTTTCCCCAACTCATTCTTCCCGCCATGGATCTCTAAATGGTGACACGATGGCGGAGTGCAAAACATTCTTTTACTATACGTCTTTATTGATGCAAAACCACAACTGTGGAAGACAGTCCTGAAGATGGGGTAAATCACCGGAAACTTGAATTCTAGGCTTTCCTATGTCCGGAAATCGTCATAAAGTTGCCGTCGCCATGTGCCTTCCAAATGTGAGGGACCACAAACTCCCCTTCGACCAATAGTAACGAAGTTTTAAGATTCTACATACTAGGAGGAGATTGTTTTCTTTCCATTCCTTGGAAATAGGTAACTATATTTCTCAAGGGGGAAAAAATCGTTATCTTCGGTTTTCTGCTCAGCAGTCAAGAAATTCTTAGGCGCATGGCCCTTCTAATTTTTTATACTGAAATGGTATTTATGGAAGAGAAAACAGTAAAAATTCTTTACGTGTTAAACTTTTACGGAGTTTCAAGCTTTCTCTTCAGGACATATTCTTTCTTCGTGAACTTATTTTTACTTTAGAACACATTCTTCTTGTATTTGTTTGCAGAATAAACTACACTTAAAACTTTTTTTTATATTTAAGTTTTATGCGGTGAAAGACATAAGTAGTTTTGAATTTGGAAAAATACTATGAAGCGGTGATATTCTTTTAATTTTTAAAAAAATACTAAGAAGTCTATCTTGTAGTGATATTCTATCTAATGGGTGAAATAATTCAAGTACCGTTTAATTATCTCACCTTACCTATATAATTATATCATAGGATTACCTTTCTAATTATAAGAGACACAAATTAATACAGATAAGGCTCAACATGACAGTTTAGAATGTGAAAATGAATGTTTCTAGGTATTGCAATTTATATTTCAAATACACGTTTTAGGTTGAAAATATAAATTTATTTAATCAGTGCATTAATTGCTTATTTTCTAATTCTTATTTTTTTTTTAATTAAGTGCGTTACTTAATATTTTTTCTGTTATACAAACCTTTTATAGAAAATTATTTTTCGTATTTATTCATTCATTTTAACTATTATTATTATTTGCAAGAACAGTTTGATTGCATTAAATATAATATGGGATGCCTAAAGTACAGAGAGTTTAATGAGTTGTTTTCAAATCACTTCAAAGACACTGTATGTCATACTAAGATTTATTTATATATCTGGATACGAATCTTAAAAGCCCTTAAAGGGGACTTCAGGTGGAGTTCTGTAAGTAATAATGTACGAAATTACTAAAATTGAACTTGATTTATTTATGTACTAAAAACCACCACGTTTTAATCAAAAGTTAAATCAACATTCCACAAATTCCACTAATGTAAAACGTTTTTATTATTATGTATCTATCTGTACATCTGTGAATCAATTTTCAATTCTTTGTTTATTTAAAAAAAAATATACCCTTGAATCATTCTGCATATTTTGCCTAAAACTGTATTTCTAGTTCCATTTTCTTTTAATAATTAATTTCTTTAATTAAATGAAGATAGATAAGATTAAGTTTGAATAATTCAGAAAAAAAAATCAGAAAAAAATGTATTAACTTAACTAGTAAATGAGGAAAAGGAAAGCAGCTGCCCCAAAATCTTACTTTACTTTGAATTCATTTTCTTGTAAGTCAATCTCTTACTGTAAGTGATTGCGATCTGCATGTATTTTCAGTTTTTTTTTTTTTTTTTTCGTAGAATCTCAAAAGTGAATATTTTTTTACTAATTATATGCGGATTCGAAACAGAATTGATTATGTATAATGCACTAAACGTAAACGCTCAGTAAAATTCGTCAAATACCACTCATATGCTTATCAAATAAGTTTAGTTATGCACAGCAATATAATAAATCAATATGACGAGGTCAAGACATTATCAATTTTTCAACACATTATATCTCTACACGTCGTTTTGGAGTTACAAAAAAAATAATAATAAATAAATGAATTTGTGTAATCAAATATTTTCATCTTAATTATAAGTTTCATATTTATTATTTACTTTTATACTTTTTGCACAAATATTCCATTATTTATCACTCCGAACTCTTCATTATATAGCTGTCAGAATTAGTGTCTATTTTAGAACTATCAATAGGACCCTTGTTTCTCCGCATATTTTATGCTTGCAATAATCGAAAAACCTAAACTTACATTTCGTTATACCATTTCATATCCTAAAAGGTGTTTATATATCTTTGAACTTTATTTTATACTATATTTCTTAAAATTTTCTTCGCTTTATAGCGAGTTTTATTTTTTTAAGCACATTTTCATACATTTTTTTTTCTGTTTAGCTGTATATTTATTATTTTACTACTTATTTTTAATTTTTTTTTTTTTTGCTTTAAGATGAATTTTGCCTTTTTATTTTTTACTTATTTAGTTTTGCTAAGCACCATTTAATGCAAGAGTGAAAATTATAATTCGACCAAAAGGCAAATGTTCAAATTTTCGCTTTGAAATAATACCTGAAGCAAACGCATGTAAGATTTTGAATCTTATGCAAGAGTGATTTGGTAACCTTGCATTTCTGTAACTTGGATTTTTAAATATTGCAAAGATACTTGCAATAGTGACTACAGATCAATTTAAACTAGGTTTTTTATTATTATTTGCAAAAGAGCATTCAGTTTTTCTTTCCAGCTCACAAATATGAACATGCATTTCTGGTTGCTGTCAAATTAAATATGCAAAGTTACTCTTTAGCAATGCAAAAATGTTTTCTTTTTTCCAGCTCACAAATATGATCATCCATTTCTGGTTGCTGTCAAATAAAATATGCAAAGTTAACTCTTTAACAATGCAAAAAAATTTATTATTGTCATATTCTATATTCTATCAAACATAAACTACTTCTTCTAAATACTTTTCTTAAATAAACAAAAAAATTAATATCAATACATTTTATTAAGTTTACTTTCTGCAAATAACATCGTAAATGGCCTGTTCTCTCTTTATTTACCTTCCATTTTTTTTCTTCAAAAAACGTTTTTTAAATAAGCAAAAAAATTAAAATCAATACATTTTATTAAGTTTACTTTCTGCAAATAACATCGAAAATGGCCTGTTCTCTCTTTATTTACCTTCCATTTTTCTTTTTCCAATTGTGAATCTTTTTCAATTTTTGATGTTGTAGTTTCGTATTCTGAATGTTGAATGTTTGCCAGGCTAGAACTATTATCTTTTGCACCTGAATCCAACTAAAGCTGTTATGACGGCGTTATTTTTACACCGTGTCTACCTCAAAGAAACGTTCGTTGGCACTGAGATCAGTTTGAGACGGCTCCTTGGAGATGGCACGTTTTCTCTTAACTAATATATGACCTTCCTTCTGTCCCCAAAGCACCCTCATTTTAGATAATCATACCTGGGAATCATGTCAACTGGAATCATTTAAACTGGGAATTATATCTTTGAGTCTGGGAATTAGTCATGGGAAACAGTGTAAATGCGTTCATCTTAAAGTTTGCATTATTTTTCTCAATTTATTTGCAAAGGCTGATCAAAATTAAATTACCTTACAATAGACTCTGCAAACTGATAATATTTACAAGTATGCGCATATCTAGGTAATTTTAATTAATTGTTAAATTTTGCATAAATTTTTGAATTTTATGTATATATATATATNTATATATATATATATATATATATATAACTTAATTAATAACTTAAGTGTTTGACCTAGTACAGTTTCTCAACAGCCCAAGTTTCTGTTGTTTACAGTTTCTTTTCAACCAAATTTTAAATTTCTTTTTAACAGTACCCAAGCCAAGGTGTATGTGAAATAATTTCAATCGGTGAGGGAAAAAGAAATTGTGATAGCATTGATAGTCTGCAAATAATATATTTCCACTAGTGGCGTATCTAGGGTATGTCATAGGCACATTATTTCAAAAAAGCGCATTTTTCTTTTTTTACTTAGAATTTTTTTATAAATTTTTTTTTAAAGATAGGGCTGAATTTAAAAAAAGCATGCAACATTTGAAAGAAAGACTAGAATGCAGAGAATACATGATTCCTGAATTTTATTTATTTTTACACAACCACAAGCAAAGAGAAAAGATAAACAATTTGCTTTCCCTCTTCATATCACATTGCAAGATTGTAGTCCTTTTAAATGGGTAATTATCCGGGGAGGAAATGAATGGAAACCCTTTAGGCAGAGAGGCAAAGATAGATTTTTGGTGATGAACAGAGGACAAAGAAATGTGAAAACCATGGGGTGCCCCGTTCTAGTTATCCCGTACCTAGACTAATTATCCCCTAGAAGCAAAATAACTTAGGCCCTCATCGGACCAACATTCAGGAATCTTGACTCATTAAAGATTTAAAAGGCCGTTCATTTCCGATATTGGTTTTATATAAAATTTTCTGTTTCACCCGATATCTTACAGCCAATATCGACTTTATATAGAGCTGTCAAATTAACCCGATATTTTATGTTCAGCTTTATATTGGCCGTATATAGGCCGATATTTGCTCTATATAGTACCCATTTTTTAGACAATTTTTAGCCCAACTGGAACCAAGATTGTTGTTAGGGTTCTGTAGTAAAATTCCTGTAAATCTTAATGAATACGCCCCACTATTTTGAAAAATAAAGACAGACGTAAGTGTAAGTTGTCTTGTGCTCACGCTCATATAAAAAATTCTGCTCGCCTTAGTTGTTATTTCAAAATTTAATTTAAGAAAAATCAAATATTTAAAGTCTATTTTGGAATTTTATAATCTATTTTAATCGGATCGATACAGCTTCTGGGCTTTTATATAGTTGATTCAACTATTTAAGTGAACAACGTGCACTACAAGGATTTTTTTTTTTTTTTTTGCTGTTGTTTAAGTAATCATTTCCTAAGTATCCTAATCATTTTCTAAGTATTAAGTATAAGTGAATTATACTTAATTATTAGATAGCATTATATGCGTTCGTTATATTTTCTAGAAATCACGGTGTCTATATACAGAGATACTGACTGCCAGGATTTCTCCGAAATATTTTAGTGGTAGAGGATTAAAAACCGAAATTTGCAAAATTTTGCGTAATTTTAGTAAAATTGAAAATGTAGTAAAATTTAGTAAAATTACCACGAGACAATTGAAATGAAATTGTGTTTCACTCGAAATTTCGAAATATATATACGTAGTGGCGGAAAAAATAATTTTATATCAAATTTACATAAACCAGAAATCAAGCATTAAAACATGCATTTTGCCTCCGCTAAAAAAAAATTTCTCATTAGGCAAAGCAAGTTAACATCTTGCATATGTAGATCGAGAGGGACATTTGTTACATAAACCAGTTTGTTACATAAATTTACATAAACCAGAAATCAAGCATTAAAACATGCATTTTGCCTCCGCTAAAAAAAAATTTCTTATTAGGCAAAGCAAGTTAACATCTCTGCATATGTAGATCGAGAGGGACATTTGTTACATAAACCAGTTTGTTACATAAATTTACATAAACCAGAAATCAAGCATTAAAACATGCATTTTGCCTCCGCTAAAAAAAAATTTCTCATTAGGCAAAGCAAGTTAACATCTCTGCTTATGTAGATCGAGAGGGACATTTGTTCTCCCCCCCCCCTTATAAGGTTATGAATTATTTATAATATTTTGTTGTTTTTATTATTACTGTTTTATAACAAGACATTTAATATGCACATTGATTTTTTAACAAATTGTTTAACTGCTTTTAAAAGGGTCCTTTGGAGTACCCTTTTTTCAAAGTGTCCATTATTTATATATTAAATTTGTCTTTTATAATCAAAGTAAAATGACAACAAAATGATATTAAGGCTATAATGAGTCGTTTATAACCAACCATTACAGCAGTTTAGTTTCTCAAAAGAAAAAAAAAGTATCATTAAAATGACAATAACAGTAATTTTTTTTCATTAAATAATTATCTTTATTTTAAAAATGCAAAAAAAAGCAATAAGCATCTCATGTATAGAAAAGTTAGAGCTTGCTTAGTTATGAAGCATACGCATTCTTATAATGTAATTTCATAAAGATACGAAAAGCCCTCTTTCTCCAAATATGCCAATGATTTATATTTCTCTTTTTCCTTAAATTCTTTAATTTTTCCTCTTTTTCCTTAATTTATTAATTTCAAAAAGTTCTTTTTTTCTTTTTAAAAACTTGTTATGCAGATTGGTCTAAATTCATATAGTTCAAATACGGAGTTCGGATTCCTGAAAAATCGAATTTTTTAAAAAAGCCGTATATTTGAAATTTGATTTCTCAGGTACTATTCCATTAATTCCACTCAAACATTATATTTTTCCTTGTTAAATTATCTTTTTTTAAAATGATGCAAAAAATGTATGCCTTACAATTCAAATTTTTTTCCAACTAATATCAAATAAAATAATAAATATTTGCTAAAAGTTATTTTTAGATAATTTATACAATTATAACCGACCTTTATAATTGTGTGCAAAAACTTTTCAATTAGCTTGTAAAACTCTCGAGTTATTTCTCAAATTGCGCCTGCCCCCTATATTTTCGGGTTCAGAAACTTGAAACCGTCGCAAAAATGGCATGCTTACTCAGAGAAAGTACGTTTTAGTGCCTGATTTTGTTACTTAAAATATCGCCCCTGTACTTATTAAATAAGCATATTTGAAGTCACCCCTTGAACAATTAAGAATGAGTCCTAGAACGTGAAGATCTAAGCATTAGATCAAAAGTTATCAGAGTAGTCCTTTTATTTATTTTTTTGCACTGAACATGTAAAAATTTATAATTCAAATCTGCTCAATTTTTTTTTCTTTCTCTTAACTTTGTTCCATTGTGATGCGAGGAGGATTTTTCTTAATTTTATTTTATTAAATAGACCATAATGTATTCCGGTCTATAATCTAGAGTTCTGTATGTAATTATGTGTACATTTTTTCTTATTATCTGTTATTATCTAATGTTTGTAAAAACTTTATTAAATTATGAGCATCATGTTTTTTTTTTTTATTGAACAGTAAATAAACTAACCCAAATATAACATTTAATTGTAGCTATGTTATTTGTAATTGTCATAACGAATCGTAATTATTTACACTGTACGGGATAGCTTTATTGTTTTAATGATAGCAAAGTGTGATTTTTTTTTAAAAAAAATCAATTTCCTTCATTTTTAATTTTAAAAATATTGGGTAATCATCCAGTTATGTTACAGTTCTTCTTTAACCTAGAGCTACTTTCGTTGCGTGTGCATATTTTTGTTGCAAAATTATATTGGTGAAACTTTAAAATATAATTGTGCTTAACTAAACAAATTGTCAGAATTTTTATTGACAGCTGAAAAAACGTGATAGAATCTTCTATAAATATGATTAAAAAAAATACTTTTTATTTCTAACTAATGATGATTTTGAGTACACTTGAATGCATTACAATTAAAAAGAGATAATTTTATTATTATAGTTATTTTTTATTTATTTATTAATCTATCTTTTTTTAAATTCAATGCAGTCTCTTTTCAATATTACCAAATGGGTTAAATACTTCAAACTATGATTTTATTTCGTATTATATAAAAAAGGAAGGAGAATATAAATATTATAGGAAGAGCGCCAGTACGAGATTTGCCGAAGGCGCTTTCTTCAATTGATAGGCCTCTGATTTCCACTAAGTTACCAGTTACCAGCTTAAGAAATTCGTTGGAAAAGTTTTCTTGATTAATTTAGAGAATAATTGGGAGATGTTTTTGTAGAAAATTAATTAGGAGGCATTTTCGTAGAAATTTTGAGCCTTCTTTTGATAAAGAATCGCCCAACTTCATTAATAAAAACAATAAATGAGAAGTGAATCACCACCCTTCAAATATACATTCCATTATAAGCATTAAGGATTAATATTTAAGCCAGAAAAAAAAAGAAAGAAAACGTTATCAAACCCGATGAATTAGCATTGAGAAAGCCGGGAATGCAATCTAATTTGTTTGCTGAGGGACATAATTTGAAGGTTTTTCTGATAATCGCTTTTAATTTTTTTCCCCATTTTCACTGGCAGGCAAACAGGTTGATTTTTTTTAACCGCCTACTTCAATGTTTTTGTAGAAATTTAATTAGGAGGCATTTTCGTGGAAATTTTGAGACTTCTTTTGATAAAGATTCGCCCAACTTCATTAATAAAAACAATAAACGTTGGAAAAGTTTTCAATTGTTGGAAAAGTTTTCAAATTTTTTTAAGCAAAAGCTTAAAAAAATTCGTCAAATTTTTTTAAGCTTTTGCTTGCTCAAACATTAACTTGCCATTCCAGGTTTTTATAATTCGAACTTGATTTTCTGACTTGACTTAAATATTAATGGTGGGGATTATGGAATAGATATACCCTGTGTAAAAAAGCTAATCATGCACACTTTATTCAGATCCATTCACAAATCCTGAAAATGGTAAAAGTTCGACTATACAACTTGTGGAACGATTATAAAAATCACGCTGTTAATTCCTAAATAAATTGTGTTTATACGGAACACAAATTCTATGAATTTGCTGATCGGCCTGTATAGGGTTAGGGAACTGCCCCTGCATCAGAAAGGTTCTGGGTTCGAATCCTGGGCAAGGCATGGATGTTCTTTCCTTCTCTTTACTATCTGTCCTTACTGTGGGATCAACGTTGGCCCACCTAATATGGTGATCCTGAAAGCGTGGTTAGCAAATTTGCCCTTCAGATACCTGTATAACGTATCTTCTGATACATTAAAAATTTGCTGGCTATGTTATGTACTCCAAAATTAAGTGAGTGGGAAGCTAATGTGGATATGAGGTAATATGGGTGACTGGAATTTTGACAGATTCATTTGACAGAAGAATTTTGACAGATTCACAAAACAGAATCTTAAATTCGTTCGCTTGAAATTTCAAGTTCACACACTTGATTGTTACAAAATAAATTTTAAAACTAAGGTTTTATAGTGGAAAAGTAAATTCCTAACTTGCTTTTAAGTTCTTATTTTAAGTGTTTTAGGAAGAAATTAATGCTTTTACACTTAGTTTTTGTTTTTATTGATTTATTTAAATTATAAATACCTACGAAATCTGATGTACTTTTTAATAGCAGGTGTAATACTTCATTCAAACTTCTTTTGATTGTTCTTTTACTTAATATGACCTGTTTAAATTTATTATTAATTTTCTAACTACTTTATTGAATAAAAACCAAAATCCAAACAGACAAAAAATACAATCTGTTGAATTAATAACATTTATTTTACATTTAAGAGTGCAACAAAATAAACCACATTTAATAATTATGTTTTTAATCTCATAATCAAATATCAGTTTTTTCTCCCAGAAAAAGCAAAATTTCTAAAATAGAACTCTTTCTTCTTGTCCTGTCCCTCATAAACTAAAGAAGGGTGTGACAACGTTAAAAAAATTCCTGATAGTTCAGCTGTTATGGTTTTCCCCCCACTAAATGACATCATTCCAACCAAGCGAAAACAATGATGCTCTTATTGCCTTTCATTCGACGCGCTTTTCAGAATTTTTAGTTTGGAAGCATGGCAATGACACTGAAATCTTTTTGTGTTGGCAGCTGTTATTAGCTCCCTTTCATAATTTAAAACTCTAATTTAAAAATATATTGAAATATGTGTTTAAAAAATTTTACCATTTGAATTGTACAAAAAAAGAAGAAAAAAAACTGTGGAGGATTGATAGAAAATCTGATTAGTCCTACAACTTATTTAGCAGTTTTTGTTCCAATCTTTTACGCATGAAACCATAAAAATATTCTATTAAAACAAATCAATGCTTTTTTTTCTTTCTTTTTTTTTTTTTTTTTTTTTTTTTTTTTTTTTTTGACATAGCTTAAAATGCACGTTTGAGAAAATGGACGTAACTTAAAAGGAATGTTTCAGAAAATGGGCATAACTAAAAATGAATGCTTCAGAAAATGTACATAGCTTGAAATACACGTTTGAGAAAATGGAAATAGCTCTAAATGTACGTTAAAGAAGATGGACATAGCTTGAAATGCGCGCTTGAGAAAATGTACATAGCTTGAAATGCGTATTTAAGTAAATAAGCATAGTTTGAAATGTGCTTTTGCCAAAAAAGAAATTTCTTACAATGAACGTTCAAAGAAACTGAACATAGCAGAAAATGCGCCTTTTCAATAAACAATAAGCCCAAGTTTTCATAATTTCTTTTCAAAGGTCGTACTAAATAATTATTGGTTTGCTGGATAAAGCTTCTTTTTTAATAACACTTATAATAATCATTATTTGAAAGTTATTTTTAATAAAATACAGTACTTTAAAAAGCGGAATCAAGCAATGCGTTCGTTTTCTTAAACAAATGCATGCCTATATTTTAAACAGCTCATATTGGGCTGTGACCATATTGCTTTTCAAGCCCTCATTTTCAGCTATGTCCATTTTTACAAACCCACATTTCTATGTTCATTTTTTAACTACGCTTTTTTCTCTTCACTTCGCATTTTGAGCTATATTTATTTTAACAAACGCACATTTCAAGCTATGTCCATTTTTTTAAATGGGCCCTTTGAGTTGTGTTGAAAATGAAAAGTTCTCCATCATTTTATAAATTTACATTGTCAAAATACATCTTGAAGTAGCCCGTTTCCACAATTAATATTATTATAAAAAAATAAATTATAATTATTATAAATTTTCTTTTAATTCAATGAAAAATACCTACTGCTCAAGTATTTTTGTTTTGATCAATGATTTCAATTCATTTAAGAGCCGACACACTAAACTAGTTTTATTTTTTTGTTATTGATTTCTGATGCATTCGAAATATTTAGAAAATTTCAAACCATATATCGCATAAAATTAATGGCGCTGCTAATTGCTTAATGTAATAAAGGTAATGTAACTAAGAAAAATCATATAGAAATAATCCTTAAAAAATCAAAAAATTTTAGCAATTTTTGCTTGTCTTAATCTTTTAGTGATTAAAT
Organism: Parasteatoda tepidariorum; assembly: GCF_043381705.1. Taxonomy (NCBI): domain Eukaryota; kingdom Metazoa; phylum Arthropoda; class Arachnida; order Araneae; family Theridiidae; genus Parasteatoda; species Parasteatoda tepidariorum. Next base: position 22,804,223 of record NC_092214.1, on the reverse strand, counting down.
CCTAATCGTAGGAGTAATCCTAATCCTTTAGTGATTAAAAAGTAGATATCAAAAACAAATAAAAGCATATTTGCTATAAACACTGTTAGATATTTTACTTAATTCTATTTTATAATTTAAAAAATAAGAAAGAAAAGAATTTGTTGCTTCAGTCAATTACTTATTATTGACACATCACTTTATTAAATCAAAGAGGCTAAATCCACAAATTTAATAGACATATTGAAATCTGTTTAAATAAAAGGAAATGATTAAAAATTTTTAACTAAAATATAAGTTACTTTTAATTTTAAATTCGTATAATTTTGCTATCTATAATTTACATTTTATAATAATTTGTATGTTTTTAAGTACTGGTAATTAAAAGGGAAAGTATGAAGACCCTGGACGCTGTTCTCTTTGGAAATTAGAATAAGCGCATTGCATCCTATCACTAGTTGCATTACACAAACTTTTTTGGATGGCTAAATTTCTTCTCACATTAATGAAATTTTTATTCCTTTTTCATTTTGCATACAGTTAGAAAAAAGAAATCAAAGAATATTATAATATAGTTACTTCATTTTTGTCCAGAAATTTTTTTTTAAAAAATCTTTGTCAATCGATATTTCCAAGGAAATTTCTAAAAAAGCTGCAATACGTCCTGGCTTCTTTGGCGATGTTAGCGAATTTTAATCCATTTACAAACTCACATTAAGTAAATTCAACTTTCATCTCCAATTTTCAGTAACTATCTAACTCGCATTTAGTAAATTGAAAAACCTGTGAAAACATAATTAAAAATATGAAAAAGGGAAAAGAAAAACTTATTTCATTTTCAATTTTTAGTAACTATCTCCGAGTATCTAAAATTGAGCGAATCACCCTTTCCAATGTAGATAAATAAATAGTATATAATTGGCTGATTTTTGGATTAAAAAAAATTTAAAAATCTCCTTGTCAATCAATATTTCCAAGGAAATTTCTAAGAAGGCTATAATAAGTCCTGGGCTTCTTTTGCGATATTAGAGAATTTTAATCTATTTACAAACTCGCATTTAGTAAATTGAAAACTGGGCAAAGACATGATTAAAAATACAAAAAATGGAAAAGAAAAAACTTGTTTCTTCTCCAATTTTTAGTAACTATCTCCGAGTATCTAAAATTGAGCAAATTGTACTTTCCAATATAGATAAATAAATAGTCTATTATTGGCGGATTTTTCGATAAGTCCCATCCAGGTTGGGTAAGAATATATTTTTGTTATTCTTTTAGAGAGGTGCCAAAATTAGCAGCCAAGACGCACAGCGTTGAAAGAGAGGGCAACTCAACGCAAGTTCTGAAAAACGACAGAACTCGCTCTCTCTCTCTTNTTTTTTTTTTTTTTTTTTTTTTTTTTTTTTTTTTTTTTTTTTACTTTGTGCCATCATTTTAAAAGATGATTAGTTGAGGGAAAAGTGCATAGAGAGCAAGCAACAGCTTTGCCTCGTTAGGCATATAACATTTTAAACATTTTCTTCTAAGAATATTTGCCTTCATTGCAGAGTTCTTAATTATTTTCCTGCTTTAGTAATTTTCCTTGAACTCGTCATAGATTTTAAACGATAGTTTTTTTAAAGCATATATATATTTTAATGTTTTTAATATATATATGCTTTACTCATTGCATTACTCATTTATTTAGTTTAAATAATCTAGAGATCGTAAAATAAATAAGTAGCAAACGTCATAAATTTATAACTACTTTAACTGCACTGAAATGCTGAAAAAAATTAATATTTCTTTTCCTTTCAATGATAGAAAGGAATGCGTGCTTCAAAAAATTGATGAATTTCTAACACCAGCCAAGCACCCCCCGGGCTTCCTAATTCTTTTACTTTTAGCATTAATATTCGTATAAGCGGAAATGCAGTCCTAAAATATTATTTTAATTTCACCAAGGCGTTCTTAGAACAAATGCAAAGAGTTAAGTAATTTTCTTAAAATCATGTTTCTACACATTAAACGAAATTATGGGTAAATTTAATTTTAATGACTGCTCAAAATTTTGCTTGCTCAAGATTTTGTTATGCGATGCTTGAGCCAAATATTTCGAGAGAGTAAATAAATCGATCAAGACGTTCTTAGAACAAATGCAAAAATTTCGGTAATTTTTTTAAAATCATGTTTCTACATTAAGCGAAATTATGGGTAACTTTCATTTTAATGTCTGCTCAAAATTTGCTTGCTCAAGATTTTGTTATGCGATGCTTGAACCAAATATTTCGAGAGAGTAAATAAATCGATCAAGGAGTTCTTAGAACAAATGCAAAGAGTTAAATAATTTTTTTAAAATCATATTTCTAATTATTCACACATTAAACGAAATTATGGGTAACTTTTATTTTAATGTCTGCCCGAAATTTTGCTTGCTCAAGATTTCGTTGTACGATGCTTGAACCAGATATTTCGAAAGAGTAAATAAATCGACTGAATTTTCCTTTATATTTATGTGGATAAGTTTTTTTTTCTTCTTAATGACATAATGTTACTAAAAAATGTTAATTATTCGCGGAATTCATTTATCCATGGTTATTTAGTCTCTCAAATACATGAGTAATAGGACCTGTCATTTGCATTAAAAAATTAAAAGATCCATATAAACATTAACAGGTTTAGGTATGTTCCTATAAATTTGCAAAAAAACATTATTTTTATTAATTAAATTATGAGAACATTCCTCTTCCAATGATTTTAGTCTCTAACAAAACTTAAAGCACTTGTAAATACTGTCATTTGTGTAACAGTGTCGACAAACAGTTGATGAATTAAGTGATTAAATGTGTAAGGGCGCGGACAAATTCAACAAATGTTGACATCAACAAGACGTCGCACAGTAAGCGTTTCATTCTGGAAGAAATCTGTGCAACATCTCATTCTCTGAATGATCAAACTTAAAACTTCTCAGTCACAGTAGGCGGTAACGCGCTGTGAAACGCTCCAATTAGATGAAGTGGAAGACACGGCTTTTCCTAGAAAACAAGTTACTAGTTTTTATTTTCTCGGGACTGTTGGACACAAATGCTTTTATGTCATGACGCTGAGAATCTTTCTATTATTATTTTTTTTATTATTGTTTTTAGTTGAGCGAAGAACAAGAAGACGTATCTTTTCATTTTCTTCAACAAGTGGTGTTTGGATAATTTCGAGAGAGCAAATGGTCTTGAGTAGTGTAGTAAAAAGAAGAAAAGCACAACGAATGTTTTTCTTTCAGAAATGCAATTTCAGGCTTCTTCTCAATTTAAGTCAAATATCACTTTTTAGAAAAGAATTACGTATTTTCTCTAATTATAAGGGGTCGTTCAAATATTACGTGAGCTTCTAACGTGGGAAGGGGTTTGTGATTTGCTTTTCCTTACTGATAAAGAAAGAGGGGTATGCTTACGTAAAACATTAAAATCAGATTATTTTCAAAAAAATTTAAAATTTAAGGGGAAAGAAATTACTAAAGAAATTTGGGGATAAATTATGTTTGGAAAAATCTCAAATTTTAAATTAAAGTTCAGTTTAGGGAAAGAAAATGCTCAAAAAAGTATACTTCTGGGAGTTTCAGAAAACAAGAGTTTTTACCATAGAAGAAAAACACAAGAGATTCCTCAAAAATAATTTACTCAAAATTTCGTCAAATGAATTGAAAAATTAATTGCATTTTTTACAAAATTAAATCGCTCATTTGAATTTTGCACTAAAATTAAATTACTACTTTAAAAGTCAACGCAAAAACAAGGGAGGGGGTTGCGACTTTCTAAAGTAACCATAGAGAGTTCGGGATTTTTTTTTTTTTTTTTCTGATTAAAAGAGAGGAAGAGTTCAAAATTGTAAAAAAACATAGTTACGTTATATTTGAACGACTTTTAACCGTACGTCTTTGAAATATCTATAGAAGTATGTATTAATATTTGCCAATTAAAAAAACTAAAGCAATTAAAACGCATAAATATTTATTTTTCCATTTAAATTAATTTATTTTATTAATGCATGATGTAACCTTATATTTAAACACCGATTTATTTTTTTATGTGCTTACGCAAAATTCTTCTTATTCTGTCAATTGAAAAATACGTGTTCGTAATAATAATTCAAAAGACAAGCCTTTTAAGATTTAAATATATCAAACACCAAATAATTTATTTAATGTACTTAACTATTTTCTTTCATATATAATTCTGTTTTAGACTAAGAGTTGCATGAAAAGAATATATGTAGGTATTTTTTAATGAATTTTTAAAATGTTAAATTTGTTTTTTTGTTTTTTTATTTAATATTTTTTTTCAGACAAACATTTTTACTTAATTTTCTAACATACTTATTTTATTTACATTAATGTAATCTTTTTCTCTTTAAGTTTTGAATTTTTAAAAAAAACATAAACACACTGAAAAATAAATTAAATTGCACGTTTTATTTTTAAATGCCCATACAATATAAATACTTACTCAAATATTTTAATTTAACTCTAGTTTTATTGGAACATCTTGATGCATATTTTTTATTAACATATTCATTCAAATATTTAATGTTCGAAAGAAGCAAATTCCTTAATAAAATAAAAAAACAATCAAGTTTTTTGTCGTTAAATATTCCTTGATCTTCAACTAGCCAAATAGAGATGTATTTTAAGATTTCTGCAGAATTTGGATGAATAACAAAATAAGAAAAGTACAACTAATATAACGATTATGCATTCTTTGGTTTAAAAATATACTTATTTACTTAAATCACCGCTTTTGAAAATACAATTAAAAGCCTAGATTTGAAGCAATAACTTCACTTCTGATTCTTTGTAATTTTCAATCTAACTCTAAAGACGAGGGAACATTTAGTCTTACTCATTATAAATCTACCATAGTAGATAATTTATGCCAACACCAAATAACTTACCCGAGCTTTATTCTGCTCGATTCAAATTTACTGCAAATTCAATACGATACTAAAGTGAACCATATAATTTTATTTCTAAAACTTGATTACATAATATTATAGTAAATTTGATGTAATCATGTTTAAATTTAACACTTTATTAAGGATGTAACAAGTTTACTCAGTATTATGGTTCTAAGTACTGATATTATGGTTCAACAAAAAATTTATTTTTCTGAGAGGTTTCTCTTGATTCTTGTAGAACAGTTCCTTGTCGGCGCTGTGTTTTGTTAGAAAATAACTCCTATAAGGTAGAAACTGTCGTTTTATGCCAGATATAGATTTAGAAAAATGTATTATATTAAGATATTGCTTTTAGATAATTAGAAAATAACAATTACACTCTATCTCGCTTCTATGATTGAAGCCGATCTGTTGCTATACCTGCTAATTGTTCCTTTTGGGATGATTAATAAGTGTTTTACTTAGTTTCAATGTAAAACATACACATGTCTCAAATGTTGTCATTTGCAGATTTTGCATTTCGGAGAAATGCAATGGAGAAATTTATAAAATGCTCAATGGAGAAATTTATAAAATCAATAGAAACTTCGTACTTCAATAGAAAGCTAGATGTTTCTGTGTGTACGCTTATTTAGTTTTTTTTTTCCTTTTTAAGTTTTATTTTAATGTTTGCATATTTTTTTTTCTTTCTGCCGTACGTTTCAATATTTAGTTTGTCTATTTTCTTATTACCGAGTTTAATTCATTCCGGATGTTTTTATTGAGTATAATGTTCAGGAAGTAAATATATCAAGGAGTTCCAGATAGTAAAGGAAGTATGGAACTTCAGAGATTCATTATCTGTAATTCTTCTGCAAGTAGGTAAAATAGCCATCAACTAATCTTCTACGAAAACCAGTCTCCCGTAGAAGACCCCATCTCTTACGTAGCTTTTGGAGGAGGTAATTTTGTAAAATTCGATTCGTATTCCATCAAGTGTATAAGTTACGTGAAACTAATACAATCTTATTGCAAGTTTAAAATTTCCTTATGAATGTAGTATAACAATTATAATGAGATTTCCTTTTTAAATTGATATCATTTTTATCATTTTATCGTTAATAACAATCCTTAAAAGCAAAGTATTCAAAACTGAGATGTACGCCGTAGAATATTCTTGTTCCATGTAAAAGTATTTATGTCTTAATGTCTACATCCTTCCATAACACTTAATGTCAAGTTTTAGATGAAAATTTATTATCACGCGTTTTTTGTTTATTATTTATTTCATTATGTATGTTTATTTTATTTAAGCATAATTTAAAGATTCGTCTAATTAATTTTTTGCAATTCTAGTTAAGTTTTCAAAAGAATATTGCTTGTCATTTAAATAAAGGGTAATAATTTAACGTCTTATTTCAGAACATTATAGATAATTCGGGATTTCTGCTCCTGGTGACAATGCACTCTCGGAAATAAAACTCTCACTTTTGACGATTCAGTGATCCTTATGCTGTATATCGTTAATTTTGAAAATCATTTCGTCACGAAATTACGTGATTTGTGACGGAACGCGATCTCTCAAATCTATGACGAAAATGTTTCTTTAACTCGAAACCTCATCACAGTGCATTGTGGGTGATTGTTAACTAAAATGACGAAACTAGAACGACGACTAGATGATCGAAACAAGATCGACAAAATATTTGTTACCTTTTGACGAAATTGGGACAATAGTTATTTCGCCCCTTTGACGAAATGTTCGAGCTAAGCATATATATACCAACAGACAGTTTCGTCATCGCGAAATTTGTGTATTTATATTTTACAATGTGCTCTTGAAAATACAATGCGAAAATTTTCACGAAACAAAATTGAGAAAAGATACTGAATGAGTGGCTTAAGTACAATATTAAAAGATGTCGTTTGAAATAATTTAATTGCATATTTAATGTACTGTATGAAATAATACGTTATTGGCATAAAAACTGCGTATTAGTCAGTACATAATTCTATTTAACGTGTAGCATATTTTTGACAAAATAATTCCAGTATTAATGAAATATAAGTAAATATTTGCACTAATTTTTTGTAGTCACGATATAAGGACATCACGTTATAACGTCCGTTTTCGTTTCAGCCACAGGGGTAGGTATATCAAATGTCGACTATATTGTTATTATCTTTTTTACTTTCTGATTGCATCAGTCTAAATTTTAGAAAATCCATTTTTCAAAAAAAATCTATGATTTGCAGGCACTGACAGCTACAAGCGTGAAAGATTTTTAATAAATCTTTAAAATTAAAACTTCAACAAAAGATTTTTTTCTTAGATTGAGCCCCAAAAGATTTTCTTTACTTCGATTTTCAGTATGATTTCATTGTTGCTGTTTTATTAGTTCAGTATGAAGATTTGAAAAAAAATATTATATAGTTATTATTAATTAATAGTTTTATCATTTTAATTTTTTCAAAAATAAAAGAGCTCCGTGTTTCATCAAAATTTTGCTCTTCCTTCTATAATTCATGAAAATTTTGTTTAAGTGATTCGATAAAGTGTTCCTTTAACAAATGTTTAACTATTTTATTTTCCTTTTCTTTTCTTTCTTTTTCTTTTATTTTTTAAAATGGTAACAAATTGTTATATGCAGAGTATTACGGAAAAAGTAATTCTTGTTTTGAAAGTAAAAAAGGATAGAGATCTATTTCCTATTATTTCGAATTCAATTACTATGCATTAAGAATTTCTTTAAGTTTTTAGAAAATTAAAATTAGTCTCAAAGTTAGTTTTAAATTTTTTTCCTGACTCATAATCATAATAATAAATAAATAAAAAAATATTCTTTTCCGTAACAATTCTTTGAGTCGGAAATTTGGTTGGAAGATCCGATTCTGAAGATTTTGAAACTCCATAAACAATAAAATGGGAAGAAAATATCATAAATCATATTTATTCCTTCTAGCAATTAGCAGAATTTGTGCAATGAAGGAAAAGAAAATTCAAATCACATTTTCTCTTCTTTAATTGTGTCAAAAATATAATTGGTCGAAATCTACCCAGGGAACTAAATTAAACTCATAATAATCAAAAGTATCGAAGCTAAAGCAGTATCCAACAGAGTTAAGCGGATTCCAGCTGCGATTCAACCCGTACGCAATGACTGAAAATTGCAAATCATACTTCTCAAATGATTCCGAATAAATTTGATTCATTTTTTTTCTGGTAATTTTTATTTTGAAGAGTATGATATTTTTAGTCAGGTTCAGGAATTATTTTTCCAATTTGAAACTAAACATTTTTAAGGTTTACTTTAACTCTTTATGACCGTTGATTCAACAGCTGATCGTAACTTTGAACCCAGTCTAGAGGACTAGGGAACTCCAGGATCGAGTAATGAGAAATTTTCCTTCGTAAAGAAATTCCGCATTTTCGTTACATGAGAAGGAAAAACGCGAAAACCTCCAATTGTTAGCCTGATGACAAGGGGAGTCTAACCTTTGATTAACAGCCATCGCTGGGATTCAAGCCCGGATCACCTTATTGGAAGGCGGGCACTCTATCCCCCTAGCCATCACGTCTCTTATTTCAGCACTGCTAAATTAGAGCTCATTAAAAATATATGGAAGATAAAAATTATTCATTGATTGTGATGGTTTTCATTTAAGTGGAAAACTCTCACCAAATTGGCATGTTTTTAAAGATATTTCCACTTTTTTTTAAATGTGTAAGCGTAAAAGATTTGTCTGTTTTAAATTTCATTCAATGTCTTCAGAAAATAGCGTAATTAAAATTTTGCATCTAGTTAAAAACGTACAGAGTGTGACTTATTTTCTTTGGGGACAGGGCTCCGAGACACGTTCTTAAAGTATAAGTCTTACTCTATTTCTTTGGAAATAACTAAAAAAAAGCATTCATTTACTAATAATTTCAACAATGTATTCTTCGGTAACACCGCTGCAGTCAAAATTGTTTTTGCGAGTTGAACTATAATTTCGTGTAAGTTTGCAAAAACCTTAATTGAACCATATTAACGAATGGTTACACCAAATTGGAACGTTATAACAGTTCAAAATACTCAATCTTTAATTAATTTTTCTGAAAGTTGTATTCAATCATTATTCATTAAGCTCTTTTCCTAATTAAATTTCCTTATTACTGTTATAGTGATATCACTCCGCGACTTTTAGAATATTATCTTATAACCTTCGCCAAATATTCTTAAAATTCACTCCGCGACTTTAGCGATATTCTTTTTGCCATCAAATATTTTTAAAATTATGTTTTGCTCATAGTTCCTTAATCAGTTATAAATCCCTAGATCCCATAATTCTTCCCACAGTGGTTTGAAAAGATTTTATGATAAATCTTAAGAAGTATAGATGGAATCATGGGTCCCATAATAGTTGAAGGTTTAACGGAATAAAATGATAAGCCAGACTTTTTAAGAGTTAAGTTTTTACGTTTAACTGCTGCTTAGCACTGTTTCCAAATGGGTAATTGATAAATCTTGTAGATAACTCCACAATGCATAGAAACATCTGATCACCTACTGAAAAATCATGATTTTATTCCTTAAAAAAAGTTTTTCATCAATTTCATCTCCTAAACAATTTGGAAAATGTAGCTCACCATTATGAAGTCTCCTACAATTGCCAAAAATCATCATCTCTATAAAAGAGTTATATTTTTTTCGATATTCATAAGAAACAGATCGATAAAAGTTTAAACCACTTTTTTTGTATCATAAAATAAGTATTTCAATACTTTATGTGTGCATATCGCTTTTTCAAAAAATTATAAAAATCTTAATACTTACAAGAAACGTAATAATCTATAGTTTCTGTACAGCCATTAAAAACGTAGCCTTCTCCTATTTATTAAAATGTATGGCTTTTCTATTCTGAGCAGAATTATCCCTATTTATTGCGTGATCCTCTCTCTTTTATCACTAATAATCAATACGTAATAATCGATAGTTTCTGTACAGCCATTTAAAAACGCAGCCTTCTCCTATTTATAAAAATGTATGGCTTTTCTATTCTGAACAGAATTATCCGTATTTAATGTATGATCCTCTCTCTTTTATCACTAATAATCGATACGTAATAATCGATAGTTTCTGTAAAGCCATTTAAAAACGCAGCCTTCTCCTATTTATAAAAATGTATGGCTTTTCTATTCTGAACAGAATTATTCCTATTTATTGTGTGATCCTCTCTCTTTTATCACTAATAATCGATATGTAATACTCGATAGTTTCTGTAATCCTCCGTCTCCTATTTATAAAAATGTATGGCTTTTTTATTCTGAACAGAATTATCCCTATTTATTGTGTGACCCTCTCTCTTTTATCACTAACAGAGTAATTAACAGGTCCCTTATCATCCCTACTGATAAATGGTATCAAGGTATTTGGATTTCGTTTTAATACCTAGCTATTTTAAACCAGGTTACCTTTAAGTGTATCGGGATAACATCTACCAAGTATGAATACAAATTATTTTATGACTAACATATTATATTTTGAGTACAAATTAAAACAAATATTTAAGTGTAACGTTCCTAACTGCTGCAAAGTAGGTAATTAAATTTATTAATGATATATTTTCCTGACGTTTGTTAAATTTTATCTGTTTTAACACTAATAATGCAAAGTTTTAATTATTGTTTCAAAATTCTTCTTCTTCTTTATATATAGCTGGAAATATGTAGATGACTTTAAAAAGAAGGATGTAACAATGGCAAGAGTGAAACTTCTGTGAATCATTTGAAAATGTTATTCTTAGTCACAGTCATTTTAGGCTTGCTTTTCATAAGAATTGACGCTGAAGAAAATGAAACTTTGTCAAGTTTAATCATCAAATCTCCTGGTAAAATATAAGAATTTTTCTTTAATTGCTTAATATTTTTATTTTAATATAATTATAATTAATAACACCAGCTAAATTGTGGTAAAAAAGTATTTTAAAATATTTTGTGAAAGTAATAGCTTTGCTCTTTTCTTCCAAATTAATCTTGTATGAAAAATGCAGATCACAATTTTATTACTATAAACAAGTTGCTCTTAATATTAAAAAGGCAGCATGATTCTTTATTTTCTTTTTTTTTTACCTTGGTAAAAATAAAAAAATTTTGTGCATCCTTGGAATTAATAAATAATAAAAACTTTGTAGGCATACAGATGTATTTTGAAAATGACTAAATGTTTCAAAAGAAAAGATCTTAGAAATTCTTCTGAGGATATTTAGTGTTTTGTCTTCATCAAAATTAATTTCAAGCAGATGGTTTTAAAATAAGATAGGAGATGGCAGCATTATTTGTCTGAATCCAAAATATGCAACTAATTTTCTCACTAGATGGCAGCACTACTAACTCTTGAATGAGACTGAAAACATAAAGCTGCTTACTGAAAAAGCAAAAACACGTTACAATAACGTTTATTTTGGGATAATATAAATTATGCGCAAATGCTTCGGTTTTTTCTTTAAGGTGGGATCGTTTTTGATGGAATTTAATATGGATAACATAATTATTTTCAAAATTCAACCTATTCTTTTAAAGAAATCGTTTAAAATTGATTCTATTGAATGCTTTTGCCAAAACAAAAACAAGACATGTTGTTCTGATGTAAATATTAATAACCAATATTTTTACTTTGACTAAACATTTCTAAATTGCTTGTTTGAAATCAGCATAAAATAACATCAAGGCCTGAATTCTTATTCATGGTGTTTCATTAATCTCTCTTTTGTGCTGCACTTTTTAAACCTTGTATTGTATTTGCTTATGACATTTTATTATTTATAATTGATAAGTAATTGTGCTGTATATATTTTATAATCGTTTAGCAAGTTTTCATTTTAAGATAATTGTTTAAAAATACACATATGAATAATCATTTTTATTTATGTACCATTATCTACTAAAAATGATTGCCATAATTATGCTCCAATAGCTAATCTAATTGCAGTTAAAAAAAACTTCCATCTATTCTAATAATTGATTTATTGACAAAATAAGGTGTCGAAAATGCTGCACATAGTATTCTTTATATTAATTTTTTATCGTAATGAATTTAATTATTGGCACTTTAGTTGTATGATAATGATACCAAGTAATATTAAAAACATCACAAAATGCAGGTGTTAAGATTTGGTCATGTTGTGTTTACTAAATTCATTTTAGCAAGGAATGAAAATACTCTGTTTTTATGTTGCATATATATGAAGAAGGGGATATGTTAGGGTCTATTAATATTAATTTCACTTTTTGCTTATTTCGCCACATCATGGGAACTTTTAAAGTTAATAGAAAATTTTTTGCCGAAATTAATTTTCACCATCCAAAGATGATTTCTTGTAAAAAGTTTCTTTAATAATTATTATTTTAATTTTTTAATAAGTGCCAAAAAATTTAAAATATTTTTTCATATAATTTTTCAATATATAATTTTAAATGTTAAATGCAAAATTTGAACATAAGTGATTGGACAGATCTCATGTTCTTAAAACTTAAAAAGGCAACTTTTACATTTTCATTAAACAATATCATTCAACATTTTGTAATTTAATATTATTACATAGTTTAAAATGAATTAAAAATTTTTACACTTTCTTATTTTCATTTTTTGATCATTATTAAATAGGATTATAAAAACTAATAAACATTTATTAAAGATTATATTGTATGAAGAACTAACGTATAATAGATAAATTTATAATTGTGTGCAAAAAATTGTCAACTTCTTTTAAAGTTCACTGGATAAGACGAAATGTATAAAAAGTAAAATAAACTTTAAGGGGCCCAAACATTTTACTGTTCTGGTGACTAATTTACTGGGACTATATTTTCCAAATTGCAGTTACCCCCAATATTTTAATGGTCAAAAGTCAAAAACTATATTAATTCAGTAAGAGCATGTTTTTTGTGTCTGATTCCATAACTTAATTAATATTTAGAACTAAATTACCTATTCAAGGTCAACCTTTTGACCGAGTAGATTAAAGATTGAGTTTCTAGTATTTGAAAATCTTATCTTTAGAACAAAAGTTATAAAGGGTGATATTTTTTTCTTCTTATGATTCACTGAAAACATTGCATAGCTAAGTTATTTAGAGTTGTGAAACATAAGATTTAAGAATATTTATTTATTGATGTTAAAAATTCAATTCAAATTTTAAAAAATAATTCTAAATTTGTATCCTATTTACACATTTAATTTAAATGGAATTTTTAATTATGCATAATTTGTGCTGTTAATTCAATCCACAAATTTATATTAATACACATCTGTATGCTTATTTAATTTAAAACGTAACTAATCTCATTTTTTTAAAGACTATCCTTTTTTTTTAATGAACCTTTTTATTTACCAAAATTATAGGATGTTTACTTTATACATTAAGACTTTTTGTTGTTTATTGACACAAGACTGAAGAAAACGACTCTGTGTGGTCTTACAAACATCACAGGCACCCTGTACCATACAAATTATTACCTCTGAAATCACCACCCCCTGGAAAAGTTTCAATAAAATGTTGTTGTTGCAATTTGATCAGACTAAAATTCTTGGAGGTGATAAATTCTGAGAAACAGTGGAACAGAATTGTGCTATTCCCAAGGTTGACACCCCCCTCCCTCTATCCTGTTTCATATATTTTTTTTCTTTCTCTCTGAAAGAGCTTTAATTAATTTGAGCGAGAAAAGATTTGAATAGAAAAAAAAGAAGTAAAAGCATTTTTTTTTTCATATTTTGACAAAATTTTTTCATAGTATATGAAATTGGTGAATTTTAAGTTTTTCTCAAAAATACTTAAAGGTGTGCGGCGCCACATTCACCCTGTGCCTATGCCAATGAATTTCTTAAAATAAGCTCAGCTTTATAGTTCTTATAATTTGTTTTATTAGTTTTGTGTCTGTTAAATGTTAAAAATTCCACATACCTGTCTTTGTAGTTATAATTTTTGCTTTGTTTCATAATGGATAAATACAAAGTTCAAGTATCATTTAATGTAGAAGTATTTTTAATTTTTTTCTTCTTTCATTTTTATGGAGGGGGAGGACTGATCTGCAAGAGCCCTCCTGTTTTCAAACATCCCCCCCCCACCATTTGTTTGCTCTACACATGCTTTGGGCTTGATGTTAATCCTTGTAATTACTAAATATTTTATTTACGCTGCCAAGAATGCAATTTCCACCATTTTCACTTGATGTTAATCCTTATAATTGCTAGATATTTTATTCACTCTGATAAGAATGAAATTTCTATCATGGAGGATCCACCATAGGGGATCACATTTTTTGGTTCATGGCCAGTTTACCCTTGTCCATGTTTCATCAGTTTCGATTGAAGGATACATTATTTTTTTTTATTTTTTGAACTAAGAAGGAAATACAATTGATGCTCACTAAAACAACCATTATCATCCAACTGAAAATTGTCATATAATGTGGGATCAATATGTATTGTGCATACAAATATGCTATAACTATTTACTCTTGCATACAAATATGTTATAACTATTTACTCTTAACTAAAATGTACTACTGAACTAATACTATACTTTATGAAAGATTAGGAAACTATCAGAATAATTTGTAATATCTAAGTAAAGAACAACTAAAGCCTTTGATGTGTGTTTAGTTGTCTTGTTTAGAAGAGCTAAGGAAAATTTTTTATTTTAATTAATCCAAACCATCAGAAGTGATTCCAGACAGAAGTTGAATGCTGAAAATTAAATAGCTATTATTTTTCTATTATGTGTTTTTTTATTATTAAATTTACAAAATTAGTTCTGTGAAACTTACAAAAATATTGATGTGTTAATATATTTACAGCTTCACCAAAATTTAGAGATGAAAACATTCCTAATTATTTTGAAGTACCCTTTGGACAAAAGGTAAAGTTTAGATGCCCTGTGACTGGAAATCCAAGACCAACTGTTGAATATTTATTTTTGAATGGAAATGACTCCATAAAAGTGAACACATCAGAAAATAGGAAATTCAGCAAAAATAGCTTGACAGTGGAAAATGTTTCATTTTCAGATGAAGGCATATACTCTTGCCGTGCATTTAATATTTATGGCGAAATATCCAAGAACTTCACCCTAAAAGTTGTGATAGAAAAAGGTATATCACTATTTGATAAAGAAAAAAAATATTCCTTCATTTATTTTTGAACATTGTAAAATTATAAGACTGTAATACATTTAATGTGCTTATATTTCATATATAGTTTATTAAATAAAGTTAAACAATGAATAAGAGCATATGAAAATAACAGAGAGAGACGTGATTAATAGTACCAAAGTAATTATCTGTCTCCGTTAACTTTTTTACTTATGACCTGCAAGATTTTTGTTAATCTAAATTTTTTCAATTGAAACCAAAATTGACAGTGCTTATCTAGAATGACTAATTGCTAAACATTTTTAAGTATTGAATTCTAAATAGTTCGAAGTTAATTATATTTTTTTATGCAGTACAACCTTGAAAATCCAGACTGCTTAGGAGTTTGGTAGGTCCAGATTTCAGAAAATTCCGGATTTTATATATATTTAAGTTAATCTAAAATAATATAAAAAAATTGTGATTTCCTTACTAGATTAAATTCTAGTATGACTATTTTAATTTCGTTCCCTCAAAAATTGGGCACCTGTGACACCCATGTTTTCAAGATTTTACTGTACATATGTTAGCATTTCAGTGGATCAAACTATTATTTATCTACTATACTTTTATTATTTATATAAAATAGTTTGAAATATTTACAAGTTATTTTTGTAGATGTTTATCATCAGGATGAACCAGATGAAGATGTTTTTACAAGGACTCTTAGATCAGGAGAACATTGTATGTTTTTAAACTTTTATTTTATAAATTATATTTCATTTATGATTAATCTACTTATAAAAAGAAAAAATGATTCTATTTTATCTGACAATCTGTCATATAGTTTTACTATTTGGTACGTGATGTTGTACAAAATTCACTATGTTACCACTTGAAAGATTTTTTAAATCAGCTTTTTACAAACAAAAACAAAAAAAATTCGAACTTAACTATTAAAATTTTTTGCAATTAAAGTAATCAAATGGTAGTTTTGTCTAATAAGGATAAAAAGATGTAACATTGCCTTAACTAGAGTAAGAGAGTCTGGCATTAAGCAACTTTTTCATTAGAATCATAAATATAAAATTAAGACAAAGAGTCAGGCTTGCTTTATATCTTGCTCTTTTTGGTGTTTTGAATGCATCTGGCCAAATTAACTAATTACCGACATTTTCATAAACAATAAATCCTAATCTAACTTTGTAGATAAAAAAAAAAAAATGGAAACTTTGATTCACAGTTTATTATTACAAGTTTTAAATTAAAAACATTTTAAGTCTCTAGTTCAGTTTAGAGATTAAAATTCTCCCAAAAACCTTACAGGGCACTGTACAATGAGGGAGCCTCAGTTTTTCAGCATAGACCTAAATAAAAGAGAAACTGTTTGGCTTTTGCCTAACACAACAACAAACTGATGCTCTTTATTTGAAAAAATTTCAAGTAATCCTGTGCCCCTTGGAGCATTATTGTTTGACCTCATTCAGTTGTAAATTTCAACATGATAGCAAATTTTGATTCTGAAACACACTAGATTAATAACTCTTGTAAGTTGATGACCTATGTAGTTAAATTACACATTCTTTAATTCAGCAACTCTATAATTAATTTCCAAATTAGCAATTATAAGTTGTTCCTTTTTTATAAGTAAAAGTATCTAGGTAAACTATCAAAGTGTGACACCATAGGCAAGCTTGCACATTATGCACTATTAATATAAGCCAATCAACAGTTTTATGTTTTCCCCTAAAGAATGTAGTAAAATACATTTCTCTTCATTTTTTTAAATGTTAATAATATTTCTAAATAATAATAAAATAATATGTCTAATATTTTTATTAAACAAGATGGTTTTTGTAAATTATTTTATAAAAACACAAGATTTTTTGCATTGATTAATTCATGTAACTATTTTTTATAAAAGTTAACTTTTTATTTATTTTTGTTTGTTTGCAGGCAAAATTAGTATCATTGGACTTACTTAATCTCAACAGCTTAATTTAAAATTAAGATTAAATTTGAATTTTCTTTTATATTTTTCATTAATGTAATCTATGCATTTGTTACATTAAAAACCTTTGATTTCTCTTGTAATTTATACATTTAGCAATTTTTTAAAGGTGCTATTATATTTTTTTAGTAAATAAATTTTCATTACAGTTGCACCTTACTTTACACAACCTTCAAAGATGGAAGTTACACTATTGGCTCGTCCTGCTGGATCTTCAGTTGTTTTGAAATGTCCCTCAAGTGGTAAACCATTGCCAAGTATTGTGTGGAGAAAAAATGCACAAAATCTTATACAAGATTCAAACAGGCGTGTAAGTTGTTAAGATTTATGAAATTCCTTCTGTATGGCTATGACTTCTTTTGTCTTAATAATTGGCTATATTTAATATTTTCCTTAAATTCCGAAAAGGATTTCTCGCTATTAATTTTTATTATAGGTAATATCAGCTCAGTGTTAAGTAATACTAATGCTACTTTTGGGTTCTTAAAGTATTTTTTGATAATAAAAAAATTTGAAACTTGAACGAATATTAAGTCTTAATATATTTTATTCAGTACTTTTTGTAGTGTAGTTGAATTGTCAGTTAATTTAAATATCAGTTTTGAAGGATACAAATCTTAGGTAAGACAGTTTATTTCATTTTAAGTCATTAAGCTACAAAATATTGATGGAAACAGAGCTGTATTATGGTAAGTATAATATATTACTTCTAAAGTGTACTTTTAGTATATAATTTTACATGCTATTTTATAAGCATGAGCAAATTTATCACATTTATACAAAGCCCATACTTTGTTTGACGATATTTGCATTTTTTGTATATTTGGACACTTTTCCTGGTTTAGGACATTTTTATTTTATATTTCCAGAAAAAAATTTTCAGTTTCTAGGACTTTTTTTATTTTAAGACAGTTTGTTTAAATTTTAGAGCACTTTATGAAATTTTAAAACATTTTATGAAATTTTTAGAAGTTCGGACTGGCCTAGAGCAGTGGGCAAGGTTCGTGTTGTCTATAAATGGTAATCTCCCCCAAAAGATCCGGTCCTGGGATCTGAATTCAAAGCCAAATCTAGCGCTCCATTTGCTTGCTGATTTTAGCAGTCAAACCAAATTATCAGCTTCATTTGGTTTTGATTTATATTTAAAAAAGATTTTATTGTTCATGTTGTGGCATCAGATTTGGATAAAATAAATATATCTTGGTTAATATAAATGAAGCTCAATACTTTTTCTTTTTATTCGAAATTTATATGATTAAAGTAATTTATTGTAGTTTTTTATTGTGTGTCTATTTTTGTATGTATCTTAAATAAGTGACTTTGCTCATTATCTTCATTAAAAGATTCACATTTTTTATTTAATGATATTTTTCATTTAATCAAGAGAAAGAGGTTATGGTGTAAGGGACTACAAAAGATCTCAGGATCTCATCCCTTTATTGGCGACCGGTGAGAGCTTCATTTTGAATGATATAGAGATCGGTGCTCCCATCAATGGAGATGCCAACATAGACCATCACTCCTCTACTGCCAAATCTTACACTTTCATTCACAAACGTAGGATTGTTTTTAGTGCCATGTTCCCTCCAGATGAAAATACGCCTATTATCAGGATGAACAGAAAAACAGAGCTCGTTTTAGAACAGAATATTGTGCCATTCATTTCTCTAGTTCACATGCTCTGTTGCCTACTTCCTGCGGGTACGGCGGTGCCTTGCTGTTTACGTGGCACACACCATTGGTCGGAGAGCATACACACCTACAGCATCAAGGTGGTTTGTGTCAAAACTGTGGTACCAGTAGCCAAGGGAAGGTGTCGTTAAAGAAGAGTGGCATTTATTTCGGTGTCTCCTAGCCATTAACGTTAAGTAACGGTCTTCATTGAGTGTTGTTGAACACCTACGCCCTTGCCCTGATCTTCGGTCTGCATTTCCAGCCTACAATCAATGGATCCAGATCCTGGAAATCTCACTTTGTGAATCTCCAATGGCTTGTGTTTGGCCAGTCTCTAACTGGCCAACAACTCTTAAAGTATCTGATTCAGCTTAATGACTTCGTTGAGAAATCACACTCATCGAAACAACACGCTTACTCAATGTTGATCATTATTTTCCGCTTTGTCTTACATTAAGTTGAAAGCCAAATCAAATTTGCTGCTGTTAAATTGTCATCTTCAATGTCAAACTCAAAATTTGCATATTGCAAAGTTTGAAAGTAAAAAAAAATTGCATTTGTGACTAATTTATGCAACAACAAAAAATTGCTTATACCATTATTTTATACAAGGCTTACAATATCTTTTAATTGTTTTGAGCCAATATATATATATCATGAATATCATATATATATATCATGAATAAGTATTACTTCACAATGCATGCATTATGCTAAATGGATTTTTTCAGTTAAGCTAGTTATAAGTTTTAAAGTTTAAATATTCAGTTGAAAAGCAGTGTTAAGCAAATTGAGACTTTGTTGTAAATTTTTTATAGTTTAAGTGATTTTACCAGGTTTTGGATATTCAATGCTGATGGCCTCCAGTCTGAGTAGGGATATATATAATTTTACTGATGATTGTTAGATGGTTATAACTGTGAAATTATTAGTTTATGAAATTTGTTGAAATTCTTTTAAAAAAATTGCAAAATAATCTAAATGTATTCATTTTGAAGGGGTTTTAATGCATCATTGCCCTTTATAAAAATGGCCTTTGTGTTTTTGTATAGTACAATCCTACTCTTCCTTAATTTTTGCTTTAATCAGCTACTTTCACATCATTTGTATTGTAACTCCTACAAGATTCCAACAGTTGCTTAAAATTAATAATGCAATTTTTTTTCAACCCTTGGCTGATATTGAAAGATTTTTTATACCTATATTTTATTTTATATACTCCTAAACTCTAGATTGTGAGTGTATATATGTCTGATTTCTGTTTAAGCTTTGTAAAAACAATGTCCGCAATGTTTTGAAGGGAAACTTTATTTAGTTTTTTTTCTTTGTAATTAATTTTAAAACAAGTACTTTTTTATAGCTTTAATACCTTATCTGTATTTTCTTATCTTATTGTAGTCTTATAATATGTAACTTACCTACTTCTTATATGGAAAATTTTTTGGATTAAATAAAAGATTTTCTTCTTTCTTAATTGTCTTATAAAGGAAAACAATCAATTGGTATTTTTCTCTCATTTTAGATTCAATTTAGGAAGTGGTCTATGATCATAGATCATTTAATTGTTTCTGATACTGGCAAGTATGATTGCATTGTCTCCAACAGTTTGGGCTCCATTAACTATACCTATGAATTGGAAATTCATGGTCAGTTTTTGTTGTATACTTCTTTTTCAGAAAATTCATTTTTATTTTTGTTTAATACATTTTTAAATATATTATGTAAATTGCTTTAATTTTAAAATAATTGTGGGCATAAAATCAGCTGTCTAAGATTTTTTTTGCTATATTTCTATATTTTTGTTGTATTTTATTTTAATTTTTGATGAATTTTGTTTATTTTTCTGTCATCCAGGTAGGTCTGCATAATTTTCAATATCTGTACATAAGCTTTTGAAATTTTTCCAAAAATTCTCTGCTTATCGATGAGAAGAAATTTTTATTTTTTTTATTTTATCATAACTTAATCGAATTCATTTTTCCTAAACAATATTTAGTTTTAAAAATTAATGCTTATTTTGTTAATGCATATAAAAAAATAATATTGTCTTAATAATGACAATAAACACATTCAAAATTACAATTCAAACAGGAAATTTTTCAAAGAGACTATTTTTTTTTTTCGTAAATAATACAAATAACTTTAAGGTTCATCATTGCCCCCTTAATGTCTGTTTGTCTAAGTTTCTTTAATAAAAAAATTAAATGACTCAAATTTTAAAACAGCAAAATGCCGAAAACTTGAGTATCCAGATTTGTACAAAATATTTGTTCCAAAAAGTATATTTATTTTGCTAGAATTGCCATGAATAATAGCAAATTAAACTGACTGGAAGTACTCTAAATATAATTTACAGTGAAAACTTGACTATCCAGAATACACAGAAATCTCTCGTTCCTGCATATTTCGTTTTTCTGCTTGTATTGCCCTGTTTTTCTGATCCCATCGCAAATACTATTTTTATAATGCCCATTTAGATCGTTTTTGAGAATAGAGATTCCTACACTTATCATTCAAAAGTTTTACCATCATTTGAAAAAAAATTAAAGTTATTACATTTGGAGAAGAAAAGCAGTAACTCTTGATTGATAATAATGAAGAAGAAAATGAGAAGATGTGACAGTTTCTGTAAAATTCAGTAAATGTCACATTTGATGCTAATGCAGCACAAAGGAAAAGGGAGAAACTTGTGATAATGGTTTAAAAAAAATTTGCAGAGGGTAAAACTGTGAAAATGATACTGATGAAGACAGTAAAATGGAACTTTAATAAGTGTTAATACTTGTACAAGGCCTCTGAAACAATGAGAAACTTTAAAATTAAAATTTCTGTAGATATATTTTAAATAAATAATTGTGTTTATTAATTTTTTGTCATCATTTGATGTTCTACTCTATATCAAAAGCTGACCAAAAAAGAAAGCTTTTTACTGTAGATTAAATATTTTTATATCAGAAGAATTGACTCCATATTGAACTAAAAAAAATTCTTCCTCTCCAAAAATTCTAGTTACTTTCTTTTTTTATATAAAAAAAATTTACTAGATATTTTTGATTGAGATTTTCCCAAAGTTCTAACTTGAAGAATTCTGGACAGTCCATTTTTTACTAAGAATGGGTGGGGGAATTGATTTTACACCATATTTTTTTTTTTTTTTGTAAAAAATGCTTTATAATAAAATTTTCTATAACTTCAGAAAATTCATTCAGATGAGCTACCTGGTTTGTCCTTCTCCAGATAATTGGGCTTTTGCTGTTTTTTTTTTAAAAAAATCTTATTACAAATATAAATGATTAATCTCACTTAACCTCTTATTTTTTTCATAAGTTACTTGTTTTTCTAACATGTTTCTTTATTCATTCCATTATTTTTATTAATTTACTACCATTTTTTGTTATTATTTTAAAAATGTATTTCTTTTTTAATAGAACGAATACCCCACAAGCCTATATTTCGTGATGGTTTTCCTGCAAACCAAACCGTTCATCTAGGAGAAAGAGCTAGATTTGAATGTTCTTTTATATCAGACCTGCAACCAAGGTTTCGGTAAGTTTTAATGATGAGAATTGGTTTTAATTGGATGTTTAAGATTGAATTAATTATAGCTATGTATCGCATTTTAGACTGCACTAACTAGATTATACGATATTACAATTAATGTGAAAACTGTTTAAACGAATTATGCGTTTCTAACATAGGAGCTACCAGCTTTCCCAGCTCTTAACTATATTTATTAATAGTTTAACAAACAACAAAAAAAGCTGTGAAAGACAGTAACTTTTTTGGTCAATGTTTAGAAACGATGGATAGTCAAAAATGCTACCAATCCCCTTTTGTATGATCTCTCATCAATTAATGCCGCCTGACTAATTGCATGTAAAACGGTGCAAACCTACGTGTGGATCTGGAGATTCCTCAAACGTGTTCATTGAAGAGAGTGAGTTTTAAGAACCATCGAAAATTAAAAAGTTGTTGATGCTGTAAAACGTGATTGTGTTAGGATTTTTTTTTTTTTTAATTTTATTATGAGAGTATTTCAATTTTAACTTGCAAGTTATTTATTACTTCAAAATGCATTGAAATGATCAGATCTCTTTCTGCTTGAAATTTGTTAATCTTTTTTTTCCTAATAATTATTGTGTAGTTGTTAAATGTTTGAGCATTAATAAGTACTTATAATTTATTTACCAAATTTGAACACAGCGAGCGGAAAATAAGAGGAATAATCATGTGACTTAGGAAACGATTTTTATATCTTTCTGTACAATACATTTTGTAAGTTAATTAAATAAATTTTTTTCTTAAAACTGTCTAATAAAACACGGATACTAATAGTCGTTATTGCTTAAAATGATATTTACCTGTATCTCTTATTTAACTGTATTTTTATTTTAATTATAGGAATAGTTAACTATCATATATTTTTTAACTAGTATTATGCTATGTATGAAAGTGAAAGAAGGGTAAACTATTATCGCAGCAGCCCATTGAGGGCCAAGGAGGTTAAAACTCTGCAATTTCGTGACCAATGGCATGATTATGGTAGTATGTTAAGTACTGCTCACAGGCAGCCTTTACTTCTCAGGCAAACTAATAATTACGCTCTGTAGATTAAACTTATTTCAGCTATTTTTGTTTTAAATATTTTTTTAATTGTGAATGAGAATTCAATAAAATTAATTGCGTTCATTCAAGGTATACAATAAAAATTTTTGAAAAGTAAATAATTGTTTAAAATTCTAAAGTAGTATTAATTGTTAAATTCACGTTATTGATACATGGCCTCCTTTTACGATTGTGGCTGTACAATCGGTATAGCGTACAGACTGCCTTTGCTATCCAGACAAATTGGTAGTTAAACTATGTATTTTATTTTACACTATGTATCTTATCTATCAACTTATTTTTTTCGCTTGAGCTTTTTTTTTCTTAAATAGTAAATGCTATAGATAATAGAAATAGAAATTCTATAAAAGTAACTATATTTACTCAACCTAGGGAAATAAAATAATGAATAGTAAATAACTGTTTAAAATTCTAAAATCTATAATTAATTTAAAATTCTAAAATCTATAATCTATAAAATCTAGTAATAGCTAAATTCGCATTATTATTAAATAACTTTTTTAACAAAAACATAACAATTCTAAGAGTGCGATCAGCATTACACACATATAGCCTCTATTTTCCAGAAAATTTATAGTTACGTTATGTACATTAAACTTATTTTGTCATTTCAGTTAATTTCATTACTTTTTTCTTAAGTAGTAAATAATTTTACAACAAAAAGGTAACCATATTCACTCAATGTGTGCATTTAAGTAACTATAGAATTCAGGTCTGTTTAAAATTCCTTTTGATGTTAAGAACAAACATTCATTCTTTATTTGGGTTGTGTGAACAGGAAGACCATAAAATACTTTCATGATGCTATTGTAATGCAAACCGAGTATACATTTTTTTTTCTTAACGTCTTAGTTAATTTTTGTGAAAACTGTAATTTGCACTATAACCAATGTAAATACAAAATTGTCAATGGCATAATCCAAAAAACCATTACAGATATTCTAAGAGTTGAAACGTTAGTATTTATGATATTAAGCATGACATAACATTTAGTATAACGACAAAAAAAAATTTTAATATGTACCATTCTTAAAAATATTAATTGTTGTTTACAATGATAATAATCTTATGAAAATCAATCATAATTTTCTTACCTTATTAAATATGATGGTCAAACAATACTTATAGAAATAAATGCGATATTAAAATTTCGATATTTACAAGGAGCAGAGATGATTGTGCTACGGAAAAAAATCCGCGATCTGGAAGTTTCCGGAAATCTAAGGTCTAGAAGTTTCAAGAAATCATTGATCACATTTATGTCTAAAAATTCTTGTATATTTTATTTAGAAATATTAAAACTAGAATTTATACTTGGCATCTTTTATGTTTGTAAATATTTTTTCTTTTAGAATAATAAATGTAATTAGGCATAGAAGTAAACTTATACATAATTATTCATTTAAATTATGCTGTATATAATGTATTTAGAATTTCATGTTTTTAAAATATCAATGATTAAATTTATGAAGACATTAATTTTCTTAAATGCATCATTAATGATTTTAGTTGAGAAATTTTGTGGATATTTGAGTTCGGCTCAAAATCATCCCTGATAGAGAAATATGTTATCATTTACCTTCCAAAATCATTAAGCTTATATGTATATTATATATTTTTTTGTAATTAAATTCTAAATATTTTTTTACAAAACTTATTTGTTCTTCTTAGCAGAGAAATTTCAAAATTAAAAACCATTCAAGGGTAAAGCGATGCCCTTTTTATCAGAAAAGTTTAAAAGAAAAGCAATGCAGCTATAAAAGGAAACAAAATTTCTTAGAATCTCTACTTGCCCCACTCCCCACATGGAACTGTTGCTAGCCATTTAATTGATGCTGGGTGTGAGTAGCCTAGAACTCAGTGCAAGGCAATAGCCCTTAAGAATAATTTTTGATTTTATTAAAAAGAATAAATAGAATTAAATGAATTACCAATGGATAAAAAATTTGATTGATTAAATTCACCAGCAATTTACAAACAATTGTAGTAACTACAATTTAATACCCATTTTTTTACTCCAATTTACTAAATTTTCTAATATTTAATTAATTATGCATTTTACTTGCATGCATATTTGCTATTCTATCCTGTTTTAAATTATTATAAGCTTTTTTTTGATTTTGAAAATTATTTTACTTTAGCTGGTTACGCCATTACAAAGTAAATGGATCCTTTGCTGACAGTTCCGAAATTCCGTATGTGGAACCTGTTCAAAGTACTGATCCCAATGTCACTGATCCTCATATACTTATATTAGATAATGTGACTTATGAAGATCAAGGATGGATTACTTGTTTAGCAGGAAATTCTATTGGGGTTTCTTATCGCAGTGCTTTTCTAACAGTTTTACCACGTAAGCATGTTTGCACTCTGAAAAATATAATTCATTTTAAGATGCTTAATATATTTACTTTATTTTATAAATATTTTTTTTATAGCTCCAGATGAAACAGTTGCTGAACAGAAGCCTAATCTTTTTGATTTTCGAAATCCCTTACTTGTTGCATTATCCGTAACCTTCTTCTTAATCCTACCTTTAATTATTATTGCCTTAGTGTGCATATGCAGACATCGATATCGAATGCGTGCTAAGGAAATGAAGCAAGTTATTGTGACAAAAAAAATAATTCTTGAGCATCGACAAGATGAAACTAATTCACTAATCCCATTTGTCAAAATTGATTACAATGTTGTAACAAAAACAGTTGGTTGCACAGATGTTCCAGAATTTGAACTGCCGGAAGATCCAATTTATGAATTTCCAAGAGAGAATATTATTTTAGGTAATTTACTTGGGGAAGGAGCTTTTGGACAGGTTCGCAAAGCTATAGCTCATGGCATAAACAAACCTGGAGAGCCAACTACTGTTGCTGTTAAGATGCTGAAACAAAATCATGTTGACAGTGAAATGGCTGTACTTGTCAAAGAGATGGAAGTCATGAAAAATATAGGGAAACATCTTAATATTGTTAGCCTCTTAGGATGCTGTACAAAAGGAGGTAAATTTTTACTTAATCAATCAAAATATGAACAAAAACCTTAATATTCTAGCATATTTTTTTTTTTCAAATTCTTTTGCAAATTTTCATCTCGTCATTTTAAGACAGGCAAGTAAAATTTACTCGTATATTTAGTGGCCTCTCACTTAAATACCAGTCTAAATGACCACTTAAGAAATTATATTTAATGTTTTGAAAGGGATATTTGAAAACTTACTACTTTACTTTCTGAATTTAAAATTGCCAGAACAATAATCTTCAATGGAAATGTTTTTTTTTTCTAATAAGAATGTCCTTTTATTTTTTTTAGAAACTTTCAACCAGTTTTTTTAGCAGTCCCAGGTGGATGTATGAGCAAGTATAATCTTAAGGATTATGTTAGGAAGAAATAATTAGGTTTCAAAAATTATATGATTATATTTATGATTTTATCAAGAAAAATGAAGTAAAAAAATTGTTAAAAAGATCATCCATGTTAGAATAGAAATTTTTTAAAAATTCTTTTAAAAAATATTAGATTTTTTTAAGGCTAAAAAATTTATTTTAGTATTGAAAAATGATCTGGTAAAGCTTTTTTTAACCACTAGAATTTCCATTTAATTTTTATCATCATATCTTCTTTTGATTTTCTGTTTTAAAATTTAGCAAAGCTATAAAAACTAAACGCAGCAAAACATCAAGAAAAAAGTCTTCAACTTTTTCAAAGCACAATTGAGAAACAAAAATACTTTAGTTTATCAAACAATGTGTGGAGACAAAAGCAAACAAAATGAAAGTCAACATTAACATTAAAAAATAAAAAAAAATAGCAGAATTAGAAACGTCTATTTTGTGGTCACTTTTTAAGAATCAAAATAAAAAATTTTCCTTTCTTGAAAAGAAATCCATTTTTTAAAAAAAACTCTGATCTATTAAAAAAAGAAGTAGCAAAAAAAATTTTTATTTCTTGCTGATTTTTCAATATTATTCTGTTTCTCACTATAACAGTTGTTAGATAGATAAGAGCAGTTAAAAGAAAAATAAACTTTGGTGAGAGTAGTAAACTATGAATATTAATGAAGCTGAATATTTAAAATTTTATGTTTCAAGCTTTGTTTACCGTTAAATTATAAAAGTTTTCACTAAGGGGGATTTATTCAATTTTGTTCCTGTTTTATATATTTTTTTTAATAAATTGGATTATTCTATTTTTGTAATTTGTTGCTTTATTTTTACTGCTATTTTCATCTGATTATCTGGGCGGCTAATTCTTCACATCAAGAGGGGGAAAAAGGAGAGCGAAAAAAATTTGTCTTTATTATGTGAAAGCAGAAGTTCAAATTATCTTATATTTTTTATTTTTTACTATATATTCTATCATACTAAACATTCTTTAGTTAATTAAATGTCATTCAACCTATAAGAAAATGATGTATGAGATTTATCATCTATTTGCTATTTTCTTATTGAATAGCGTATGTTTTAATGTTTGTTTACCTCAAAGACCCCATTATCAAGAAAAAATCTATTTTCTAGACTTGCCAGTCCCTATGATTCTGGATATGGAACTTTCCTCTAGGTTTAAATCATTTTAATTTCATTATTAAAATTATGACAAAATATTGTTGTTAATATGTACTTCATTTTTTATGAAACTTATAACTAAGCTAATGCTAGTATTTACAATGAGTGCTCAGAATTTCATTGATAATTTAAAAAAATTTCTCAATTATGCTGTATACCCTCCAAGCATTGAGCCTCCTACGAAATTGTTGTGACATTAACCTCCTATGCACTTATTTTTTTCATTGAATAACAAGCCATCAGCTTAATGTTTGGAAACGCTAAGGACAGAGGGTTAAGGAATTTAAGAAATTGCAAAAGGTGAAGGCTAAAAGAAACTGGAAAAGGAAATTTTTTTTTATTCTTTAATTTTTTTTGATTCTTTAATTTTTTTTTTGAAAAAAAGGTAAATGTTTAGTTATGAAATGCTGAAATGGTCTTCATCTAGTTAGAATAATTTTTGCTATCAGTTTTTTATATAAATTCTAAGATGTTTTATGAAAAAAACATTTTTTTTAGGCCCTCTATATGTTTTGGTTGAGTATGCTTCAAAGGGATGTTTAAAAGATTATTTGCGTGCTCATCGCAATCCAGATGGATATCAAGAGCCAATTGGAATTAATGGTGAAACTCCTAAATCATTGACTTTAAAAAACCTTCTTTCATTCGCCTATCAGTCTGCAAGAGGCCTGGAATATTTAATTTCAAAGAACTGTATTCATCGGGACATAGCGGCCCGCAATGTTTTGCTTACTGAAGATGGCATTATAAAGATTGCTGATTTTGGACTGGCAAGAGACATTCAAAACAATGACTACTACAGAAAGACAACAAGTGGTATTTTGCCCATAAAGTGGATGTCGCCTGAATCCTTATTAAATAGAATTTTCAGTCCAGAAAGTGATGTGTAAGTTTGAGTATCTATGCCTCCTTTTTAACTAATTAGAAATAAATTAATTAGATATTAACTAATTAAAAATAAACTAATTTAAATTCATTGCTATTGCTGTTACTTCTTTTCCTAAAAATTGTTTTTTAATATTTTTTTCCAAGTGTTCTATTAAGGAAAAGTAAGTTAGTGTATTTTTCTGCTCTAATATTCCAAGAAAAATTTATCTTAATATGTTTTAACGTCTCTCACACATATTTTTAATTTTCCAGATGGAGCTATGGTGTACTTATTTGGGAGATATTTTCTCTTGGAGCTTCACCCTATCCAACAATTCCATATGAAAAAATGTTCCAGAAATTGAGAAATGGCCACAGAATGGCTAAGCCAGATCAATGTCCTTCTTCTGTTTATGGTATAATGCTTGATTGTTGGAACTATGAACCAAAAGCAAGGCCGAATTTTCAAACTATTGCAAAGAAATTGGATAGAATTTTATTAGATTCACTGGAGGAAGCAAATCAGGTTTATTGTTATTATTATTCATTTTTTGTAAATTATTTTTCTTTCTTTTTAAATGACATATCCTGATTGTAAATAGTCTTATCTGAACTAATATGCAAATCACACTTCTATGCGAACGCTAATATGTTCTGATGTGTACTCACTAGATCTGAAACCGGTAAAAAGTTGAAACATTTCAGAGGAGAATTTAAGCCAAATTATTTTTCTTCATACTCAGAATCAGGCATATTGTTTTTAAATTTGATATTCTTGAAATTTTTCTTGTTTTCATTTTCTATATTATTTGTCTTTTAAAATATGAATGAATAAGAAATAAAGTTTTTATAAAAGATGCTTGATTTTAGTGGTGGATCAAGTTTTTAATTATGAGAATTAGCCAGATTTTTAACTATCATTTCCTTGTAAAATTTAAGATATGTTTTGCATGTATATCTAATATACTAAAGAAGTGCACCAATTAAATTTTGTGTACTTCTCAGAAAGTGCATTTCTTATGATGCAACTAAAGGTAAATGAATGTAAAGAATTCAAGTAATATAATATTTTAGTTACTTTACATTATCTTTTTTATTAATCAAATTTATTTATTACACTAAATCAAATGTTATCAGTATTATATAATTATCTGATGCAAAATATCATAAAAATGAAGTTTTCTTTCACGCACTGATATCCATAAATTAAAAATTTCACCTCATTAACTGTTATGAAAACTGCATTTCTCCTAATTGTAAAACACCTAAAAGATATTTATGCTCACAAAATTTATAACAAATGTGATAAACAAGCCAAGTTAAATTCTTTGATTCCTTTTAGAATAACAGTTATTTAGAAAATGTTCGAAATATGACATTATCAAGCCTTATTGTGAAGAAATATTTATACACTTTTTAAAGCTGATACTTATCACACCTCTATATAAAAAGAGAATTACAGTTTAATTATTATTTTTGGAAAAATAATTTTGAAATTGTTGTTATCCAGAAATGAAACAATCCTTAAACTTTCTATGCTTGCCATAGTTGGTACATATGTATTTTGTGCTGCTAAAAATGACATTAATTCTTTATAAAGCTTTAATTCTGATATTTCAAAATAGTTAAACAGTTTTATTATACAAATATATTCTTATTTTGCATGGAAAAAAAATTTTTTTTCTTACACAAAATTAATTTTCTGAAATCTTAAAAGAACTTATGTAGACTTAAATAAACTTCAAAATAAACGAGTAAATGATAAAATATGATAACATTTATAACAGCTCACAGTGAACACAGAAAATAAAATTTGTTTAAAATGTTCTAAAGCCTACATTTTAACAATTACTATTTTCTTGTATCCAATTTTCCTTTTATTTCAGTCTTTTTTCTTAAATATAAATTTTGCTTCATTTTTAATGACCCATTATTCTTAACAGTGTATAAGAGTTTACATTTTTCTCACTGGCTGCCTTTAAAGAAGTTATTGTCTGCAATGAATGTAACAAGTTCAATGGCTGTTTTGATACATACATAGAAAATGTTTCCATGAAAGATTTAAAATTGGCTTAGAAATAGAAAATTCTCAGATTTTATCATTTCATATAGAATCGATAAATTTATATCCTGATTTTTAAATTCTCATGGAAATAGTTTTAGTGTATATGTTGCAGGTAGTGCATGTAATGAATTCTACTTTGCTGTAGACACATTGTAGAAAAACTAAAGGTTTGAAGAATTTACACCACTATATTTATTTTGTAAAGATAACTGTCCAATCAAAGCATAGTTAACCAACTAAATGTGCTGTAAAATGATATACTGTAGAATCTCCTGTAGGAGATCTCTAAATAAGGGATACCTTCTTTTTCAAGGATAATTGTGTTGGTCCAGTTCCCTTTATATAAGAGCCTTGATGAATTTTCCTCTTAATAAGGGAAAATCTACTTAAAGAACTTTGAAACATATTTTCAAAATGTAAGATAGAGGTAGATAAACAAAAATAAATATTGAAATACTCTTTTTTATCCAAATGAAGAAAGGATTGACTTTCTTTTATACATGATTGAAGTTTAAAAAAATAAGAAAGAAGAGCATAAATAATGCCATGTGAACAGAAATATTATAGTTTCAGTTCTATGATAAGGAACTGTCCTCAGTTTTGAAACAGAGAAATTCAGAAAAAAATTAAAAAGCTACAACAAAGATCAAAGGGTGAGAGACTGATAAGGAACATGTTTGTAGGAGATAATCTAATGAAAGCAATGAGGTAAAACACAGATTTGGTAAGGTTAGAGTGAGAATACCTGGTGTTGCAAATTTAAAGCAGAATAGATTTTTAAATATTTAGAAAGAATCTTCCATTGTCTGTATGTCTATTCCTCCCTTTTGATGATTACTACTTTTAAAGAAAATTATATAGTATTAGAAAAAAAGCATGTCATGTTTTAATAAAAAAAATATTTACATTTTAAGAATTTTTGGGTATAGAGGAGGGAATCGAGCTATGTATATTTAGTGGTAAATAAAGTGTTAAAATATTTTTAAATTTCTCTCTCTTTTCGCAACAGTTTATATATAATTTATTTTCCATAGTGATAAAAAATTGATGCATTCCTCTCTCCCTTTTTTGGCTTTACTTTTTAAAAAAAAATAATAATGATTGCTCTTAACATTTATTAAATGCAAACTTTTCTATCTCTCATACTAAGATACTGCAAAATCATTTAAGTAAGTATTTTCAGTGATAAAGCCTTTCTGTTTTTAACAGAATACGAATACAAATAAAGATTAAAAAAAGCCATATTTATAATATTTTGGAACAAATTAAGAAATAAAATAATTCAGTTTAATAAATAATAAAAAAAAACAGAACTATTAAATCCCTTAAGCATGTTCAATAGTGTCAGGTTATTCAAGTGAGGCAGCTGGGGTTTTTTGGGGGTCTATATACCTTTACTTTTTGCTGTTTTGATCTTTTTTATTCATCACACTAAATTATCAAAGCAGTTTGTATGAGTTTCATGAGCTATATTTAAACAATAATCTAGTCATTATATTTGCTAGTTTTTAACCTTAATGTATATTTATACATTCCTTTTCTTAGTAACAAATTCATGCATAGTAAATTAACATAAGCTGTATTTTCAGGTTTATTTGGAGTTGGATTTTCCTGTCTTATCTACGCCTGAAAACAGTACCTCAGGAGATGTACACTGAAATTATTTTGTATGACAGAAAATGTTTTTTGTACTTCTTCTTGTACGTAGAAAATGTTTTCTGTACTTTGAATTATTCAAAACCTACTTGAGTTTATATTTAGGTCTTGATTTAACTTATTTGAAGATTTGTTTAAACAGTCAAATCATTTGTCCTGTGCTTGGTTGTAATTACTCTAGAAAAAAAATTCATCATGTTTGTAGGTTCATCAGTTGGTTATAGTGATTATTTTTATAAGAGATTCAACATTATGAAATGTAATATTAGAAAACAGTTATGTGTTGAGCTCCGGCAAATGTTTTGTATGAAAGATGATGATTTCAGTGATGGCCGTCCAACATTTTTTGTAAATTCAGATATTTTTCTGATATTAAAAGATATTCACATCTTTCTATCAGCTTTATGCAATTTTTAAAGCATTGTTCTTAGCATATTGACAAACAGAGGATATATCAGGGTTACTATTTTGACAAATTCCATTTTTTTTTAAATAAATTTAAATGGTTAAGAATTTTAGGAATAGTTTTGATCTAATCAAAAATAAACTTTTCCTATGCTATAAGTTAAATTTTGTAAAATATCTAGAAATGTTTTGTATACCAGCTCAAAGTGTGTAATTAATACAATTTAAAAAAATTCAAAGGCACTATATTAAAATGAAAGTGTTCATAAAACTTTTTTTTATCTGTTTAGTTTTTAAAAAATTATAATGTTTAGCAACTTTTAAATTTCAGGAGAAAAGTTGGATTTTTATTTTTGCAATATATTGACAAGATAGCTCATGATTAATTTCTGTAGTCAAAATGAAGTAAAGATTCCATGTAATAGACATGTTTTTAAATGTCTAGTGACTCTTATAATTGCTAGTTTTGTTGAATATTTTGCAACTTTTTGTCAGGAATCATCACATTGTTTTAACCTTTACATTTTTTATTTTGTTTAAAACTAGGTGTTTTAATTTTTCTTTTAATTTAACAATTTATTTTACTTTTTTATGTATATAAAAAGATTCATAATGTTTGAAAAATTTTTCTAGTAATGAAGTAGTTTAAAGTTGCATAAGGCTGATAGTTAATTTTCTTTTTTTGGGTGAAATAATTGAACATTAAATGTTTTTTTTTTTCATATTTGTAGTGAATGTAACAGAAGGACTGTCGATTGTAAAAATATTTTATTAAATGTTGTAGATATAGCATGATTTTTAGAGCAACTAATAAATTTTTGTTTTGTTAATATATGTATAGTATTTGTAACAATTTCATTTACTTGTTTGATCCAGTGAAGTATATTAAACCTTTAAATGCATTTAAGTTGTTGTAAATATTTTCTTTTACCTTTTTTTTAAACTGATTGCTGTACCCAGTTAAATTTTTTACTTGTTCCAATTTAAACCAATTGGAATTCAATAATTAAAAGAGATTGAGAAGTTCTGTTTTCTTATATCATTTGTAAAATACCTTAAACTGTCATTTATCCTTACTACAAATAATAAATACTTCAGTGCCTTTGCATTATGATGTTCAAAAGAATGCTAGAATTGAGATCACTCATGAATATTTTTAAAAAAATTATATCTGATTCATCAAAAAAATTAACTTTTATAATTAATTAGTTAACTTTTGTACTTTTTTGCATCTTAAATTGGGGTTTTAGGATATTAATACTGATTTGCCACCAGTAATGAAGTTATGGTACTTTTCTGGTTGCGGCAAAAGTTTTTTGGAAATTGTGAAATATCTACTTACTTTAATGAGAACCACTAAGTTTCTACTTTAGAATCTTCTTTTATTATTTTTAAAAAATCTACTAAAAGAATTTACTGTATTTTTAGTTTAAAATGTACCATAAAAATGTATTACATAATGTATGTAATTTTATGGCTGTTGAAAACATTAACACTGCAAGGACTCCTATAGAATATTTAGGAACCGGTTTTAAAAATTGTTAGAACTCTCATATTAAAAATGTAAAGTGAAAATAATTTACTTCACAACAGCTCCGATCAAACTTATACTCCTTAGAAATGTAAGGTAACTCTATTTTACATCATCAAACATGTCTTGCCTCAGTTCCTATGTTTCAACTTTTTTTTTCTTTGAATTTTCCATGATGTTTAATTATGTTAAAATTGTAATTTCTATATTTGCTTCATATATAAATCTGCTTATTTTACTTACTTTTAATACTAACCCTTTGAGTATTAGTCTCGGGTTTCTCCAAAACTTCAGCTGCAGGCTTTTCTGCATCAAAAACTGGTTTTTTATGCTATTGAATGGAAAAGGTGCAGTAAGAAAATTTCTGTACAATTTTACTTAGGAGCTGAATACTTGAAAGGTTAAGTACAAAAATTCAAACAATTACACTTCCCAGGAACTTTACTGTTAGTTCAGCCTGAATAATGCAGCAGAAGATGTTATAGAAACCAGTTAAACTTTCTAAGCATTTTTCATTAAACTGCTTCTTTTTGTCCAATATTGTAAATGTTTAAATCTTAATTCAATGAAAAAAATTCCATCACTTTGTATTGAATGATATTTCTTGTTAATGTTAGACAGCCTGTATTGATGAAGAATGTATACATACCATATCATTAAATTATATCCATATAATATATTCTGTAACTTAGACACATCTCTTTCTCATTCTTATTTACTGCTGCCAAAGTTAAATTTTTTAACTTTATGTGTTATGTGTATAAAAAAATTTCATACATCAGGGTGCCAATTTTAGGTTATTAATTCTTTGTTTGATTAATATTTAATCAAATTTTGTTTTTAACAAGAAAAAAGAAACAAATTTCTTTATAATCCTTAATTTATAAAAAAATTATATAACAATGATAATAAACAATTATAATTACACGTGCTTCAATTTTAATTCAGTAATTTAATATTCCAAATTATATACAGTACAAAACCCGTTATCCGGAAATCAGAAAACCGGAAGACCAAAAAACCGGAAAGAAATTNTTTGTTTGATTAATATTTAATCAAATTTTGTTTTTAACAAGAAAAAAGAAACAAATTTCTTTATAATCCTTAATTTATAAAAAAATTATATAACAATGATAATAAACAATTATAATTACATGTGCTTCAATTTTAATTCAGTAATTTAATATTCCAAATTATATAATTTAATTTTATTTATATTTAGTATCACTCACTGTTATATTTTCACTATTATTCTCAATAAATTTATTGCTATTAGAATATCTGTAATACCAATAATTAAATCTGAAAAAATATAAGATTGTTGTGCCTATTGTTATAAATTCTGTAGTTATACTGAAATTCTGTTAATATTCTGTAGTTATACTCATTTAAGTGACAAGAAAAGTGAGTTCGAAGAAATTTGAAATCTCAATTTTTATTATATCATTAAAAATCTGAAAATTTTCTCATTTTATTTTCAGTTTCATTGTTCAAAAAATTACTACATATTGCCTTTTACCAGCATAAATTTTATGTTCTGATGAATTAGTAAACTAATTTTTTAATCATTAAAAAGAAAATTTTTCTTCTTCAAATTTGTCTTTTCATTTTATAATAACTTGGTTTAGTTTACAAATTTGAAAATTATTCACAATTTGTTTTTCATTTGTTTAATTTCAAAGGAAACTAATCCTTTTTAGCAAGAAGCAATTTTCTTGTCATTCTTTTTTTAATGTTTTGCTCCACCAATTTAAAGTTCTGTTAAATTTGAGAACTAGTTATGTTATAAAATTTATTTTTCCTTTACTATAAAAATAAAAAGATTTTTCTTTTTTTTCTGTGTTTTGTAGCCATTTTAAGCAATATTAACATTTTACTACCAACGACTTATTTTGCTTCCAAACTCATTCACTTATCATTCTTATTTAATCATGGATAATCCTTGGAAATAATTTATATTTTATTTTGTTTCTATTTATTTTATATTTATTTTTGCTACTAAATAATGAAGGATAAGGGATAGAGAGCCAAAAAGTGGTGAGTCCTAGCAAAATGATTTTATTTTTCAGTTATTTTTTATCATTTTATTTTAATATTTTCAAATTGTTTCAAGCAAATATTTATGTTCAAAAAATTCATTTTGACCAAATATTTCGATATTTTAAATTTTTTTTTTAAAAAAAAGAAACTGTAAATTAAAAACTTTTTTTTTTAATTGTAAGACATACACACATTTGCATATATTACATTTTACACCTTTTTAAACTGCGTAACTTAAAAAAATACTGAATTGGTCAAATAGTTCTTAAAAACGCAAAATTTAAATATACAAGCTTTTTTGAAAATTTAATCCTCAGAAACCATTTAACCATAAATGTTCGAACTTAAGTGAATAAAATAAATGTATATTATTATTCATTTTTTTAATGGGTTTTCCTTCGAATAAACAAATTCTATAACTGTGTGCAACTTTTTTCGATTCGCTTAAAGAAACCTCCTTGATATGGCGACTTACGTAGAAATTGAAATTAACATTCAGGAGCTCAAACTTTGCGATTGCCTTCGATAATTTGACGGCCCGAAATTCTTAAAAACCTTGGTACAAATGCTGAAATGTTACAAACCTGCAATCCACTTAGAATGAAACTGGCTCGAGCTTGTTTACTGAAAAAAGTTTTTGGACTAAAAAATTTTCATAAACTTATTAACTACTTTTAAACAAACGTTTGATTCAGATATGAAGTATAAAAAATGTTAATTTATAAAGCATGAAAAATTACAGCAATCTGCTTTTTTTGTTCGGTGCTTTTGCTTTGTGGGGCTAACACTATTTTTAAATTATCTTTATTTAGCCTAAGATTTTTTAGTTTCTTTTAAGTTTTTTAGTCATCTAGTTTATCCAAAATTATACCAGGCGTTGAACGTCGATATAAAAACAAATTCCTAAACATAACGGTTAACGAAAAGGGTTTATGATTGGAAATCTTACAGACTGAATGTTGTTGACAATACCGCTTCGACATTTCTCTTTCACATTCAATTCTAAAGTTTTCTTTTCGTTTTTTATTTTTGCTGATTAGTGATAAAAAAAAAATAATTTAATGACTAATTTTCTTATTCAGACATAGTGGCAAGATTGCAAAATTAAGATTTTATCCGACGTAAATCTCGGGCTCTGACAGAACCTGACTGAGGCAGGAGCTTACGGGGCAGTTGCCCCGGGCCCCAAATCGAACAGTAAGTTTATTTTAAATTTCCTTCTGGAATAAACTTTTTTTAAACATAATATCAGCACAAAATCCGTCCAAAGCGTTTAAAATCCGTCAGTTTTATGTTAGCTTCTTCATTAGTCTATCGTATGAACAGAAAAATCTATATTTCGTAAATCCGTGGCTTTCTAGGGGGGAATTCAATTAAATTTTCGCAATTACGATGAACAAATTAGGCCGGTCAAAAGCCTGTATTTTTACATATCGCAAAATGCAATGTGTTTACAAAAATACGGGCTTTTGATTGGCTTAATTGAGCCATCCTAATTGCGAAAACTTAGATGAATTCCACTCAGGAATATGAATTTTTCGCAGCTAGATGACAATCAGAAAA
Source organism: Parasteatoda tepidariorum (assembly GCF_043381705.1). NCBI lineage: Eukaryota > Metazoa > Arthropoda > Arachnida > Araneae > Theridiidae > Parasteatoda > Parasteatoda tepidariorum. The sequence goes on along the minus strand of NC_092214.1, from coordinate 22,766,231 downwards.
CTGCATTTGGCATGATGGAACACAGAATTGTCAGTAAATCTATAAAATGGACAGAACGATATTTCGTATGTCCAGGTTCTAGTCAATTTTCTTGTTATGTTATCTATAATGAGGTGAAAAATTTAAATACCTCCGTAAAGTTCGATTCTTCATTACTGAAGGAGTGAAGCAGAGGAGGATCCCAATAAGGCTAAGTCTGGCCCTGGGCTCTAAACAATCCTATATATCTCGGATTCGGTTGAGCCGAGATTAAAATTCCTCAGGCTCGGACCACAAAAGCGTAATTGAACTCGAGGACTGATTTATGGGTCGTTAACTACTTCGTCTTTTAACTTGCAAGGGTCACCAAATACAAATTTGTCTTTTACTTTCTCATTTTGTCAACTCTTTCATATTAAGTATTTTAAAATGTGAAACATTTAATGTGAATTCCTTTCATTTCATAAAATTATTACTTAAACTTGATAAATAGTAAAATAATAAACCTTACAAATGATTTTTGTTGTTGTTGTTGTTAATTTACGTCGCACTAGAGCTGCACAATGGGCTATTGGCGACGGTCTGGGAAACATCCCGGAGGATGATCCGAAGACATGCCATCACAATTTTGATCCTCTGCGGAGGGGATGGCACCCCCGCTTCGGTAGCCCAACGACTTGCACGCGAAGTCGAGCACTTTACGGTAGCACAGTTTAACGAGGACCAATACCGCACACCCTCGGTCCCTCCGCAGACTGATCCAAGTGGGTCACCCACCCGCACACTGACCGCAGCCAGTGATGCTTGACTTCGGTGATCTGCTGGGAACCGTTTCTTAACGATCAGTCCACTGCGGGACAAATGATTTTTCAGAATGATCTGCTAGGTACTTCATATGAATATCTTGTTTCCTACATAATTTTTTATCATTCTCACCAACAACTCTATGGAATAAATTTTAGTACTTTTTCATAGTTTAGCTCAATTTAAATTTGAGTTTCTATACGTCGTACTTATTGATAAAAGTTTACAATTTGTTGTTGTCTATAAAAGATTATACGTCGCTAATAGCCCATTGTACAGCTCTAGTAACGTAAATGAAGGTTTACAGTTTGTTGTGTTCTAAAAAATTATCCTTTGATATCGTGATTAAAAACCATCAACCGAAACTTTTTAACTCTTTTAAGGTTCCCCAAGTGGTTTTATTCATAGGGGCACGAGATCTCCTCTATATTGTTGCAGTAAGAATCTATAGGTTACTACTGCATCAGATACAGTAAGTTGATACTGAGCCGCAATGACTCAGGGGACAGAGCGTTCGCTTTCCAATGAGGTGAGCCGGGTTCGAATCCCGGCAATGGTTGGTCGATACAGATTCCGCATCCGGCTTGCACCAACCACAGTGCTGACGTGAAATGTCCTCAGTGGTAGACGGATCATGGGTTAGAGTCCCCTTGCCGTCAGGCTAACCGTGGGAGGTTCTCATGGTCTTCCTCGCCATGTAACACAAATGCGGGTTAGTTCCATCAAAATGCCCTCCACAAAGGCAAATTTCTCCTAATACTTGATCCAGGAATTCCCTTGTCTTCTGGATTGGGTTCAAAATTTGGATCGGCTGTTCAACGACGTTTATAATATAAAATGAAAGTAAGTTGATACTCTTTTCATTAAGAGCTCATGCGATATTTACCTGTTGACCGTGGTAACTCATTGTAAAATTTAACTGCACCAAGTCTAAAAATTTCATGCTACACAAAAACGATTAAGAGCTCTAGGCTCTTTAGCTAAGTCAAGGCATAAACCTAAGAGCTGCTCTGAAGTTATTTGGGAATTCAAACATTTGGAAACCTTAGTCATCAGTTAAGTTCTCTATTGTTATTGGTTGAGGTATAAAACAATCGCTATCGGGATTATTAAAAAATATAAAAGCACTGAACTTCAGAGATACTATCAGCAATTACAGAGGCCTCCTTTACCGAGCGATATCCCTCGGTAAAGGACTTTGCAGCGGGTTCATATCCCGCCGTAACCCTGGATGTTATTTCTTGTCTTTCTCTGCATTGTACTATCTGTCTTTCTATTTGATAAAGGCTTATAGGCCTTACTCATGTAATTGAGCACACGAACCAGCGTGCATGTGTACTAATAAATAAATCAACAATTGCATAGGGGTCTCCCTAGCTGAGCGGTATCGCCCGCCAAACGCTGTGCAAAGCGTGGAGGTAGCGGGTTCGAATCCAGCTGTTACCCTGGATGTAGCTTCGTGTTGTCCTTCGCTGCATTGTGCTATCTGTCCTTCTATTTGACAAAGGTTTATAAGCCTAAATTGAGCACACAAACCTGCAAATGTATGTGATTCCAGTAAACAATTGCATAAATTTAGTGCAACATTCTACAAAAGTTCAAAAGACTCTGACCCAGCTGGATTTAATTATCTATTGAAAAAAGAGAACTGATTATAGACATGAAAGATTATAATTCAATGCCTGCCAACATCTCCTGATTTATCGGGAGATTTTTGTTACATATTTAGAATGGTAATAAATTTTATGTTTTATTATTGATTTTGTAAATTCAATTCAGATTAATTTTATTCTTCGCTATAAACAAGCAACTTAGATTTTTATAAAAGACCTGATAACCATGCAGTGAAATGCTTAAGTGCGGCAAAAATGAACTTATTAATTCGCGTAGTGAACTGATCGTAAAGACACGATTTCCTGTAGGCATCACTGGTTGCGGTCAGTAAGCGGGTGGGTGATTTCTTTGATCAGCCTGCGTAGGGACCGAGGAGGCGCGATATCGGTCCTCGTTAAACTGTTCTACCGTAAAGTGCTCGACTTCGCACGCAGGTCGTCGGGTTACCAAGGCAGGAGAGCCATCCCTCTGCAGAGGATCAAAATTATGATAACATGTCTTCGGATCATCCTTAGGGATGTTTCCCAGACAGTCGCCGATAGCCCTTTGTGCAGCCCTTATTTTTAGCTACCACTTTAAATATTGTGGAAAGCTGTTACCTCCGACTTAGTAATCCTATAACTTCTCTCGGACGGAATCCTGCCAAAATTCCAGGAGTGATTCTCTCGCCTCTATTTTAATTCATGAATACTCTCAGCGAAGAAATATATCAAGGGATAATTCGAATGTACCATCCATCGTTTTATACCTAACTTATCCCCCTGTCCCCGATTGCATAATGACTTTCAATTCATAGTCTGCCACTACATCTGCTTCCTCTCTTACACAGGCCTTCTCGATATTTTGTCTTACTGACAATATTTTCATCATCCACAGCCATTGACATTTCTGAAAGACTGACGCGTCCCCTTGGCGGACAAGTAGTACAGTACAATAACTTAACTCAAGTATATGAGAGATCATTAGCTCTCAATGGTTCCGGTTGCTGAGTAGATTGTTTATGAATAGTTATCTTTTAGCTAATTAATTTTGGGGATATGGAAAACCCAAAGATGTTCAAGAAATACTAGTCACTAANGTTAAACTGTTCTACCGTAAAGTGCTCGACTTCGCACGCAGGTCGTCGGGTTACCAAAGCAGGAGAGCCATCCCTCTGCAGAGGATCAAAATTATGATAACATGTCTTCGGATCATCCTTATGGATGTTTCCCAGACAGTCGCCGATAGCCCTTTGTGCAGCTCTAGTGCGACGGAAGTAAGATACCTTCTTAAACTCATTAAGTTAACCAAAAATTATTTTTAGCTACCGCTTTAAATATTGTGGAAAGCTGTTACTTCCGATTTTGCAATCCGATAACCTCTACTCTCGGACGGAATCCTGTCAAAATTCTACGAGTGATTCTCTCGCCTCTATTTCAATTCATGGATACTCCCAGCGAAGAGACAAACCAAGGGATAATTCGAATGTACCACCCATCGCTTTATACCTTACTTATCCCCGATAGCATAATGACTTTCAATTCATAATCTACTCTGCCACTACATTTGCTAGGCCGGGATAGCCTGATCGGTAGGGGGCTGGGCCGATGTCCGAGAGTTCGTGGGTTCGAAGACTCCTCGTGTAGTAAAGTGACTGCTGCACGTTAAATCTGTCGAGTCGCAAAAGTCTTCCATGTTCCCATAACAAATCAATACCTCTGGGGGTACTGGATTGGAGATCGATCGTTCTCTGATTCAGGTCAAAATTACGATCTGTGGTTGAATGGGTCCGCCCTGTAAACGGGTGCGACGTATGGTGTGACAGAAGTCGAATTCTTGGCCATAGATGGCGCCACTGAAAAACAATAAACGCACACTCTGCCTTAAATTTGCTCGTTTCACCAAGCAGGCTTGCCCGTGTGGCAAGTGACTTTAGAAACAACAACACAACATCTGCTACTTCTCTTACACAGGCCTTCTCAATATTTTGCCTTATTGCCAATATTCTCATCAACCACAGCCATTGACATTTATGAAAGACTGACGCGTCCCTTTGGCGGACAAGTAGTACTGTACAATAACTTAACTCAAGTATGAGTGATCATTAGCTTTCAATGATTCTAGTTGCTGAGTAGATTGTTATTGAATAGTTAACTTTTAGCTACTTAATTTTGGGGATATGGAAAACTCAAAGATGTTCAAGAAATACGAGTCACTAATTCTGTTAGATTGATTCCGTGTCGGTAACACTAGCAGATCGATTACTGTCGCTTACACTGTCTGGATTACGTATTTCCGAACACTCAATGAGGCCTCAAAGATTGATCCGTACTATAAACCGCCGGTCTGAAGTTGAGTAAGTAAAAACATTCAAAATGTCAAGTATTTAAATTTCTAATACTAAAGTTAATTGTAAGCGCTTTTCGTGAATAATTTTTTTTTAAGATTTTATATTTACTAAAAGCTTTATTATTTATAACTTGATTTTAAATTTAGCAAGCTCAATGTGAAGTGAGATTTTGTTACTGTAATTTATTTAAAACAAGAAACTTTACATTGAATATACAAAAGAAAATATTTTAACTTTGTTTTGCTCAAAACTGAATATTTGCCTTTAGATTGATTATGAGATTAATACCTTTTCAAAGATCAAACACTCTTGGAATTGGAATTTTTTATTTATTCAAATATAAAAGTATTTATATATCTTGTGGGGAGAGTGGTTACAGACCATGTCAACCGTCATCTATGAAAAGGTACCCCGACATAGAGTCGAGTTAACATGTCTTATATACTAGTGAAATGTGGTTGTAATTTTGTAGTGGTAGATACGCTACAATCTTTTCATTTAAGAAAGCATATTTAAAATAAAAATAAATAATAATAATTTAAATTTTACTTAATTTTATTAAATTGGAACTAAAAAATAATCATAACATTTTAGAAAATATTTAAGAAAAATCATTGTTTTTCTCAATTTTTTAAAATTTATTTTCAAAAAATCCATTATAAGGGGACCACTAATCATTGATTCACTATCTTTAAGTATAACTGATATTTTTATTTATCAAATGCATAAAAACAAAAATGAAGGCACTTTGGTTTCCAGTATACTAACTTAGATTAAAAACAAAACATGTTGGATGAAGACACATATTTTGTGTGAAGTACAGTAACTCCAAAGGGGTTGAACAAAATAATAGAAATACTTCTATACTTAATTATTTTCTCGCATTTTTTACGAAATATTTAGAGTATTTCCAGTCTTTAGAAGTATGCGATTTCGTAGACAAATCAATAAAGTTTAAAGCTTTTAGAGGTTTGAGGGACCAACAATAAATTACAAACGAAAAGGATTGTTTTTGGACACCCTATGCCAAAAATATAGCGATAAGCTTGTTATTTATATCAGTTTGGTTTTCATATGCAATAAATGCACATAATTTCATAAACCTGGTTTAAATACTTATGGAAATTTCTATAAAAAAACTAATTTTTTTACCTTGCGTTTTCTTACTATAACTGCAGAAATATTCAATAAAACTAAACAAAATTTTTAGTAATTTTTATTTTATAAAAATGCCAATTTATAATTTAAAAAAATTCGTTACAAATTGCTTAAGATTTGAGTATTTAAAGTAATCCTTTCATATTGCGGATGCGCGGAAATCATTTACAAAATGTTTTGTTGAGAATCTTAATTGATAACTTATGAAAAAAAAATTACTCCAAAAATTTTGTATAATTTTATTGAATATTTTTGCAGTTATAGTAAGAAAACGCGGGTTAAAAAAAATTACGTTTTTTTAAAAAAAAATATTTAAAACTATTCATATCTTCATGAATATTTAAGCAAGGTCGACGAAATTTTGTGCAGTTATTGCCTATGATAATCAACGTAATTGGCACAAGTTACGTACTTATCGCTATTTTTTTGGCATAAGGCAAAAGCATTTTATTTTTCGTTCGTAATTTATTGCCGTTCAACCAAACCTCTAAAAGCTTTTAACTTTATTGATATGCATGAGAAATCGCGTGGCCTAAGCATATCAAACACTTCTCTTCCCAAATATTTGAAATATTTCTTCAGAAATGTGCAAAAAATAAGTAAATATGCAAGTGTTTCCATCATTTTCTCTAATCCCGACCCTGGTAAAACACATACAGATCTGTAAATCTTCACCAACATCGAATGATAATGAGTAGGAATGTCGTCAAAATAGAATTTTTTCTCATCTTCACCAACATCGAATGATAATGAGTAGGAATGGCGTCAAAATAGAATTTTTTCTCATAACATGATTAACTGTAAAAAAAATGAAAAATAATTCAATTCTTTCTACTAAAGGCATCGAATAACAAATTATAAATACGTATCTCTTATTTCAAACAAATAGAATGCAGTTTCATCTTTCATTATATGAAAATTTAAGAACGTAAAAAAAATAATAAATTAAAAAAAAAAAGCGGTTTCCGTTAATATTTAGAGGTTGCTGCTTAATGCTGTTTATTTTTTAAATTTAAATAATTCTCTAAATCCACCATGAAGGCAATTAAAAATTTTCTAAATTATGTTAAGTTTTAGAGAAAATAATTTATAGTGCATTTGCTATATAATTGTTTTTATAAATAAAATATTTTTAATAATGTATTTTATTTTATAACCGTCGTTGAACAGCCTACACAATTTTTGTGTTTACCACTACTAATGTTCAACGCTGTAGCCTTGTAATTTTGAATCCAATCCAGACAAGGGAACACCTGGATCAAGTATTGGGAGCTATTTGCCTTCGTGGAGGACTTTTTGAGGGAACTAACCCGCATTTGCGTTACATGGAGAGGAAGAGCACGAGAATCTCCCACGGTTAGCATGACGCCAAGGGGACTTTAACCCTTGATCCGTCTACCACTGAGGATATTTCAGCTCAGCACTGTGGTCAGTGCAAGCCGTATGCGGAAGGGACCGACCAGTCTTCGCTGGGATTCGAACCCGGTACACCTCATTGCAAAGCGAACACTCATTGAGACATCGCGGCTCTTTTAATAATTTAATAAAAATACTCACTTATAAATAAGGAAAAATGGAAATTGCATAAAATGAAAAAGAAAAAAAATATTATATAGAGTGTTCGGTTAAAGCCGCACTTTGTATTTTTTAGAATTCTTATGAAAAATGAGAAAGAAATATACACATGGGGGTCGCAAAATAATATTTGAGAGAAAAAACAAAACTGCAACGAAATATGACAAGTCACAGCGGAGGATGGCAGATGTAATGAACATCAAAACAGGGTTAATTGTGTTTCGAATAATTCTTTTTCAAACTTTTCTGTATCCTCCCATAATCAAACCTGTCTTGTGTGTTACTTTCTACACTCTGCACTGGGATTTGTTAGATTTTGATAGAATTTTTTTTTTTTTATCGTCGGTTAAATGTTGATTTGCGACCCTCAATGTGCATACTTTTATTTCATTTTTAATAAATATTTTAAAAATACGTATGAAGAGTTGTTTTTATCGAACACTCTGCATACAATGGTAAGTCCTATGCGAAAAATACATGTCAGATCGAAAAAAATAAAATGATTTTTTTGGTATTTTTTAGAGAAAATTTAATTACACCAAATTCAACATTCACTCCCTAGAGCTGGGGTGACTTCTAGTGGGTAGAGCCTAGTTTTGGGAAGGGGTTGAGTCATTAGATAGGAGTCTAAAACTATCTATTTTTTTTCTATCTGACATGTATTTCAAGATATCGCTATTTTAAACGAACATCTTTATTTTGCTCTTACAACGCCATCTATAAAACTCAAAATGTGTAGCGAATATATTTAGGAGGACCGTAACTCGGCTCACTATTTTCATAGTCAAGAATCCAAATCCGTTTAAGAAACGTATGTTTATTCAGAAAAAAATCGTGTATTTTCAGTTTGTTTTTATTTATGAGCAATGATTCAGGCACTACAATGTTTTAAAGATTTTAAACAACTAATTCCATCATAGTAAAATTAATATCACTGATTTATTTTCATATTTCATTTCTTAAAATAGTTTAAAAAAAGTTTCAACTAAAGCTTTTAAACGAAAGTTTCAACAGGATTTTAAAGTTTCAACCAGAGACAGAGAAACCCTGCTGTTCTATCTTATTTCCAACTTCCTCATATTAATAAAATTTCTTAAGTTTTTTAAAAACAAAAAAGCAAATTTTAGAAGTTTGGAGCTATGAACAATTCTTTTTAACAAAACAAATTTTTCCGGTGACGATGTATAAACTTTTTTACAAAGTAAGATGCTTTAAACACCCACTCAATATTTTCCTCTAGGGCAGGGTTTCTTAACCTGTGGTCCATGGACCCTTTAGGGGTCCATGGGTCAAATTTTGGGGGTCCGCCGACTACTCCTAATTTTTAAAATGTTTAGAAGCCTTCTCATTGCTTGTAAAGTGAGCTGTGGCAGCTAGAATTCCGTTTGCTACAGTGTATCTTTGCGAAGGAGGATTTTCCACGCTTGTGACAATAAAAACAAAACATCAAAATCGATTGAATGTTGAACATGATATGCGCATTGCTTTGTTGCAAACCTTTCCTCAATTCAATTTATTAATTAAGGAAAAGCAGCAACAACCTTCACATTAAAAATATTTATTTTTAACATTTTGTATACTATTAAAATAATAAAATTATATGTCTACTAATAATTGATGTTTTTTGCAATTATTTTTTTCACTGGGGGGTGGTTCGTGACTTCTTAAAATTTTTAAAAGGGGTCCATTCTACCAAAAAGGTTAAGAAACACTGCTCTAGGGTCACGTATAGTGCGAAAAAGGAGTACTCTGAATAACTTTTGATCTAATGATGGGATTTTCACGTATTAACTCCTTAATAGTTAGAGATTCGATCCTAAAATATGCTAATTAATTATAGTGTAGACCAGGGATGGGCAAACTTTTCTGGTCGAGGGCCAAAAATCGAAGAAAAAAATTTTTGGTGGGCTAAATAAAAACATCTAAAATAAAAAAAAATTCTATATGCAATTTTCAATGTAAGTATTTAATGAGATGAATGAAATTGCGATTTCATTTTTAAAAGTTCCTTATATTAAGGTTCCAAGTGAGATGTACTTATTTTAAGGAACAAGGGTAAACTACTTCTAGGTAACTACTTCTGAAAAGATTTTTTCTCAGGTTTGTAGATGAAAACACTTGTTCATACATAAATAAAAGGAAGCAAACATAGACCTGATTTTCTAGGCATGAAATATTTGGGAAACTAGCTTTTGGTAATGATTTGTAAAACTCAATTTTTGGCATATTCAGAAACAATTGCTTCAGATGGCACCAATCTACGGCTATTCTATAAAGAACTTCTGCTCATTTCACCAATTGAAGCTGTCTGTGCTAGCCTCCATCAATTTATTATTTTGTAGAACAAAAATAGAGAAAGTTAAAAGGTTCGCAGTACTTAGTTAAAAAAGAAGGAAAAATAACTTTAAACGAAGTAGACAAGAAAATGGATGTATATTGTTTATATTCGCCACAGATCAGCAAGTTAAAATTCCATCCGCGGGCCGGATAAAACCTTCCGGCGGGCCACAGTTGGCCCGCGGGCCGTAGTTTCCCCATCCCTGGTGTAGACGATATTTTTAAGTTAGAAATTCAGATACAAAAATCGTACGGTCTCTGAATAAACAAACCTTTTTTCGACGGTTTCGGATTCCTGAACTTCAAAATATAGGGGGCAACAGCAATCAATAAAATATGGCCCCCTTAGTTTCATCAGGAAGGCGGTCGAAAGTTTAAATCTTTTAATAAGTATTTCGCTTTTCTCGAGAGCTTTTTAATAGATTCGAAAAAGTTTTGCGAGCATTTATAAAATTCATTTATCCAAAGGTAATTTCACGCAAAAATTAATTTTTAATAATTTTTTTTTATCTAATAATTTTTAATTTGAACAAAATAGGTTGAATAGTTCTCGAGAAATCGAATTTTAAATATGCGACTTTTTTTTAAATGTGTTAATTCAGAAACTATCCAATCAATTACGCTCAAATTTTGAATTTTTCCATATGGTCTTACCGTATTGTAAGTTTCAAAAGGAAAAAGTAAGAACAGTTGTAATGTTTTCAAGGTCCTCATGACTTCAATGTCTCCTAAATTAATATAGCTGTATCTTGTCTTTACACGAGACACATTGCCTATAAAAAAATTTATAAAGTTATAACTAAATGAGCAAAAATTGGCATTGCACAGTAAAAACTGAAATCCTCATACAGTAAGAACAACTTTTTAGTAGTAATAGTATTAAAATAAAGATGGAACAGCAATTATATATAATAAATATACTTTTCTTTGTAGGTAGGTATTTTATTTGCATTGCACTAAAGCTGCACAATGGGCTTTTGGCGACGGTCTGTGAAACATCCCCGAGGATGATCCGAAGATATGCTATCACAATATTGATCCTCTGCAAAGGGGGTGGCTCCTCCGCTTTGGTAGCCCGACGACCTGCTCGCGAAGTCGAGCATTTTATTGTAGAACAGTTTAACGAGGACCGATACGGCGCAGCCTCTATCCCTGCTTAGGCTGATCAAAGTGGTCACCTACCCGCTTGTTGACCGTGGCCAGTGATGCTTGACTTCGGTGTTCTACTGGAAACTTGATCTTTACGATCAGTCCACTAAGGGACCTTTTTATTTTAAGAGCTAAAGCATACCATCGATAGATTACCACACGTTTATAGATGTGTTAAATTTATTTATAAATAGTGGTGGTCAAAATCATCTTAAATGTTATTTATAGAAATAAATAGAAAGCGCACATTTTACTAACATTTTAAGTTTACAAAATGCGTAGTTATGTAGCAGTAGGGTATACAGGATTTTTTATAATAACCATTCTGTAAGTATGGGCCATTCTTCAAAAATTCTGACAGTTGCTATGGAAGACTGAAAAGTGCTGACTAATTCCTTCTATTGAAAGAAATTAAAATTAACAACACTTTGTAGCATCTTTTTTACTATTGAAAGAGACTGTTTTTGTTTTAAATAATTTGAAAAGTAAATCATTGTGTTAGTTATGATTGAATAATTAAAGATATTATAAATAAATAAAAATGAATTGAGTTTCTACCACTTTTTAAGTTTTTAGTGGCCTGTGGCATCTCTGCAGTTGTGTCTTTTGCTTTTATTCAATTTATTTTTCTTTGAAACTCTTTAAAATTTTCAAATTTTTCTAAACATGCATTTTAAAAGCATTAAAATTATTATACCATAAATATTATGGCTAACAGTTTAATTTGGCCCTAAAATATTAAATTTATTATTTATTTATAAAAGGAAGAGTGTTAAAATCTACTTCGCAGATAAGTAAACAAAGCTGTTTCTCTTTTTTGAGGGAATATTTTGTGCCTTTTGAGACATTTTGTTGCAATATATTTAATTAGCTAGAGTAACAAAAAGTACAGTAACGGATGATAAAACAAAGTAAGTGGCGTTTACGTCTGGCGAGCTTTAAGGGTTGTCTCAATTTTAAGCACGGAGACTTTTTTTGAGGAGGTGGAGCCAAGTGTCAATCTTGGTGAACGAATTATAGCAGCGGACCATCGGACGGGATCCAACCAGTTTTGACTGATTTTCAACAGTTAGGGCTTTTATAAGATGTCCTCTACATTGATAACAACTTTCATCTATATAGTAGCTGTATATCATAAAGCTATCCAGTAAAATCAAAATTTTAGATGCATCGGACATATTAGTTTTTAGAAATATAGCACATTTTACAATTTTACCCATTGCAACCGGATCTGCGCAAAATATAGTTATTGGTACAAATAAAAAGAAAATGTAAGAAAAAAAAACATATACAGTATATACAAATAAAAAATGTATAGTTCATAATGCATCTACTTACTACAGCAGACTAATTTAAGTTCTGGAACAGAAATTGGACAGATTTGGGGTTACTGGAACAGCTGGGTTTACTGAAACAGTAAATTAAATAACTATTATCTAATGTATAAATACTCAACAATAATTAGTAACAATACCACATTAACCACTAATTGCTAATCAAATATCAACAATGAACAAACATCAATCAATGACGAAACCGGAATATATGGCTTATCACTCCGCAGATGCGTTTCAGCCAGTGTGCTCAGACACGAAAGATTGAATGTTTTACCGTAAAATCTACCTTTCCAGAAGAACATACGAACTTCGTTATCTTAAATAGCAATTATTCAAAGTTTAGATGATGTTTTCACGTTGCTTTAAAACCCATAGTATAAACCCCACACCTAACAAGCTGAACAATTGATTTTCTCAGGGATTAATCAACTGAATACGATCCACACTTGCGATCTTGCGGGATTGTTTTTCGTTGTGAAAAATAAAAATAAAAATTGTTTCCTTAACTCCCTTACTGACAAAAGCGTTTAATTTTTTATTTCAATGTGATGTGTTTTAATTTTTTTTCAAGTAAGTTTAATTCAATCTTTTTTTTTAAAATAAAAAATGGTAATTTTCTCACTTTTGATAAGATATACATTTTTTGTAATAATTCATGACATAAGTGCTTTGTTTAACTTCAGAAATACAAATTTTTTAAAACTTAGAAAACCGAATCCGAATCTGTTTCGGTTTACCGAACAGGAAGGGTTTTCTGTTATTTTTCGTCCTTCAAACCTGGCAATCATTCCTTTGCGGTTCTTTAAGAACTAAGTAGCGCCGCTACTTAATTCCGAAATATTAATTTTAATTTATTCTGTTTTTCTTTGATTAATATTAAACTGTTTTTTAAGATTAATCTGAACTATTTTAATCGCTATGGATCTACAGTTTATAATTTTGTGACAGCCAAAAGGTATTTATTTTCCGCCATTTTCATAACATTTAAATGCATGAAATTCATTGCAATTTGCACATTCATATCGTCAGTTTCAATCAATATACAGCAAACATTCCAAAAATATATGAAATTTAGTGTTGTATGACGAGAAAGGTACACAGTTTTTTAATTACACTTTTTTTTAGAATTTTAAATTTTCAGGTCTATGTTTTTCAATTTTTTGATAAAATATTTTCTTATTAAATATTAAAATATTTTAAGTTTAAATTATGACAAACGTTTTTTGAACATATTGATCGTTTACAAACCCTCATAATGTAATGAGTAAATGTGAGATAAATATATAAAAGTATTTTTTTTCTCAAATAAACTATTTTGTTTTGTCGTGATCTTGACAGCCATGTGGTTCACGTGATTTTTCTTTTTTTTATTTATGCAAATACCATTGAGTGTGTTTACGTTTTCTTTTTTCTTGGCTTATTTTTTTTCTCGGCTCTTTGATCAAAGTCAAGTTTTTCTCCAACTTCTTAGTCACTTGAAATTAAAATTGTCAATTACAATAGTTTGCATTTTTATATTTAAGGTATTTAAAAGCATGTTTAAATAGGTTAATATTTAAAATAATAATGATACTTTTCAAGAATTTTTACGTTCTAGTTAGTAAACTGCTTACTGTTATGAATTCGTTAATGAATATTATTTTTCGAGAATAGTTTTGAGATTTATTTTTAATGAAATATTTTCATTTATCATTAAATCAATAATTAGTTCCAGTTTACAGCCATTTTGAATGATTTATTAAATTTTATTTACCTAAAAATTTTTCTAAGTTTAGAAATTTTTATGCCTTTAATTACACAAACAGATGTGAAAGTTTATAATAAATTTAAATTAGATTCTTATTTATATTACTTCAATATTTAATTTGGTTAAAAAATTAAATTTATTGGTTAATTAAAGTTTTTGGACTAAGTTATAATTATCAGATGTATGTTTCAACCAGAAAATTCATCTGATAAGTAGTTACTTTTTAAACTCATATACTTTTAAAGCAATTGCATATATATTTATTGATTTTTAAAGATTATGTTATTAAAAAAATAAAGGAAAATTCCTTTTTCCTATTCAGTTATTTATTAATAAATGTGTTATGTTCAAGCTAATTAATATGAGTAAAATTGAAAAATATTTAAAGAGGTTTTAAATATTTTAACTAACCCATTAGTTATTGAAATTAACATTTAAATCAATATTTTAAAAGAGAGTTTTATGTTGATTGAAGTTTTATGTTTTTGTCGTTGGCAAATTAACACAATGTTTCATAAAAGTTAATCTTTTAAATTGTCTAAAATAATTAATGTTAAAGAACAAAAGATGTTTACTTCAAAATAAAAAGTTTCTTTCATTTGTCAATCATCTCTTTGATTTATCTTATGTTAAGATCATTTATCATTATTCTTGATTCTTGTTCTCATAAATTTTTAGGTATCATTTCATATTCTAAAGATTGATATGAGATTCTGATAAAACAATACTGTTTTTCTGTTTTTTAACATTTGGAACATCTGTTCTGTAACATTTTTAACATCTGTTCTGTTTTTTAACATTTGGAAATATTCCTTCTATTTTATTTATTATTATTATTGCACTTTTATTTCCTACTTTCCTATATAATTAGTGTTTGATTTATCATAAGGCCTGAGAGGCTCGGACTTAGAGCCTCTACAATTCTGGAAGCCTCTTAAATGTTACAAATAGTTATATTTTTCCACCTCAAGAATTATCTATTAGATTAACAGATTAACAAAAATTGAAATCAAAGAAACAACAAATTTTTAAATTATAATAAATTATTTAATTTATTTGGTTATTATCAGTTCATTGATTTTATATATCATGGTTGATGAATTGACTATAAAATTTGATTAATAACTAAAAATGTTTATAATTATCAGACATCAATGAGAAATATAGAAAAAAAGATGATTTATTTAGCTGAAATGTTTCATTTGTATTTTATTTAAAATTTAATTCTCAAATATTGTATTTTTTAGCAACTTCTAAGAATTACCAAATATTTTACTTTTTCACTTGGATCTTTGCTTGTGATTACTCACGTCAAGATCTGTCAATTATTCAAGATAATTTTTCTATGCTCCATATCTCGTTTCAATGGTTTCATTCACTCATGATTTTAAATGTTGACAAAAATCAGTGTCAATTAATCAACATAATTTCTCTTTAAATAGAATTGTATGTAGTAGGCATACAGTTGATCATACAATTTAAACTGAGTGATTTGAACCTTGATAACTAAACTTTTGTCAGATTGATTCCTGCTTTTTGTCAGTTTTATGAAATTGGAGCATTATACCTAATACTAACGTCTTCAAAGTTTCCATCTAAATTTTAATCAAAATTTAAGAACATAATCCTTAAGCTAGTCTAATTTCTTAAACATTATGTAAAAAAAATTTAAAAATAAGCTTGTTTGTAGTTCTTAATATATGAGGCAAATGATTAACTGAGCTATCTATAATCGTAAAAAGTAATATAGTTCCTGCATTAGAAATATCTAAAATTGCATTTAAATTAAGTTACCCCTCTTTTTCCTATATTAAATGATGTGTTAATAATGTTTTACTGCGTAAATCTTTTTAGTGAATTCAATGTATATGTATGTCTTTAAACACTGAAAACTATTTTAATATATCATATTTTGTTTTTCAGGCATAAATAATTTTATAATGTCATCTCCATCACATACATCAGAATACTCATATTTAGGACCATTGTCAACATCTACACTTTATGGCCATAATGAAGATTGGCAGTGGTCTCCAGAAGATCAGTACAATCATTATACTTACCTCACTTCTAGCAGTACAAATCAAGAACCACTGGATTACAGTATTGGATCCTCTATGTTTTATTCTGGTGAAGATAATATGGACAGTTCCTCTTATAAAAGCAAAACTATTAGTTCTGATAGTGGTTATCACATGGAAAATAATGAGAGACATGATGAAAGGCCACCTGATGAACAGGTATTTGAAACACTCGGTCAAACCGTCAAACATGATCCTTATCAGTATGAAGATTATGACGAGCTTCCTCCTCAGCCGAAAAAAAGAGGCAGAAAAAAGAAAGAGCAAAATGGAATCAGGTATTGAAATATTTATTTATATATATTCCGAAAACTTTTCTGCTGAAGTATGTAAATTTCAAAATATTGGGATATTTGAACAGAAATTTTCTATTTACCTCAATGTTTGAAAATTTATCATAACAGTAAAACCTCCAAATAACGGTCCCTTGCAAGATGGTCCCTATGTGACTAGTGTTTAGAGGTAGCCGCTATTTGGAGCTACCATTGAATTGATTGTTCAAGAAATAAAAGAAATCTCAAACAGCAGATTTTATCCACTGAAATACTGATCCGATGATGATAATTTTTTATTTTTAAATGCCATTAATTTGCATTGGCAGTATTGAACTGTCTAATTATATCTATGATGGATATCTTCATTTATGCTTAAGAATTGTTTTTTTCACAATCAATGAAAAATATCTCAAGCTTGAGATGAAGGGTTAGAAATGTTGCAAAGATACACATTGAAATAAAGCAAAGATACACATTGAAATAAAATTCATGCTTTTAATAGGTGGCTATTGTTAGGAAATTGCCACACGGAGGTTTTCTTGACGATATGTTCTATGAAATATTGTTGCTTCCATAAACGCATGACCAATCTTTGCATGTTACTTTGTTCAGAGGTGGTCTTTAAAAAAGGTTTGACTGTTATTTGAGTAATTTGCTGATTTTTGGCTAACATAAAGTATGATGTAGAAGAAATTTTTATCTGTTTTGAAAAGTTTGAAGGTTCTCAAACATTTGCAAAGCATTTTTGAAATTCAATGCAATGCTTTAAATTAAATTTGATGTTGTAATTAATTAATGTATTTAGTATAATGAGTGACAAATAACTCAAAGTTTAATCATTTAAGCTTAAAGACCATTGGGTCTCAACAACATATAAAAACTTTACTTTTAGACTAGCTTTTCATTGCATATTATACATAAAAAATGAAAATTAATACTTGGAAAATATTGCAGATGCAGAACTTATTTTATTATTTTGGCACTATTGTGTTTTATTACAAATTTTTACTTGAAAACACAAAATGCTAAAGTAGCATTTGTGTTAAAAAGTAGAGAGGCTAAGGTTGTTTTGATCTGCATAATGAGATTATATTTGGTTGACATTCCAATAGTATTCTCTGGTGGGACTTTTACGTGCAATTTTGTTTTGTCGAATAGTGGTAAAAAAATTGACAAAATGCTGATTTCTTTTTTGTGCAATATATGTGCATCTAAAGGGTAATGAATGTTGAATGCTTGCTATAAACACTCAATTTTAAGGTATGGTGACATAAGCGTATCTAGGGAAAATAATCTCTGTGGCAAATCTTGAAATAGCACCCTTTATGAAAGATTAAATTCTTTATATTGTTACAAAATTAAAACATTATTGGATATATGTAATTATTTTGACATAATATAAAAAGATCGAAAAAAAAAATCTAAATTAGATTTGAATAATTGGCGATCGAAATGGGCTACAGGTGGCTTAGAGCAGAATTCTATATCTATGGCAGCAATCACGTGCTTTCACCATTAGTGTGCGCAAATTCATAGAAGAAGGAAGCATGTTAGTTTCTGTCTTGATTTTCAAGTAGGTTAAAAAATTTTAAGTTAGGTAACTATATGGAAATGAAAACTACATTAAACTTAAAACTAAAGGAAAATGTCGTAGAAATTCTAAAAATATTTTTGATAAGTAAATACAAAAAATATTAAGAAAGGGTAAAATATCAGAGTACATTCCTATACAAATAAGAAGTGGAGGAGAAGGGAGGGTCAAAACATGGCATCGATCTTCTCCCCTAGATGGCATATTCGAGCATTGCGATTGCGAATATTGCATTAAAGCTTATTTAAAATTGCAGTTGAATAGAAGGGAATTTCCATAGTAAGGTTAACCAGATGACCAAATTTTTAAGCTTAATATTTTTTAGCAAAAAAGGTATTTTCAGTGTGAAAAACTGAAGATTTAGAAATATCAACTCCAAATTAACTCATAATATATATAAAAAATGAAATCAGTAAATGTTAATTGAGTTCTAAATAAATGTTGACACAAAATAATATTATTCAGACGAAGACTATGACTCTATATGCCAAACTATACATGTATAACAAAAATCATTAACATTTTCATTAAGACGAGACAGTATTCTTTGACTTAGCTAGTTTATTTAAAAAAATTTCTAAAATTACATCTATGATTATCTGAAAATATTGCTATGTCATTCATTTATCCTCTATAAAATTCATTTAACGATGCTTTATTAATTCTAATCCCCTCATTAAATTTCCCCCTGCTTTCTAAAGACATTTTGAATGTGCCATTTAGATTAATCGCCTATAAATCCCAAACTTTCACTTCCTCTTTCTAATTAAGTTATTTCTAACTCCTTCATCTCTCTAAAATTTTTGGATTGTTTACATTCTCAGGTAACAAATCCGAAATCTAAGAACCGAAATCTAGAAATTAAGCTCTTAATTTTGACATCATGGCGATTAATTTTTAATCGGCATTGGCAAGTTATTAATATTTTTATCTTATCTCAAAAAATGGATATCTTCATTTTAACAAAGCTTTATTATCAAAAGCTGAAATTGAATTTTTCTTTATGGCTTCTTAAATTCTTCCAAAGTATATTTTTCGTTTTTGAGTTCCACAATTTAACAAAGCTTATTCATGATTCTCAACACTATGTGAGTTTTTATTTTTCTGATGATTTTGTTTGAGTTTTTTTCTTAATTTGTCATTTGTATTGCATGTTTTTTTCCTGGACTTCTATACAAAACCATCGGGGTACTGAGGGAGTTAATTTAGGCATTTGCTTCTCCCTCAATTAGAAATGGTTTTGTTTTTATGGCTACCGAGGCCGGTACCCCCTGAAGACGTCGGCTTCGGTGGTCATATTTTTATTTCCTTCATTTTCTTTATTCATGTTTAGTTCTTCACTTTTAGGGGTTGTTGAATTTTTTATTGCAAAATTAAGCTAAATAATTCTCACTGCATCTGTTACATTTTTTATTGCTTTAACTGGTGGTGCCAAGTTTATATTTACCTTTTCTGAAGTGAGGGGCCATGTACTTCTCACGAAATATATGTTTAGGTTTTAATTCAAATGAATTTGCATGTATTTCTGCTTAAAAGGCGATTTCGCTTTCTTCATGTAAAGTTTGTTTTTCTTAAAGTAAAACATAATTTATAGTTTTAGGGAGTAAGCAGTGTCTCATTTCTCAAAGAATTTAAAAAATCTGTCATCAAAATTTTCAACTTGTTTTGGTTTTTTATAGTGTAGGCCCAAACTAAGCAATCTTGTGGCAGATTGTGCATAAAATTCCTTTTCCAGTTTTTGGCATTATTAAAATTCTCATTTTTTTCCCCCCACCTAAAAGTGATTGTATTGAACCTTCTTAAATTTTCTGGTATTTTCAATAGCATGGAAGTATGAAGTTATATTGCTTCAATCGTTAGGCAGTTTTGGTGCTATTGCTGTTAAGATTTTAGAATATTTATCTAATAAATAATTATTTGAAATTATATTTTCTGCATAATAATAGTTAATTTAATTTAAGGTTTATATTCTAACATTTCTTTTTCTTTTAGATCTAGTTCATTTAATTTAATCCTTACTTCATCTGAACTATTATTACTCTTTCTTGTTAATTGAGTTTTCTTTATAATCAATTCACTATTATACTCATATAACAATAGGCTAAGGAAACACGGTCCTACCTTTAGAAATGATGATTTTTTTTTTAATTCTGTCTTTTTACTGAAAGATTTCCACTTTTCACTTTCACTAGCCTCAGACCAGGTAAGGTTGACTCAGCCTTCAGTGGGTCAATAAAATTAGTACAGTTCCAAGCATGCTTGGGGACTAAATACTGGGTATTCCATGTCTGGCTGACCAACCAACCAACCAAAATATCTGTTCCTGTACCCTAGAGCCAGAGGTAAAAAAAAAAAACTGAGATGAGCAGCTTTGGTTCTCCATGGGCTGTCGTGCCACTGAGTTTACTTTAACACTCAATGAAAGCAGTTTCTGAATTATTGATTTTGTGGCAATTCTAGATTAGATAATTCCACCTGTTATCTCAACAAAATCCTCAGCTCTTTCAATTGATAATAATTCTGAAAAATCATCGACAAACACAACCGAATAAGAATAATTCTTCTACTCATCATTGTGGAATGATAAATAGAAGTTTCTCTCCTAATTCAAAATAAATATTTGATCATTATTAATTAAAAGATATAAACAAATATTTCATTTTTTCTATAACTTTTTCACTATCATTTTTTGAAGTTGATTTGAAGAAAATAGCACAAAGTACATTATTCAGCTCACTATGAACACTGACGTATTATACCTTCTATGAACACGCAATTTCCATTTCCCAGTGTGATAATTTTATAAGAATATCCACTGGAAGCATTTAAACAACTACTATTTATTAATAATTAAAATTGATTTCTCAGACATATGATTAATTATAATGATAATTCGAAATATGTATGGGATTAAGGAATAAGGCTCTCTTACTTCCTCATTCTTCTAATTCCTGCATTAAACTCAACTGATGTCGTTGCCGTATGCCATTAAGGCAAAGAAAGTGCGCTTCTTGTTTTCCAGTGGCACCATCTATGGCCATCTACATCCGTCACGCACGTGCGTCACAGCTTGTATATAAGACGAACCCATTCATTCTCAGATCGTAATTTTGACCTGAACCAGAGAATGATTAGTCTTCAATTCAGTACCCACAGAGGTATGATTTGCTATGGGAGCATGGAGGACTTTGTGACCTGACAGATTTAATGTGCACCAGTCACCCTTTACTGCTCTGGGAGTCTTCGGCTGTTGAAGATTAAACTCACAACCACTTGGACACGGGCCCAACGCCCTATAAACCAGGTTATCCCGGCCCAAACTCAACTGGTAATTATTTTGAAATGAAAAGGTTATTAACTCATAACTTCATGACACTCTTTAGCCTTGGCTAAAGAGTGTCATGATTTGCTCTTAGCCACGAGAGGTAGTAAACAATTGACACTGCAATTAATAAGTAACTGATTTTTTTTCCTTACTCGAAGATAGTGAATAAATAAAAAAGATAGTGAAAGTGTCTCAAATTTCTAAAGAGATAGCAAATTCAAATATATCATCACTTTAAAACTGTATTTTAATAAAAAGAATTTTTTTAATAATAAATGTCAAGTTAATCTTTCAAGCACTGATATTTGGAAGGTTTTAATATGCCATCTTGAGAGTGTATCAGCTTCATGGTAACAACCTCCCCCCTCCCTTGTTCAGTTTGTGAATGTAGTATACAATGTTTTCTCCTTCTTCAATGCTTCCCAATTTGGATTGCCTAATATATATTTTAAAATTTATGCATTTTTTCCTTAGGCTCTATAATTAAAAGAACAAGAAAATTTCAAATAACTTAGGCATAACTAATGTATTTCTTACTCCTATGACTAATGATTATTTTCAGTCTTATGTTGAATTAGTAGCATGTTTGCAATAATTAAAGAATTCTGCTACAAGTCAATTTTGATCACAAGTAGTTGGAGCATTGTAAATACTACTTTCCCCACTTTTCATTTTCACATTAAAATACCTTTTATAAAGATTCTGAAGTGCATTTATAATAAGTCCTCAAAAGTATTCTTTCTGTCAGCGGAAATTTTGCTTCTCACAAAATAATCACAGATGATATTAACTAAATTAGTGTGAGACAATTGTTTTATTTTTAGAGTATTCAGTATTTTTAATTCTTAAAAAGGAAAAATTTTTAGATATTTTTTTTTTGCCCCGTTTTTAACAGTTGTAAAGTTTAATGATGAAAGTTAAAAATTTTGTCTCGTACTAGCTATTGCTTTTCATAGAACCAGCCTTTTCATTCTACAGTAGAATTAATGTTAAATTTATGCTTTAAACTTTAATAACTGTTATGTTTCAAACTAAATCATTATTTTCTTGGTTGTTTTAAATTTAAATACTTTGTAGCAATGCACTTGCACTTTTGACGTAAAACTTTCATTTCCATAAAGAAGATTTCATTTGCATAAATAGTACAAATTTGTTTATTAAAATTTTTATTATACATTCTTTCTTTTACAGATCATCTTATAAGAGTCACTGAAAAGATATATTATAAAGAATGATTAGTTATTACTTTCCTGTGTGGAGTGAGGGTACTCTTAACTTGTGTGAATATAATCAAAGAGATTTATATTTATTCGGAATATGTATAACATTTTATTTGGACTTAGTATATAGGCTGTATTAACCAGGGGAAAATAAGATAATATTCAAACTAGTAAGCTCATTCGTAATGCATAAATAGTAATTAAGCATATGTCCCTTTATCGCTGTTGCTCTGTACTCATTAAGGGAATACTTATTGTTATAGCCGATTCTAACTTTTGTGTATTTAATCTAAAATTCTGTGTTGGATTTAACTCTTGCCATCTGAAACTCTACTAGCCCTCTGAGTATTTGACCCATAGTTTTAATTGCCCTGACATTTACTCCTTAAACAAACAGGTTTTCACTCATGTTATTTAATTAAATTAAGTGCAATGTGTGGGAAATTTTTGCACAAAGTTTCCCAGGATTTTATCTTGCAGTGCAAAATATACTAAGTGCAAAATATGCTTTAATATTAATATATACTTTACTGAGTTGAGAAAATACTTTGAACTATATTACAAAAAGTTTATTTTCTCTTTTTTGATTTTTTTTACTTAAAGCTTTCTGTTTTCTCCTTTTTCCTTGCTAATTTAAAGAAATTTCTTTTTAACAGTTATGAGTATATAAATACACCTGAGGGTGTGAAATGTATCAAACAAGAAAGAGTAAATGAAACTTTTAAACAAAGAAAGAGAATGGATCGTTTTGACGGAATGCCTGAAGAAGAAGTTATGAAGAAATCTCTTCCTGATCATCTTAGTCATGGATTAGATATTGTTATTGTAACTATATTTTTTAACTATCAATTATAATAATATTTTACTTTTTTCTTGTAATTCCTGTTTGGACATACAGCTTCATTTTGCTAAACCTGCATTTTTAATCTTTTGAATCCATATTACAAAAATATGTATCTAAAATCTGTTATAAGTATGCTAAAATGTGTTAAGTGTACTACTACATGTTATTTTGGCCCAACTGTTGAACAGTGTAAAAAAAAAATGGATCAACCTGATTAGCTAATAGTCTAAAAATCGGATCTTCATGTTCTTGGACATAATCTTAATGGTACAAGAGGGTGACCTCAAACATGCTAATTAATTAGTACACACTATATTTTAAGTTGCAAAATCGGGCACAAAAATGTTCTTTCTCTTAATTAACATGTATCTTTTTTGACGGATTTGGATTTTTTTACTTCCAAAATATAGGAGGCAGCTGCAATCTAGGAATTATAGTCCCCATAGTTTTGTCAGGAGAGTAATTGTAAGTTTTCAACCTCTTAATGTTAATTTTACTTTTTGTGTATTTCAACATATCTCAAACTTTATAAGCAAATTGAAAAAATTTTGCACTCAATTATAAAATTCGTTCATCCAATGATAATTCCATGCAAAAAATAACTTTTATTAGATATTTATTCTTTTTTATTTTATTTAATAATAGTCAAAAAATTTTGAATTGTACGGTTTAAAATTTTTCACATCATTTTAAAAAAAGTAATTTTATGTAACTATGTAAAAAATTGGAATTAAATTGGTCGAATAGTTCCTGAGAAATCAAATTTTTAAAGAAATTCGTATTTTATTAAATTTCTCAGGAACCATTTTACCGATTTTGCTCAAATTTTGTATTTTGTTATGTAAAATCTAAGAATTCATTTTTTGCGTGGAATTGTCTTTGGATACACGAATTTTATAATTTTGTGCAAAAATGTAAATGTTTAAATTTACTTAAAAAGTTCTTAGGATATGGCGAAATATGCAAAAGTAAAATTAATATTAGGGAGTCCAAGCTTTTGACTGCCCTCCTGACCCAAACTATGACTGTGTTTCCCAAATTGCAACTTCCTCTTATAATGGGAGGGTCAGAAATCCGAATCCATTGAATAAAGGTATGTTTGTTCAGAGAAAGTGCGTTTTTGTGTTTCATTTTGTAACTTAAAATATCGTCTGCACTAGTTGATTACCATTTTTGCAATCACCCCCTTGAACCATTAAGATTGAGTCCTTGTCCTAGAACGTTAAGATCTGATCTTTAGATCAAAAGTTATTCAGAGTAATCCTATATATATATATATATATACAGTACAGAACCCGTTATCCGGAAATCAGAAAACCGGAAAACCAAATAACCGGAACGAAATTCGATAAATTTCCCCGCCATTTTTGAAAAAACAAATGTTTTTCTCCTCATAAGATTTCAAGATTTTTTCTTTCTTTTTTGAAAGATGTTAACCTTACCATCATTTTGGAAACAATCATTAGTGTATTACTTCATCGTTTTTTTCTTCTTTTCAAGATTATTTCCAAATATATTTTTTTAGTTGAATTTGACAATAAAAAAAACGGCTTTTTGTAGCGATTCAGAAAACCGGAAAAATCAGTTATCTGGAATAGAGATGGTCCCGATCGTTCCGGATAATCGGTTCCCTACTGTATATATATAATTTTTTTTTGTGTGCACTGTATTGAGTTATGGTATATGATTAACTGAATGATTTAACTAAGTTATATTTATGTTTCAATTTTTGTACATCTAGAACAATACAAAGCTTAAGCAATGATTTTAAAGCTGATAATGAATTAATTTCAAGGTACATTCAAACTAATAATAAACTAACTTCAAAAGAACCAAATACATAATCTAGTGAAGGGATCCCTCTTGACTAAATGTAAAATTTTTTTTAGATAGCAACCGTTCCCATTTTATTTTAACCCATAACTATAATAATTTATTGATATACTAATCATTTAAATGTAAATTTTTGAAACATAAAAAATTGATTATATTCTGAATTACTTATAACATTTTAATTCTCTTAGTAATTTGATACTTACAAAAAATAGAATACATTAAATGGAATAGAATAGCACAAATTTGGTTTTTTCAGTGTAAGAATATTTATTGGTTTTTCCATGTGTCTCACACAAGCCCCAATTAACTAAGTATGTAAATTATAAAAATATTTTTTTAAATTTTACTTAAACTTTTAAATGTTTAAAATATTTTTTGCAGATTGGTATCAATCCTGGTTTAATGGCTGCATATAAAGGTCATCACTATGCTGGACCTGGAAATCATTTTTGTAAGCTTTCCTCTTTTTTTTTTTTAATAATATATTTATCATACATTATATTATTAAATTAGTCATAGACACCAAACATTAAATTTCATCCCTATGTTAACTTTTAATATTGTTTTAGTGCTAATGAGATTTTATTTTTTATTGAAAATTAGTCAGCCTAGCTTGAAGAGATCTCATTGTTTACAGTAAACTGTATTCAAAAAAGCATAGTTGCAAAAGTTTAGGAATCAGTAAATTGAAATAAATAGCATTATAGAATTTGCATGTTAACAACTTGTGTGCTATATTAATTTATTAGTTTTATTAAACAGAATTTATGATTATTTGTAAATTAAAACTAGCCATGTTTTTTTTCTAAGCGTTAAGTACTTAGAAATAAACTATACTGCTGTAGAGCATTTATATAATAATTATATATATATATTTTCCCTCTAAGAATATATTAGAAAAAACTGTTTTGATGTATATTTTACATTGCTTCTCACGTTTGGGTTTAACTTGAATAATTCCTTTTTCATGTTCTTTATGTAACCAACACAGAGTTTTAATGAAATAAGCAATGGTTATCTGTCAAGATCGATGAATTTTCTGGATATATCATTGGAAAACGAGATGTTCCAACATTAAGAGCTTACCTTTTTTAATGAAACGTTAGACCTCCAATTCAGCAAGATTAATCAAATCTTGCTGAAGGATTGAAGAGGAGGAAGATTAATCATTGATAATCTTCCTCCTCTTTCTGTTTAAAACAATTTGAAGATAGAAAGTTATTTTTTAAAGGACCCTTATTTTATTTATTTATTTATTTGAATTTAAAATTAGAAATTCCTTTTGAGTTGCTAAAATTATTTGTATGAAGAAAAACATTCCTTTCAGTATTTTCTTTCTATGCAATTAAGTGTAGAATGATAAGAAAACCTAGTTGTTTGCCATGAAATATGAACTTATAAAATAATTTAGAGTAAAATATGAATATTATTCTTATCAGTAGTTAACTATTATGCAATTGTGGTGAGAGGCAACTTAACTTTTTATTCATCGTAAAATTTGGCTCATAGTTCTAACTAGCAAGTATCATTAAACAAATTATATTTATTTGTCTGTAAGTAGGACATTTACTAAACAGTTAAATGTACATTGCACAGAAAAAAATGGAACACCAGTGTAAGTAGTGCAGACGGTATTTTAAGTTACAAAATTGGACATAAAAACTTATTTTCACTGATTGAACATACCTTTGATTTGAATTCCTGACCCCTGAAGTATGGAGGGGACATAGCCATAATCTAGGAAATATACTCCCAATGGTTTAGTGAGGAGAGCAGTCCATAGTTTAGACTTATTAGTTTAATTTTACTTTTTGTCTATTTCACCAAATCTCAAATTTTTTTTTAAGCAAATCAAAAATATTTTGCTATGCAATTATTAAATTTGTGTATTCAAAAGTAATTTCATGCAAAAAGTAATTTTCAATAGCTATTTATTATTTTTTTATTTTAATTAGTTAATTTAGCAGTTAAAAAAGAACTTGATTCTAAGGTCTACAAATTTTTGACATTTTGAAGAATGAAATATGAAAAATATAAAATATTTAATTTTAAAATTAAAAATAAAAAAAATTTTTCGGCAAAATCTGTTGCATAGCTCCTAAGAAATGAAATTTTTATAAAAAGTTGTTTATTTGAAATTTGTTTTCTCTGGAATTATTTGAGTGATTGCGCTCAAATACCTTTTACCTCACTATTCATAATTTTTTCCACCATTACTGACTAAAACATTAAAAAATATCAAATTATCGAAAATTATTTTTTGCATGTAATATCTTTGGAGAAACGAATTTTGTAACTGTGTGCAAATTGTTTTTTTAATCTTTTAAAAATTTCATGAGGTATTGCAAAGTACGCAAAATGTGAAATTAATATTAAAGGGTCCAACCATACAACTCTGGCCAAATTATTGGGATCCAGTTTTCCAAATTGGAACTACCTTCCCTTTTGAGGATCTGAAACCTAAATCCATTAAAAAAAAAAAGGTATATTTATTCAGAGAAAGTATGTTTTTGTCGTAACTTAAAATATCAACTAATTAATTAGTATGTTTGAGGTCAGGTCCTCAAAACATAGTCCTAATATGTGAAAATCTGATCATTAGATCAAAAGTTATATATGGTGTTTTGGTTTATAATTTTGTCCACTGTAAATAAGTTATTATTGTAGTTTGTATTTTAAGATACAATTATTTATGGGTAGTTATAAATTCTAAATTTAACGTAATTGTTTCTATAAAGAAGTGCTAAAGAGATTTTGTAAACCTTGAAAAACATTTGTGTGGATCAAACTATTTTGCAATGCTTAGTGTTATATGTACTTCATATATGTTATAAACTTTTGATTATGAATTTGATTAATCTTGTAACCTATAATTGGATATCAATTTGCTTCTAATGTCCTTTTTTTCATTCAAAATAACATCAAACCTTAAAAAAAAAAATGTTTTATGATTGCGTACGATTTACTTTTTTATTTTTGTTATAGCATAATTTTTATTAAATTTTTTTTTACCATTTTTATAGGGAAATGCCTGTTTTTAGCTGGTTTAATTCCAGAGCCGATGAGTGCTGTAGATGATTTTAAACTTATTTCTCATGGTATTGGTTTTACTAATATAGTTTCACGTCCCACAAAAGGAAGTGCAGATTTAAGTAGGTACGTATATTTTTTATAATAAAGCCCGATTTATGAAGCTAAAAATGAGTGTATATTGGAAGAAATTTTGGGACCTGCTGAATGCTTGCCAATTTATGTAATTCTTTTAGAAGGCCAAAAGCTCTTGCCTGCTGTCAGCTTTCTTTTCACCTTCTCTAAATAATTTAACTGTTTATTATCGTACACACCTTCATCTTTATTTATTTGAACTTAATAAATTTATTATTTCTGTTTTTTAGAAATTGCTTCTAAGATAATATATATTGTAATAAATTGTTAAAAAGGTATTTTCTAGACAAACAATTAAAAAAAAAAGCTTTTTGTTCTGCAGAGATTTTAAGAGAGTTATTGCTGTTTTCATTTTTTAATTTATTCATCCGCTCTATTGTATATGGAAAATGGATTTCATCCAAATGCAATTAAAATTTTAGGTAATGTAGTAAAGGACTCTTCTTATCAAAACCAATCAAAGTATGAAATTTATTTAAACAAATTTTAAGTTAAGTCAAATTTATATTTAAAAATTTTGATAAAACTTTAAAATAATAAGTCAAAATTGAAAAGCTCTAAAAGCAGTTAAAACCAAATTTTTCTTTTGTAAAGAATTTAAATAAAAAGTTAGAAACCAAAAATAAACAAAAATTTTTTTTTTAAAGATATGTCTGTTAGCAAAAACAGTACTTTATCAGGGAACAGAAAGGCTCCAGTGCCTTAGCAGAGAGTGTGTCTCCTAATGAAGTGCTGTTTTTGCTAACATGCATATCCTTAAAATTTCATTTTGTTTATTTTTGGTTTCTAACTTTTTATTGCAATTATTTATTCTTATCAAAATTATAATTCATTTTAAATTAGAAATCATTATTCTTATAATTCATTTTAAAGTGTTAACTTTTGCATTTCGTTAATTGTGCCTCTTATTACGTATCGTAGAAACATCCCTGAACCAACACCTAGGTGGAAATGTAGAAGTAATTATTTTTTCATAAGATTTTTCAAACTCAACCTCATAAAATAAGTATGTTTGAATGCAAAATTTTATTGCAAACAATTATATATTTTTTAGTTAGGGCAAAAGTTGTTATTTGGTATTTAATGTGAAATGAACTTGTCAATAATATAAATTACATTGGTTACAAAAATAAAAAAATGAAAGAGGTCATCTTAGGCTTGGGACCTGTATTTAAGTAGGTAAATTCTCTAAAAGGGGCCACTTATCCAATGAATAATATGTTGGAGATTTGTGAAAGCAGATCAGTTATCTATATGGAAGTTTACTTATTACTTAATGGCATCATCAGTTAAAAAAATTTATAAACATGTTTGATTGTTTTTAGAAATGATCAATGAATTGTAACCATATAGAGAAAAATATCTGGAGTTTAATGTTCAAAGACAATTTAATAGCAAATATATAGTTGCTTGAGTGTATAAACATGGACCTGATAAGGAAATGTTAGAAGGAAAAATCTGCTCTTTTTACAAGAAAATAATTATATATTTTTTTATTTATCTCATTCTTAAAAAAAAAAAGAAATTAAAGGCGTTTTTTCTATTGAAAAATATAAGAATGGTCTACACTGCATTATTCTAAATATTTGCCGAAAATACAATTTTTTTTAACATTTTTTATCAATTGATGTATTGTAATTTCCATAAACCATGAAAAATATAAATCTCAATTGAAGATTTTGCCTATTTTTACATTCAACTAAAATTATATTTACGAAATCGTAGAAAAGCTCTTTTTATTTTAAAGTTTAGTTTTTGTTTGTTTAGTTTTGTTAAAATGTATAGAATTTAGGGAGAGGAAGAGGAGGAACTTATGGGGTAGTTTTAACAATAAATAGAATTTAAGTGAGTTCTAACTTTTGTCAACATGCAGCTTTTTCTTACTTTCTTCATGTAAAAGTCTTTTATTTACTTGGCTTATAAACATATGTATATTTGCTTAAAAAAGTTGTATTTTAAATTAAATACATTTGCTTGTCTGTTCTGATAATTATATGCAAAGAAAGCGTCAATATTCAAAACCAACAATTTGATTTTTATGTATTGAGTTTTAATTTTCTAGCTGATGAGACCCATTCAGAATTAATTAGTTTGAACAATTATTTAAACATAGAAATCTCACACTGAATCAGGTCTTTAAGATAAATTTGCACCTGTAATTTTTGAAATTTAGAGGTTAACTACAAATTGATAAATGGGCTTCCAATATTTTCTCCTTGAGAGTTATTAAAATATTTTAATATCTTAATTTTAGTTATACTTTTTTATTATATTCATTAGTTAATTCAGCTTATTGAGAATTTACTCAAGGTTAGAAAATTTGTATGATCCATTAAACATTTGACCTAAATTTTTGATTTTTCTAAGAAATAACTATATGAATATAACTACTTATTAAAATAATAAATTTCTAAATTTTTCTTGAAAACTATTTGTTAAATATTAATTACTTTTCAATTGTTGTCAGTGTTGTTCTGTTGCAAAACTGGCCATTTCCAAAACAAAACATTATAAAGAAAAGTTGTTTTTCTGTATCACTAAGAAAAAATGAAATGGGATCTAAAATTCTTGAGATTAAAATTCTTGAGATTAAGAAGCAATAAATAAAATTGAAACATAAATAAACAATATTTTAAAACAAAGTAAGAAAGTCCACATACATTAAGGGAGGGGAATATTCAATTTTTTATTTTGGATTTGGCTGGTTTTGCTTCTAACCAAAATTTAAATTGTTAAATTTATTGTAAATACTATTTATTATAAAATTATTTTTAAAAGTACAAAGATGTTTAGTTTGATTTAAAAATTTTATTAAACAAAAATTAAAATCTTAGTTAAAGTGAACTATATTGGACAGACACACTTTAGAACTTATTTAAGAACCATGAAATAAAATATATTAAATGCATATTTGTAACTAGAAAAAAATTCAGAATATCTTGACAATTGAATTTAATCTTTGGTATAGTACAATATCAAACATTATGTGTTTCTAAAATATCAATTAGTGATGAGTACACATTATTACAAAACATTAAAATAAAGTTCGATAATAACTGATGTAATTTTTCTTTTTTCTTGATTTATTAAAAGAGATACTGCCGTCACAGTCATCACCAGAGATGAGATTTTTCCACTTTTGTCCTTCCAATTTCAGCCTTTTTATCAAAAATTCCGCTTATCTAAAAGTTTCACTTTTTTTAAAAATAAATATTCTGCTTTTTCAAAAAATTCAGCTGTTGAAATAAAATAATTATATTTATTTCCGATTTTCAAGGATAAAGAGAAAATTCAAACTACATAGCTGCCAACCCTTCCATGTTTTTACTTATTTGAGCTATTTTGTCCTCTTTTACTCGCAGAAGATAAGATTTTCCAAATTTTTACTCGCCTGTCAGATATCTCGTATTTTTGTAATTAAGACGTCGCTGCTTCAAATGAGCCTTCTGGAAGTCCCAAGCCCGGAATCTGCTAACATTTTGATTCTTATTCACGCGATTTTAATATCAAACATAGCCTTTTGTATTTAAGTGATTTAAAAGTTGTGCCTTGCGACTCTTATTCACGCAATTTGAATATCATACATTATGATTCTTTTTTACGAGATTTAAAAATACAATGTCACTTTTTGTATTTATGCGTTTTTAAAATCCTATTCAGCAGTTTGTATTCACAAGAGTTTAAAATACAATGTCGTGATTTGTTCATGCGCTTATAATATCAAACATCGATTTTAGTAATAAAATAATGCATTGGAATTTGCATTCACACAATTTAAGAATTATGCATTGTGATTCGTATTTACAAGATCTAAAAAGTACGCGTTGTGGTTTGTATTTACACAATCTAAAAATTATGAATTGCTATTTGTATTTACGCTCTTTTTAAAAGTCTGTAACGCAGTTTGTATTTTCTCATTTTTAAAATCGAATATTGAGTTTCATATTCACGCGATTTTAAAATCCAAGATCGCTATTTGTATTCATGCGATTTTAAAATCAATTATCAACACTCTTGTAAGAAGTAAGTTTTTCTTTAATGAGCTATTATAAATGTGACTGTTTTTCTATCGACAATTATTAGTATATATAGGCATATTCAAAACTTGCATTCTGTGCAGGGTGGCCACCAACCTTGAAAACCTGGAATTATCAGGGAATTTTTTTTATACTGGAAAAATCAGGGAATTTTAAAGAAAATCTGGAAATTTTTTTAATTTCACTAATTTTCTTAATTAAAATTATTTTATCCATTATACCCACTTTTTTTAGACGGAAATGTATCTCCACGCAGTTGAAATATCATCAACTTAGCAATACTTTGCTTGCATCAAAATTTGCTCCATTACAGCTCTGTTAAACTAGAATGCCACATAAAATTCTCCCACTGTTGTTAAATGAATGTGGAAACCTTTGACCGCTATGGACTGTGCAATTTAGGAAAGATTGTGGTGGAGGTGGAAGAAGGGATTAGGATATTAGCTTCTGTTTTTAAATTCTGTCCTTGGGCTGAATCCATTTATGGCTTAAGTTTGTTCCAATGATTTCGTGGTAATTTTTTTTCCATTCCGACAAAATGTTTTTGTATTTTTAACTTTATAAAATTCTCCAAAAATTAGTTGATTATAATTTAATAACAATATTGAATTACTGTGAATTATTTTTTCTCAGCAAACCAACCAACCACACATATTTTTTTACAATCGCTAACAGCAATGTTTATCGACAAATTGTTACATTAATGCTAATTTTTTGTTTCATTGTAACCTTTTATAACATATTTTAATTTTTAAAAAAGGTTTTTTTTAAGAACTAACTATATANAAACATTTAAGAACCAACTATATACTAATATTTAATTTTACTCTTTTGTTGGTCAATATATATAATGTTTTTTGATTCAAAATTTTGTACCAAAACATTAAAAAATGAATAAAAAATCTTGCCAAATTGTCAAAATAAATTATTTTTTTCAAGATATGTTAAAAAAATAACATTTTGAATAAAATATGTTATTATATAGGCACTTTTCTTGCCTACACTTTATTAGAATAAAGAAACTAAGACCTGAAAATTTTAAGATTTTTATCTGGAAAACCTGGAAAAATCAGGGAAATTTGAAATCTGATTTGAGTGGCCACCCTGCTATGCTTGCAAAGAAGAATGTGACACAGGCAGATGAAGAAATAAAAAATAGGATTTGTCGAAATATGTTTGAAGATGGGCTAACTACTAGATTAATCACCAATCTGTTTCTCCACATTCACAAGCTGCGTTATGAGCAATTTGACCTTTTTAAAGGATTTTTTTTAACTTATTTTGTGAAGCATTTGCAGCAAATTAAAAAAAAAAAAGATATAGCAAACAAAAGCAATCACTTAAAAAGTTATTCTATTTTTTTTTGGAAAAAGAGTTGATGAACATAGCACCAAAATCCTAAATTTTAAAAATAATGGTGATGCTATAAAATGCGAAATTCTTATCGATCTAACTAATCTTAACTATCTAAACAGCTGCTGATTATTATGTAATTTTTCAAACTAAAATAGCAATTTTCGTATGTTAAGGAGTAACTATATGTTTCTACTTCACAGTTATTGACATGTTTCACAGGGCTCTAGCTAGATTAGATTATAATATGAACATAGTGATTCTAATTGTGAAAGTTTATTTTCTTTTCTAAATAATTTAACAAGTCATGTTACTGATATATTTGTTATAAATCACATAACAGTTTTTATTAAAAGAAAGGGAATGTTAATGTATGTTCTCAGTAATTTTAATTTGCTAATCCAGGCAATTTCTCTAGTAATAATTGTCTCCTTTATGTGAACTGAAGAAAAATATAATTTCTAACTTTATTTTTTCAATTGGTAATATTACTTTTTACTAAATGTTAAGTATCGATGTAATCATTCATATATTAATAAATTAGTAAAAAATTTTATGTAAGTGCATAGTTATTTATTATCTTGAATTGTCCAGAATTTATTATAAAATGATTGCACGTGCGTAAAATTGACTCTCGTGAAAATTCAGCTTTTAGCCAATCTCATCCTTGCAACACAATCCTTCATAAAGGAAAAAAAAACAGAACTCATTTAATAAACTTTGCGGGCACAGTTATAAACTACAATATAATGCTAAGCAAGTAGTAATTTAACTCTTTCTTAAAAGTGACATTTACTGTTTATGAAAAAGGTCAGTTTTGCAACTCACTATCTGGAGAATTTGGCTAGCTTTGCAGCAAAACATACCAAATCCTCCAGATAGTAAGTTGATTTGTAAATACTTATAAAATATGGATTTGATTAAATGTGGCGTGGTTTCTTTTATTCAGTTGATGGAAAAGATGAGTTAGACCTTTAAATAATATATATGTGTGTGTGTTTCCAAAATTTAAAAAGATTACCGATTTTGCATTTGAATGACAAATTTGTTCATTATTACGTTATTATAAAATATATGTTTAATGAAATGTTTTTGTGTAACTAAATTTTACAGCTAGATATCTTAAAATTTACTCTTATTCTGTAAATGAAAATGAAACTCATTGTGTATGTTATTTTTCTTTTGAGTGCTGTACATTATTTAGATTTTACCTTTGATAAAGCAAAGTTATTAAAGATTTTTTCAATCAGTTTTTCCTTATCTAAAGAAAAGATGTGTTTACTACATATTTTCCGAAAAATATAAATTTTAGTTCTATAGGATTTTCTTACATAATAAAATTTTGATTGCAATAAATAAAAAAAAAACTTTGCATTTTTAATGTAGATTAATAACCTATTTTAAATTTTAGGAAAGAAATCAGAGAAGGAGCTGAAATATTACTTTCAAAACTAAGGAAGTATCAACCTAAAATTGCAGTATTTAATGGGAAAAGTATGCTTTCACTTTATGTTGTAAAATTTGTTCTGTTTTGAGTTTTAAAAAAAATCTTTCTTGTGACAATTATTAGAAAATAAGTGACAAATTATTGGGGCAATAGTGATAATTAGACAGTAAATAGTACTTAAATGTCTATATTTTAGTCTTTACAATCTTTTTAAAATAAATTTACTTTAAAACTTTGTTTTAAGTTGGGATTTATTGAAAATAAAAAAATTTGATCATCAAAATAATACCTAATATTTTTATGGATATCAAAATAGTAAACTTAATTTCAAAATTAAACTCATCTTGAAATTAATCATCTGGAACTATCTTGAATCATCTTAAATCATCTTGAACTATTTTTGCTGTTTTAAATCCTCTGCTTCAATGCTATTTACTAAACATTTAGTTATATTATGTACTTAAATATATAATTTAACAGAATAAGATTGATATAGATTAATGAAAATTTCTTAGAATTTTATTCTTAAGGTTATTTTAAAGGCAAAATATATTGAACAAAATTTGATAATAGGTTAATTTAAAGGTGTTTTACTAATCTTTAAAAGTTATTTTCCTTTGTCGCATATTATGCATTATTAATTATAAAGACATAAAAAACTTAATGCATGACTTAAACATTAATCAAGAAAAAATTAAAGTTAAAAATATGAAGTAAAGCCTATGGAAAAATCTCACATTTTTAACATCAGAACTGACGCTCATCAGAACTTATTAAATATTATTCAATTTTGAGTGTAGTATTTCCATTTGATTTCTTAATAGTATGTCATTATAGTTGTGTAGAAAAAATTCCTCCTTACCACCCAACATATAAACATTCTTTTTATTGATGTCAAAATATTATACAATAAATATTTTTTATTACTAATTACTATAATTTTATGATTAATAACTTTTGTTACATGTTCAATTTGATTGCAGCAAACATTTTCATTCAAAATCTTATGAGCTCATTTAATTTATTTATTCACTTTAGTGATATATGAAGTCTTCTCAGGAAAGAAAAATTTTGATTTTGGACGACAGCCTGACCCCATTCAAGGAACTGGAATTGTAAGAAAATTTAATGTTTCAAATATCTCACTATTTAATGTGGTGATTTTAAATGTGTTTATTAACTAATCTTTAAAAGTAATTACTTTACTTAACTCTATAGTCAAAGATGTAGGGTATCACCAACAATACCAAGCTATCATTACTAAATAACAGAAGTTTTTTTAAATGCTAAATACTCAAAAAATTAATAAAATGCAACTCTCTAACAGATTATTAAAATTCGATGAGTATTGAGTATATTCATATAAAAAAAAGTATTAATAAAGGGATTTATTAACATTGAAAATATAAGCCTACATTTGGACAGATACATATTAAGATAAAATTAAATGGACAGATAAAATATTATGTTGCATTAACAGTTATAAAAACATGAATAAATCTTTGTAATTTTAAATTATTAAGCTCTATTTTCTTTTACACCATCCCTGAAGTTAAAATACTATTAAAACAAGCTTTTTTTTTTTAAAATTATTATTACTCTAAAAATTTATCTTCTTTTTATCTGTTTTAAAAATAAATAAAAAAATCTGCTAGCTTCCTCTGAGACCATATTTATTCAAACAGAACAAAATTTTTTCCTAAATGATAGACAAATAAAATAAAGTCTATCTATTTAATTCTGGTGAACTCAATTATTTAACTAATTTTAATTGTTAACAGTCCATTATTTTTAGGATGGTTAACATTTTAAATAATGTTTTTCCTGATATTTTCATACTATCAGATTTAAAAAAAAATAATTATGCTTTTTGTCTTAGACTAAATTAAAGGTGAGAAATGTTATTGGGCAATAGATATGTAATAGATATGTAATATGCTTTTTTATAGCCAGCAAATTACAGAGACAAATTTTGACTACTTTGAGAAAAAAAAACATGATTGGTAGTTAATGAGATAGAAAAAATTAAGGTTATATCAATGTAAAAAAAAGTCTCAAATAATTTGTATAAAAAGAAGTAGGAAATTAGGTTCTAGTAGTCTTTCTTTTTTTTTTTTCTTTTCTTTTTTTTCTTTCTTAATGATTAGATAGAATCTAGAGAATGAAATAATGAATCTAGAGGAATAGAATGAATCTAGAGAAAACCTAAATTATTTCTTTCTTGATCTTGTCTTAGAGGGGCAAAGAAGAGACAAATATCTGTGTGTGTCAGAAGGAACCAGTGATCCACCTATTAGTTTTTATCAAACAATCGTAAAAGAATGGCAGACTTAGATAAAATAAAGTAAACCCAAAATCTCAATTAAAAACTTTCTACAATCAAATGATTGACTCTTGTAACTAGTTCCAGTCTTTTCATCACTAAGTCTGCAAAAATTTGTTCAAAAATCACTGTATTTATTAATAGTATTTTAATTTATATTTAAATCAAAGTTAAAAAAAAGCTGATGTGACCACAAACTGAACCACAATTTAACAAGTCACACAGAGAGTTAAAGCTTAAAATTCTGTGACATCTTAAATCGATAATATATGTAACAATAAGATCAACTAAATATCTGAAAACAATGCTTTCTGCCTGGTAAGAAAACCAACCACTATTTGTCTTTATTCTTTATACCTGAAAGTCAAATGGAATAATGTAAACCCCTAGAATGTGCACCTGCACATAGTAGAAAAAGATATTCTCAAATCTGTTTCTTGGGTATCTACTGATCAAAATTCATGAAAATCCAAATTTTTTAAAAGAAAAGTCAGGAAAATTTTTTCTTTTGCTAACTCAAATTCGAAATTTGCGTGTTTTAATACCATCTTATTAATAATATTTATAATTGAAAAAATACGTGAAGACAGCCAAAAAAAACTATATCTACTAAAAAACATGATTGGAAAATGATGTGAATGTATGACAGAATCGTAAACCAAGTGGTTAAATGGAATATCACAAATTTGAAAGTCGTTTGTCGTAATATAACATATTTAAAATATTTGATAAACTATGTGGAAATGGGAGAAAAACGATAACTGCAGAAAATGGTATGAATGTATGACGGAATCGTTGCAAATCTAGCTCATCAAAAAGTATCTCAAATTAGAAATTTTATTTACATTAAAAAAAGTAATTTTTTTTTTAAGGGGGATTTTAGCTAAAAAAACTAAGTAGATTTATGATGAAGATTCGATTTGAGCCCATCAAAAAGAGAACTCAGATGCAGAATTTGAAAATCCCGCTTTTCTAGGTTATCTGTCTCACCATACAGGGAAAAAGTGATAGTAAAAAAAAAGTCTATAAGAAATGTTTTTTTTTTTTATAGTAGCGCTGCTTTATAATTAGAACAAAAAAGACAGCAAAAATGAAACAAATTTTTTAAAAAAATTCTCAGTTCTTGAAGAAAAAAAAGTGTTGAAAAAATGACAAAATAGACTTGCTTGAATATAATTTTAAAGACATAGTTGTACGTAACTTATGGTTTAGTATAAAGTAATAGATAGTTTCAATTTTTCCAAGTTTCTCTTTTCCATGTATCTTTCAGAACATAAATTAACAAGTTTTAGAACTTAACAAATATGTGTAAAAAAATATTTCTAATGTGTTTTAAAAAATATGATTTTAAAATCCTCTTTATTAAATCTTTTAAATTTGTTTCTCAAAAATACTTTGTTGTACATTTAGCCGAATATATGGCAGAATATTCTGCTAAAGAGCCAAATATTTCTTTCATCCTTAGTTTTGAACATACTAAATTTTTTTGCTTGTCCTCACAAAGACTAGAACAAATTATCCTATGTAGTAAGACTTCATCAGTGATACAAAGCCAAGAATAACACTAAATTGTGTATTTATTGTGATTAATTATATTTTAGGGCTGCTAACTCATTATTTCTCTGTAATAATTTCTTTTAGGTATTGTTTTATTCACCTAATTCTGTTTTCTGTATGACTTTTACTTAAGCAAATTTTTTTCTTCTCCGGCTTAGAACCCCCAACTTTTGTGGAATTTCTCAAAATGAGTTTTTAATAAATATTGTTAATTTCAAAATAGATCTTTGTCACATAGCCAATCACATCACTAATTTTGAG
Source organism: Parasteatoda tepidariorum (assembly GCF_043381705.1). Lineage (NCBI taxonomy): Eukaryota > Metazoa > Arthropoda > Arachnida > Araneae > Theridiidae > Parasteatoda > Parasteatoda tepidariorum. Next base: position 22,726,887 of record NC_092214.1, on the reverse strand, counting down.
TCAGACTTAAGTTTCTAACCTTTACTCATTATAACTATTTTGTCTATTTGTAATGTAATGAGTAACAATTTTACATAATCACTTATCAGTCTGACTCTAGGATATTTGTTTTCCCAAAAAAATTTTTTTTATATGTATTTGTTTTAAATTTTTTATTTTGAAATTTTGCAGTCTGTTTTTGTCATGCCTTCCTCAAGTGCAAGATGTGCTCAACTACCTAGAGCAGTTGATAAAGTTCCATTTTATATCGCCCTCAAGAAATTAAGAGACCATTTATGTGGTGTTCTTCCTGATTTGGATTTTTCTGAAGTGTCATTTCCTGATGTCAAGTTAAAAGTGGAGGTTAAAGAGGATAATCATGAAGATTGTTTCAGTGACTTTCGAAGGAATGATGTTAGTGCTACTGTGCATAGAAGCTTAGAAACCGAAACTGAGATGAGAGTGATGATTCCTGTACGAGGTAAACGGGGTAGAAAACGAAAAACAGATTTAGGTCGTTATCCTGTGCCTGTTAATCATACTGATGCTGAATGTTCCAGGCCTCGAGGAAGAGGTTCTGGCAGACGTGGTAGGGGTAGAAGACCTGTAGAACATCATAGTGGATATAGCCCGTCAGGGTCATCTTGGTCTAGCTCATCAACTGTTACCTCACCTTATTTTTCTACAGATTCAACTCCTCAGCATAGTTGGCAGCATTGGCAAGAAAACCATAATGGAACAGAAAATTCTTTTACAGATCATTCACAAACTCATAATATGAGCCCTGTTCATAATTATCAAATGACTCATGCTGAACAAGCTAGTAAGCAGTCTCAAAATAATCAGTATTATGGTGGTTATAACCGACCTTACATGGGTTATTCTCAGGCTGACTGTTCATATGTACCTCAAGTTGATACATATGCTAAGGTTAAAGAAGAATGTTATGACACAAGCTTTAATGAATATTAATGTAGCAATTTTTTAAAAACTGCTACCTTAACTATAATGTCCCCCATTTTTACAAAAGATGCTGCAAAATACAATATTTCTTATGTTTATCTTAATTGATAATTTGATTATTCTGTTACATTTCATGTTTTTTTCCTTCATTAATTTAGTTGATATCTTGACTTATGTTTCAGCTTATTTATTTTTAAACTAAATTAAAAAAAAAAGAAGAGAATTTTGCAGTATCTTTTACATCCCCTTGTTATAAGAATTAACTCCTTAAAAGATGTACATGAGGAGTATAATCTTTACCACATGTTCACATTAATTGACCGATAGTCTAGTCTGTTTTTATCATCTTGTCGTTTTGCATCCTGAATGTTTTGATATTTGTGAATGTTCGTTCCATTAGATCATTTTAACTTTTGATTGCCTTCATGTTCCTCACAAATATTTTATATTATGATAAAGGTTCAAAATGAGTAGACTGTTTTTGTGCAATAAAACTAGGCTATTTTTTAATTTTATGTTATCGAATGTATGTGAGTTCCTTTGTTTTAATTTGCAATTTTGCTTAAAGCATTATTGCTGCTCATATTATACTTGAAAAACAGCAATTTTAAATTTTTATGCTGTTTGCATGGCTAATAGTTCAAACTGAAATTTGGCTTCCTAACAATTATTTATAAATCTAATTGAAGATCCTTTGATTATAAAGCAAAGGGTACTAAAAACTATCATATCTTTTTGGGCCTTAAATAACGTAACTTACTATTTCACACTAAAAGTGTGGCCTATTTGATAAAATGTATGTTGTAATTTTTTTCTCTTAATTTTAAAAGTTAGAAATAATTTTACTATTAGAAAATCTAATTTACCACATAGATTAAGAAGAAAAAAAAACTTTGTTAATGTGATACTCATGCTAAATATATGTTGTAAATTGCATAAAAATTCATCATAACTATTGCAGAGAGTAAAAATAGGTGATCTTAAAAATAATCAGAACAGATAAATTTTATTTGGTTAGATATTTTGTTAAAAGAAATACCTAAATTAAGATTTATTGTGTTGTTTTTTCTGACATTTTATATTTTAACTCGCTTATAGTAAACAAATATTAAGTGGTAAATTTTTTCATTAAAAAGCAAACTTATTTATTACAATGTTAACATTACTTTATTGTGTTATATTTGATATTATTACACAACATAGTGTTGATATTTAAATTGTGTTTAATGCTAGAACTGCGGAACAATCTTACGTACTCTGGAGCAGCAAGAAATGCTCATTTTGACTCCCTTCATAAAAACCACTGAAATAGACAGAATATAATTTTAAATGCCATACATTGACAAAAATATATAAATTGTGTGTATTTTATATTTAATATTACATGATAATTTACTGAATTTTTAAAATGCTGTAAATATATCAATTGGATCATACTACAACTACTGAAATAACTCACTAATTCGATATAAAAATTGATTTCAAATAAATAGCTTTTAAAGTTAAAATGAATGCTAACTAAAATAAAACATTTATTTTTGATGTACTTACTCACAGAATGATTCTTTCCTTCAATCCGTAAAGAAATTATCGATGAAGGACATTTATATTAAAATTTAAATTACACATGTATTAGGAATTAATGCACTGAATACAAGTGTAATTTTTAACAATTTTTCCATTATGCATGATCCAAAATAATAAAAAAGATATGCACAAGTCATCATCCAAAAGCCAATTAAAGGAATATTTCATCTGATCATGAATATCTACACAATACTTTGTTTCATTATAAAATGATTTAAATATTGTAAAATGCCATATGTAACTTCTTGAATTTGTCTTCAGTTTTTACAGTAGACTGTAATGAGCTCAGTAGAAAAACATCTTATTTTTCTTTTGGCTTGATAGATGGTTATAGTGTGATTATAATTGTAAGCATGATATAAAGATGAAGAATTTCTTTTCTGTTATTTTTACATTGTGCCGACCAAAATTGTTTTTTTAGAATTTAGCAATTCACAAATTTGAGGCTTGTAAAATAGTCCTCTGTTATTATATTCCTCCTTTTGTTTAGATAAGACTTTAACGATTTGTGACATTTTCAGATAAATGTAATTGAGGATTTGTTGCTTCATCTTTTCCATTTAGGAGGTACTTAGTACCAACATCAACAGATAACCAAAATTTTGTTCTGAATTTAGCATATTTTACAGTTTTTAATAAAATTATTCCACATTTCAGATTAGGAGCAAATTTATTAGTCTGTAATAGAGTAGATCTTAATGTCTTCTCGTCAAACCTCAAATATCTTTATTTCTTTGAATCTATTGTTATTTCTTTACAAAATGGATACTCCATGCCTCAGATCACAATGAACATAAATCTAAAATTTTGCTCTTGTTGCTCCTCAAACATGTAGTATAGCAAAAAAAAAGTATCTAACTCAGCCAGAGATAAACTCCAGTCTTTATATCCAAGTTACTGATGTGCTTCTGATTCTGCACATTTTTTCTTATGCTACAAGATCTTAAGCAGGAATACTGCTGCAGGCTGAGTTTTCGAATTTATTTCATAGTATATAGTGTAACTAGGAGCTGTAAAAACAGTTTTTCATACATTCTGATCCTATTTTGCACTTTCATTATATCTGCTGTGTTGATCTCCATTAACTTAGCTGTTCTCGGATCTCTAATGCTGTGTGTTTGGAATTCATTGTCTACAGAAAACTGATACAATTTTTCATTTTTTAGTCAAATCTCTTTTTTGCTTATAGGTCATATTTTGTAAAATTTAAGAGCAATAATATATCAGTGACCGAAAAAAAAATATACCAGTACATGATTGTCTATATTTAACATATGATTCATAGCGTAAAGGCAAGATTATATTTCACTGAAGAATTCATCTACACTGATATTGAACTATATAAAAAACTGCTGTTATAATTCTTATTAATTGCAGTGAGGTATCTGAACTGATAAAAGTAACAAATGGAACAATATATCTCTGAAATTAACTAATTCTCAAAAGAAATGTAAGCATGAAAAACCCTGCACCTGCTTTCTTTGCAATATTTTATTCAAAAGAGAGAGAAAAAGCAAGCAAGGAATCAAAATTCACTAGAGATAACAAAAAGAGTGACTACCCAGATTATTATCACTCTTGGAGACAGTATAAATGCAAGTGAAAAATGCTTATCACTGAATTTTTCTTATTGATTGTTTGTCTATGTCTCTGCGAGTAAAATGAGTATTTCATTGAAAGGGTCAAAATGCTTCTTGTCTGTCGTTTTAGGAATAGATGCCTATATTTCAAAATCTGACTAATCTAGAATGATGAACTTTTGTTTAGAAATATTTGTTAACTGTATAGAAAAAGTCAAAAATTTTCAAAATGATTTCTTTCAGTCAAACAAAAGTAATCGACTGGCAAAAATGATTAAGGGTCGAAATGACCCTTACTGCTGTTCTAGTGTTAACTTATGACTAATTTTTTTAATTGTTGAATTCTCTAATTGAATATTTTTAGTTCATTTGTTATTTATTAAATCATTTATTGTTGTTATATGTTTAAAATAATGCTTGAAACATTCATCAATCTGATGGTAAATATTTTCAACTAGTAATAGATTGAAGGAAGCTTCATTAAATTTTATTATAATGTATTAAATTAATCTCAACGTGGGTCATAATTACGTATTGAAACCAAATTTTAATTGTTCCTTTCATTGATATTTTATGTTATACTTTTTTTAGATTAAGTTTTTAAAATTTTGGATGAAATGTACTTGATAATGATAAAATATGTGCATGGCTGACCTATAATTCATGCTCAAGTAAAACTTTTGTAGTTCTCAGAAAATGCTATCAATATTGCTTATAACTTTTTACTGAAGATACTTAATAATTTTTTACGATGCTTTAGTTGATCTAATGCAATACCAATTTCTTGAAAGTTCAGATGGAGTGTGATCTGTGATTTAAAAAAAAAATGCAGGTAGCAATATAGTTGTAATAATAATTATATTTCAAAGAATAAATGCCCGCATTTACAAGTGTTAAAATTCTAGGGAGTACACAATGGTAGATCAGTTTTCAACCTCAATAATTAAAGCAATCAGCCTTATTAAGGGTCAGTAGTTGTCTTATGTTTGAGTACCCCATATGGATTTTCAGGATTGTTATTGCTTCAGAGATACCTATCTTCTAACTGCTTAAATAAGTTGTTCATAATTCTTTTAAAAGACTGAAAGTTCAGCTGAAACATTTTTTTATCAAGAGGCAATACTTGAAACCACAATGTAACTTATCAATTTAAAACCATACTTGTTTTTAGATGATTTTTCTAAAACTAAGTAGTCCATATAAAAGGATGTAACTGCTATGCATTAATTTATGTCGGCTTTCCTTATGTTCTTCTCATTGCTAAGTAACATACTTTTGTATATAATTTTGGAGAACAGCCTTAATTAGAAAAAAGATTTATTAGCAAATTTTATGTTTGTCTATGAAAACATGTAAAAGCTTAAGCACAATAAATTCATTAGTTAACTGTAAATACGAAAATTACCGGAGTAAAATTTAGCAAAAAAAAAAAAAAAATTTTTAGNAATTAAAAAAAAAAAAAAAAAAAAACATTTTAAGATATGGGTTACCTCCATTACTGATCTTAATTCATGTAAAATGTGATAACACATATCATTATTATTGCTTCTAAAATTTGAAATTATGTTACCGAAACCTTTAACTTGTTTGGGTAATTGTATTTTAAACATATAATCTGATAAATTTGCTGTTAAAGACACTCTAGCGTTAAATACACTCTAGTTTGCATCGATGCTTATATAACCTTTTTGTTTGGTTATTATTTATTTTGGTGTTTGTAGAAGGTTAGAATCATCATTATTTAGAGGTGTAACATGTTCACAATTTTTTTTTTAGCTGTTTTGTTTAATTTTGTCTTTTAACCAGACATAATAAAAAAGTATTTTCTTTCTGCATTTTTTTCCATACAAGCATTATATAAATTTACTAACTTATGAATATTTATTTGCTTGCTTCAAAAATAGCATTTAATTTTGATTTGATCCTTGTATTTTTAATTTTGTAGTTTATATTGCTAAATAATTTTCTTTACAAGTGAGATTTTATAATTCGTTTTAACTATTTATCTTTGTTATTGTAATGATATTTTTATTAAACATTTTCTTTTTATACAAATAAGTTTCTGGCAATTATTATAAAAATTTTGTTTTACTTTATAGCTGTTTTTTTTCTCATCTATATGTATTTATTTTATTTTTAAACTTTACTTTGTAATTCCTGTTTTTTTATGCATGACTTTGATATTTTATATGTATTAGCATTTATTTTTATTCTTTTACTCTGCAATTTTTTACTAACTTTTATTGGTTTTAGTGAAATCATAGATTTATTTTCATTAGTTTAAAATATATTTTCTTTTCATTTTTGTTTACTTTCTGTTTCTTAAATTGAAGTGTAAAAATTGCTTTATTTGTTGAATAATACAAAAAATATTTAAGCAACAAAACATAATTAACTAAAAATGATCAAAGTATTAATACTGATAATAAGTTTAACTTTCAATGATAATTTTTGCTTTTGATGAGATAATATTCAAAATCTTATTTTGTTTGATAACTTTACATGTTAGTTAACATAAAATTTAAATCATCTTTTCGAACTATTGAGACAGTGTTTGTAGAGCTAGCAATTTTGTTTCTGACCAACAATTAAAAAAAATTTCAAGTTTTTTAAGTACATTTCTTTTTATATTTTTAATTTGTAAGATTATTGACAATGAAAGTTAATCGATTTTAGCCAACAATAAAATGAAATCAAATTTTCCTTTGAGCTATCAGTAAGCCCATAAAACTATAACTGTGCCTTGACATAAAACAGGTGTTTAAAGTTTCAAGGGTTGTATGAATTTTAACTGAATGCGATCTTCTACTTATATTTCCTCATATTGTAATTCTTAATGAAAACTGCTCAAGAAATGACCTCACTTTCTTAGATATAGATTTTTGTGCATTCAATATACTGAACTCAAAAATTTGCTCTGAGTACTGAAAGATGCTAAGGTAATAAAAATAAGTAATAATAATTACATCTTGAAAGTTACTTTGTGACTTAGGTTTTCCATTCATTAATCTAATTTACTTATAAATATATGAGTAAACCAAAACTGTTTTATGCTTATGAATTTTTAAAATATATTTGAATTTTTGGGTGAACACAATGAATTATATTTCTTTACTGAAAATTTTAAGTCTTTCACCTTGTTTAAGTAGTTTAGCTAGTCACAAAACTGTTTAGATATTGTGTATTAAACCTATGATTATCGGTGTTTTGTTGATTTTCTTTAATTAACACAACTAGTTCTATTACTACTACTTGTCTGTGATGAAACAGGTATCAGTACAAATATGTTTATTTGAAAAAGTACCTTTTAATTTCTTGTGCATATCCAAAGTTAGTGTGCCAAATTTAATAAGTAGGTTTTCTTTTTATGTCGTGCTACATGGTTTATTAAAGGTTAATTTAAAGTTTTTAACTTATTCCTTTTAGTTATTTTTTTTATTAAAAAAAACGGATGTTTTTTAGCAACTATGATCATGATGTGATATCGTATTAACTAAATAAATTCATTAATTAATAAATTAAAAATTTATGATTTTAAGTAGAAAAAAATAAATATGTTAATTTCTTTATTGTATAAAAATGTACCTAAATCTTTGATGGAATTCAAATCTTCATGTTTTGAGGTAAAGGTGGATTTGAATTTTACAGGGTATGTAAGTAATTGTTGTATTCAAATTCATCTGCACTTGCACTTTCAATACTTTTCAATGCATTTTAGTGCTTTTCTATTTTTGAAATTAGGTTTAGTCACCTTTAAAACTCAGAAAATTGAATTTAAAAGTGAAATAATATTTTGAGCTTTGTGTGATGATATTGTGACTTAAAGTCAAACGTTTATACATACATATATCATATAAAACTTTATTGTGGCTAATGATATTGTAATCTATATCTCCAGTGCACTTTTAAAGTGCATATGTTAGATAATATTTATTATGTCTTTGATGTTAAAATTAAATCAGATTAAAAATCTGACCATTTTGTTGTCCTATTTATGAGATCCTGTTATCTCATATTTCTAATATATTAAAATATTTTATGATTTAAAAAAATACATTGTTTAGAGTAGTGAAAAAGGGTTGTAAATATTGTTTTTACTGTAATTGCTTCATTTATACAAAAAAGTTACGAAACATCCCATGTGTGAGTTTTTAAGTGTATTCCATCTAAACTTACTAAAATTGGGCATCTTCAAATACTATTTATACTGACAGTTATAAACACTCTTGAGGATGTTCTATAACCATTGTACATTTTTATGAAATGCTTTGGTTCCCCCCCCCCAAAGAAACCGTTACAAATGTTCTTAATTTTTCCCATCCAAAGGATTCATCAATTTTAATTATCCTAGGTATCAGGGTAGTAAATTTTATTAATTTAATTTCTCCTAAGTTTCATATTTAAATATAAAAAACTGAAGTAACAAGGAGGTTCAATGAAATATTATCATTGAAATAAATTGTGTATGAGAACTAAGCATTTTTGATTTTATTTAATTAGGTTTTATTATGTTCTTTTTCAAAAAAGAAATCTTTAAATTACTTTTAAAATCGAACATAAAAATTAACTTATCAAAAGATTTAATGAATGAAAAAAAACAATTAAAAAAGAAAAATTTTATTTATATTTTGGTCTTGAGTTAATTTTGAGCTGTAGGAAACTTTTCTAACAAAATTATCTTTATCTTTTTGAGTTTTAGTTTTGTGTGTATTGAAGGAAAAAATAATTTTGCTCAAATTTTTTTTTATTCGTCAACAAAAATTCATTTCCCAATTGCAGTGGTGTGACTTCCCCTGAAAAAAAAGAGAGCTCACTACATGGTGTAAAAACTGATTCATTATTTTAAAAACAGTGAAAAGAAAAATCTTAATCCATATTTTAAATTCCTTTTAATATAATTAAGCTAAAATTATCACTTTTAATAAAATATTCTTACAATTTTTTATTAAATGCAAGGAATATTTAATAAAAAGAAACAATTACAGAAAAAGAACCAAAACATTTATAAAATATTTTAGTTTTATAACATGTATTCTGTTTGACAATACAAAAAATTAATTTGTCATAAATGTACGAAATGAAGTATAGGGATAGTATTTTTCAATTCACTGTTTTAAAAAAAAAAATATTAATCTACACATATCAGGTTTGCCAAAGACTACTTTCAAATTCTTCCCCCTCAACACAACAGGGAAAGAGAGAAAAAGCAAGTTTCATGGCCTTTTAGTGAACTTCTAGGTTGTTTTTTTTTACTATCACTTTTTGAAACATGTTCACTGTGCATAATATATCCCATGAGAAAATGTTTATTATTCAAAAATTAGCTTGGGCCTACTAGACCCAGAAGTGTAGCTAATTGTTAACTTTAGTTTTAAAAACATTTTCCCAAGTATCAGAGTAATTAAAGAGGTAACATGATTTTGTTGGTTAAGTTTTGCATGCTAGTAAATATGGAGGTTTTGTTAAAAGTAGGTTAAAGCTATGTCTGCAACAAATAGCAACATTTATAAATTGGGCTGAATGCAACAATTTTAATGATATATCTTTTATGATGCTAGTATAGTATTTTTTAGTTTAAACTACTCGCATAAGTTTTAATGTTTATACAAAATCATCAAGATCTATTTAAAATTATTGGTTAAATTATATTTTTTACATTTGCTTTAATAATGGTCTTCTAATAAAAATTACAAAATTGATTTATTTTGACAGTATAGTTACTGTTTCTGATGAATTTTTGTGTGATTAAAACAATCATAACAGTTGCAATAGATTATCTTGGTAATCTGTATATATTACTATAAGTCGAATGCATTATTGCCATCTCATAAATAATTCAGGTTTATTTGCTGCACATATATATTAAACTGTAAACTTGTCAGGAACCTTTTGACTCAATTTGATCTTGAAGTCTCAGTGAATAATTGGATAATAAAAATTAAACTTTATTTATTAGCAATAATTGTTAAAATGGGTCTCTTAGCTTAAATCTACATAAATTGCAAAATAAGGTTCCCTTTTCAAATAAGAATTTCAATAACTTTTATCAACACTGTTTTATGCCAATTGCCTGATATCCTCATAGTGCATTAATATTACTTACATTTTTAATTTTGAATTAAAGCAAAATTTGTTCATTTGTCTCACTTTCATATTAATTTTAAAAATAAGTTACAATAGAACTCTGAAAAATTCTGCATAATAACTAGATAAATTGATTATCTACTTCAAAAAAATTTGCCTGAGTAAAAAAAAAAAAAAAAAGCGANAAAAAAAAGGCGAGTTAATTGTGTACTGTGAATTAACACACATTATTAATGGGATGGCATACTATCTATTTAAAGTGTGATGAAATAAATATACAATTTTCAAGTCTGATGTGTTCAAACTGATGGAACATTAATATCTGTGAATCTGTTAAACTTTGTAAATTTTTATGATTTTACTATCACATTTTAAAACTAATCTCATTGTACAGAATTTTCAAAATGTGAACTTGATTCTGCAATTTTCTAATTAGATATGAAGTACAAGATCTGAAAGATATAAAGCTCAAGAATGTGCTCACTTAACATTACTTGACTTTATAAAAATATTTTTATACACTCAATTTTTTGTTGATCACTTTCCCTCTTTTACAATATTTTACTGAGCCACAAACTAATTCATCAGTATTCTTTCTGTTAACAAGTTAAAGTACAAATTTTTGAAGATTTATTCAATTTTTTAAACTATTGCCATTTATTTTAATTAGCAATTTTTTGATCTGATTCTTCCTAGAGTCAAAACAAATGCATACTATACAATCCATTTAAGAACATGAATTAAAAAGTTTGTAATTCAGATACAAATATAATACCCTAGTTTCTTTCTTTCTCTAAGATTATCAAGTTAGAGATAAAATACTTTTTGCCATTCTGATTAGTTATAAGTAGCATTTTACCTTGTAACATTCTGAAATTTTGAAACTACTTCTGATGCTGTGATGGAGGTCCTGGTATATTTTAATGAGTGTCTCTGCAATTCTTGACGTAAGAAGTTATCATTAAATAAAAAAAATAGTAGAAACCACTTTAAAATTTTTCATGGATTCTATATTTTGTACTTAATATGGTTAAGATGAGGAGTTTCTAATTGATAATTCAAATTATTCCTTGCAAAATTTAAATGTAATAGATACATATTGCTCTAATTAATCTTAGAATCTTTCATTTTTATTATTGAAATTTTTAAAATCACTATCTGAAATCATTCAAAGCAAATAAATATCAAAACAGCAGAGGTAAAATCTGATTTATTTAGAAATAATGCTTTTTTAAACAAGATATTTAAATATTTTCTAAAAAATGTAAAAACTTCTTCAAAAAGTTAACACTTTATTGTAAATTGTTCAGAACAAATAAAATTATCAGTTTCTAAAGAATGAATTAACATTCTCAAATTAGTTTAAGGTTATCTTTTGAATTAATTAATTAGACTTAAAATATTTTGTTAAATCAAATTCTATATTATCAACTAAATATTGCTGCCAAACAACTTGTTTCTCAAAAAATGTCATGATATACATTACTGTCAAAAACCTGAGCTTGACCTTTGGCTTTGATAAGAGCTTTGAATATGTTAGTCATTAATTAGTTGGATCACTTTATCTAATGTTTGACAGCGTACGTGTCTTCAATAACTTTGAAGACCTTTCTATAGGTCTTCTGTGTTTATTGGCATCTACTTAAAGTTTTCCATGTTTAGTTCAGTTGTGACTGCTCAGGGTTTGTGGTGATCCTCTGATGTGAGCATCTTCTTTTCTTTTCCAATTACTGCAAGACTTTGAACTGTGCTTTGGATCATTATTTTGTTGGAACACAAAGCCACACCCTGAAATTTGTGTTTCTGATGAGATAACATATCACATTTAATTCACATTCTTTTTGATGAATTACTTTTAATTCTAACCGAATCACCAACTTGAGTGCTGCAAACTATCCCCACAAGGTATCATTGCACTCAATCTGGATGGCATACTAAAGTCTAGGATGGAAACCAAAAAGTTGAAACTTAAATTCGTCGGTTTAGAGAACTCTCTTCCATTGTGCTTCGGTGTAGTCATTTTATTGCCCAGCAGATTTTTTTATAATGTTTCTAGTTCTAAGGAGTAGTTCATTTATTGCAGTTCTAAGTCAAAAGACCATAGGTTTCCAAATGCCTGGCCACCACCCTATCTGACACCTGTCTTTTGTAGTTCTTGCTACTTCTGAAATGATGAAACATCTATTATTTTTGCTTGTTGTCACAATAAAGTTGCTAAGTATGGTTATTTTTGGATGACCAGTTCGTCTTCTTTCAAAATTTTCTGGAATTTATGATCTTTTAATAGTTTGATGCAATGCTCAGATTGATATATTCAGCTTCTGAACACTTTCTTACAAAGCCCTCTTGATCAGAAAAAATAATTGCTTGACTCGAGTCCTGACACTCAATTCGAATTTCTGGTTATGCACATTTTAGCATTTGAAGATTCTTCATACAGTTCAACTGATTAAAGTAAGTTAATATTGCAAGGTTAAATTGCACAGATTTGTATCTGATTGTCATCTACACATGAACATGATAGGATATTAGTGCCATGACTTGTAAAGCAGATGACTCGTAAAAGTTCGTTAAAATTCTGCCAGTTGGAGAATCAGGTATATTGGAAAACAGTAAGTTTCAATGTTGGATTGATGCGTTGTCTTTTGTTAAGAAATTTCTGGAAAAATAGGGGTCTGCTCAGACTTTTGACAAGAACTGTAAATCTTTTATTCATTAAAAACTCCTAGAATTGAAATTTCAAATATTATTTTGAAAATCTAATCCCCCCTATTGAAAATTCTGTGCTGAAGCAGTTTTGTCATTGGTCTCACTAAAGTTTTACCTTATATCTTGGTGCATAAATTGATTTATTTTATTTACATATAAAACACTTTTTATAATATTACTACAATGTTTGAATTATAATATATCGAAAATTTAAAAGCTAGACTTTTTTTTAAATAAAAAATATCGATGACAAGTTCTCTTATACTTTACTAATTTTCAAGTCTTTTTAAATTATTGTACTATAGCTTTCCTTATTTAAATGAAGAAACAATGCTACTTAGTTATTAATTATTCATACTTTTTTCAACTAATTTGTTTTCTCAATTGTTAATTTTTTACATTTTAAATTGATAGTTTAAGTTTCTTATAAAAACTTAACTACTTCTGTCCTGAAATAGCTGATGCTCTTTTCAATAGTAATTTTAAAAAAAATGTGATAAAATAATTGTTCTCTTTAATATTACTCTATATTCAAATACAGAAATAGAATTACAGTTAAAATTTGTAAATTGAATGATTAAAATTAATATTTGGTTAATTTTCTGAAGCCTAATGCATTGTAGCTTTGTTTTAACATCAGTTTGTGAAAATTGATTTTGACTTTTTTTCTATTTAAATAAAATTAGCTCACTCAGAATGAAATTAAACTTTTCATACGTAAGTACAAGGATAATTAAAGTAAGTGATTAAAAAATCAGAGAAAAATTATATATTAAAGAAAAAAAGAATGGAGGTTTTAGTATCCTCTTGGGCTACCTCTAGTGTGAATGCAGGGTGCAATACGGTCATGCATTAAGGCATACAATTTCCTTATGTCCTGTGATGTCTTGATCGTTATTTGCAATTGAAATACGTCTAAATCTACTATAAACTCGAAGGTTGTCCAACTTGCTGTCCTAGAGATGCTAGTTCAATGACAAACCTTGGGATCAGACAAGGTGGTAGTGTGGCCGAGCATTGTCTTGTGGAAAAAAAAGGCTCCTGTGAACTCTGCCACGAGTGGCGAAACATGTGTTTGAAGGATGTCGCGAATGTACTACTGAACTGTCATGGCACCATGGAGGAATATTGTCTTATGCAATATCACCCGATACCATCTCACCAGCTGTATGAAACTGTGTGCTTCTGTACAGCAAAGGCAGGATTGACACCCAGCTCCTTGTTGCCTTTGTTTGGAAAATCGGCCTTTTTGAACTGCAGCCAAATTTAATCAAGTCGTCTTGATCACTCTTAATATTGATCCACGGTGCGAGGACATATCAGTGGTATGTTTGTGATATCCTTCAGCGACATGTTCTGTCACACATAGCAGGGCTCCCAGGAGCCATTTTTTAACAAGACGATGCTCAATAAACCATGGAATGAGATGACGCAGGGCAAAATAAGGAACTCTTATGCCTCAATACATGACCCTATTGCAACCTACATTTGCTAGATTTGGTTCAAAAACAGTACTATATTCTCCACTCATTTGCATTTTTTCCTTCAATAAATTTTTATTTTGCTTGGATATTTTAATCACTTATGTCTTACTACATTGTATGTAAAATTTTGTTACATTTCTTAATTATTATATCATCAATAACTATTAAAGTATTGTAAATTTGAACTTCAACTATTATGTATTAAAAAAATTTAATTAGGTGAAATTTATTACAATCAATGTTACATTCGATTGAATTTTTATTTTTTAAAGCTTCAAAAATTAGAAAATTGATTAAGCTGCATAAAGAAACAGGTTGTTTGGAAAAGTATTACATTATTGTAACTTTCTCTTAAAAATATTATATTTTCCTCTAATATTAATGAAAAATAAAACAATTATCATTTTTCAATGATAGATCTTTCAAAATGCAAGAACTCCTAAATAATTTTATATTTAATTTATTTTCTGATTAATACCTTTTTTTATTATTAAATGTAATATTGTGGGACCAAATACTTAGTTTTCCTCTCATCTATGTATTCAAAAAGTGCCATATTCTTCCAGAATTATTTTAAAAACATAATATACGTATTGCAGACAACTTTCTACTCTTGTCTTTGATGACTTATTTGATACGTAAATGTTTTGTAAAATATATTTTCACATTTTGCTTGACTTCCTCACAAACTGTTACAAATGCCTAATGTCCGGTTTTATAATTGTTTGTATTCCTAGAATTTGTTAATTTTAGAAAAGCTGCTTTAAACGGTGTACTTAGGATCATGGATTATGTAAACGAGTGCAAACATCTATTATTTAGTAATTCCTTACAAAATATATAAGTTTACAAGAACTTGATTCAAATAAAACAGTTATTCTGATCTTTATTTGAGCTTGTTCTTCTATTATCTTTTTGTTCTAACTTTTAAGTAAAGAATTCTGTTTGAAAAGGTGAAAATTCTTATAAAGATCATATTTTATTCTTATACAAAGCACCTCCCTTTCTGTTGTACTTTTACTTCAAAGAAATGTTTATTACGTTTCTTTTAAGCAATTAAAAATATTAATTAAATGAGTTGAATTTGCTTAACTTTAAAATTTGTAGATAATTTTTCATTTGTTTCTTTGTTATTCGTTGAATTTACTCATTTATTCTGTTCTAAAGTATTGTGACTTGATGTATTTAAATTATTACTTTATATTTTCTTATTTAAAGTTCCTTTTCAAAATCTTAAAAGTTAGTTGAAATGAAGATATTGCATTTTACCATATTATGTATTGTAATAATTTCTACCAGTTTGCATGCTAACATTGTAAAAATCATTTCAATATATTTGAAAAAGTTTAGTTAATAATAGTATTTTTTATCTATATTAAAATATATCGGATGTTAATCATAATGTAAACTCTTAAAAATTGTCTAACTAGTCCTAGAATATATACTATTTCATGTTAAATGTGAAACTGCACTGTAATCAAGCACCTTAAAATGAACACTTTAAATTTTTATGTGAACATAAATTCTCTTTAAAATAACAGTTCATTCTTCTGCAAAAGTAAATAAGTTTTTGTTTAATTTGTTTTTGTTTATTATTTTAATTGTTCTGGTTACGAGACTGGTTTTAAAAGCAAATTCTTGTGTTAAATTTAAAGTTAGCTTTCTAAAAGTATTTTATGTAGATAATAACTCATGAGGGAAAAGGTGACTTGACATTAATTGATAATCCTGCACTTAATAAGATTGAATAAATATGTCACTCTAAGGTGCTTTCCTACATTTATTATGTTTTGAAAATATTTTTATATTTTATTTTGTTTTTAGTTCAGTGTCTGTCTTGTAAACTTTCATAACTGGTGATGTCTTGTGTAAATAAAGCTCTCTTAAAAACTATGATGCAGTGTCTTAAATTTTTGATTATTTATAAAAAAAATAAATTAACAGGGTGTTTCGTAAGTATCACTCTTAATATACGAGTCCTTATCAAAAATAAAATCTAACTATAACAAAATACATAAACGTTACGGGTCACTAATTAATATTTAAGAAAGAGGAAAATATAAGTCAGATTTTGCCAAAATTTTTATAACTGTTGGGGAAAAGAAATAAAAAATGTTGAAACCAGTTCGAATCAACTTTCACCTCCTCAGTTTACTCAACTAATCGGGTTTCGATATTTTTAATCTGGTCTTTCTCGTAAATGATGTCATATTTCAGCAACGTTTTTCCATTTTCCTTGCATAAATATTAATTTGCAGTCTAATTTCTATTCTTCTTTTACTTCAATATTTGACTAGAATTATAAAAATATTTGTTAAGTGCAGTGATTATAACATACCCTATATATCCGAAAAACTTTATGTACTATTTTCTACTTCTAGTGCAGTAAAAATGGAATTAAAACATGGTATTCAAAATTTTAGTTTAACTGTTAAGCAAAGAATTATTTGAAATTTTACAAAAAAGTTCTCAGACATTTCTATACACTTGCCCCATTGTTTTGCAATAATTATTAAGACCTAACATTTAAATTTTGAAACTTAAATACATTTTAATTTTTTTTAAAATTTATTATTTAAAGTTAAATGTAATTTAAATATTTGGGTAAAATTGTAAATGATTCCTAAAATCGTTCGAAATAATATTTCTTTCAAATTTGCATGTAATAAAACTATTTAAATATCACATAAAACTAACATTAACTAACTAGCAAAATGAATTATTGTTTAATTTACGAGATGTATACAGATTATTAGTTTATTATTTATTACAAGTTTAAGAAACTCATATTCAGAAAAAAAAATCTGAATAAAATTAGTTAAATTAAACAGCTAAAAAGGATAGTTTCCACAAAAAAATTATTTCTTTAGATAATAAAATGTAAAAAGTTTACTTATGCTCTTATAATATTGGGGAAAAGTAATAAAATTTAAAATACTTCAGATAATACTATAATAAATTTAACATTATCTAAAAACAAATAAGATATTCAAAAAAATATTAATTTTTTGACTTTTTTATTTCCAATTTTTGAGTTCATCAAATAATGCTAAAATGGTCATTGAATCTCTAACAAAGACAGAAGTAAGCAACTGCTTTTTCTTCTGTTGATTCATAAAAATTAGAATTCCAAATATATCTTTCACTATTCTTTAAAGGTCCGGGAAAGTTGGAGATACAGCATCTCCCTTTAATATCATAATAAGTTCTAGAAAGGATCTGCCCTAGCTATAAATTTCATAATTAATGTTATTAAATTCTGGGATATTTCTTTCCTATTCATTTCATTTTTACCTCAAAAATGTGGGTCATTCAAATTAACTACGAAATGATGTCCTATCGTTAGGTTATTGTTCAGGAAAAAAGTTGCATGCTTTTTATTTATTTATTTTAAATTATATGAACTGCAGTTTGAATAATGGTATCATAATAAATAGAAAGAAAAGTTCCGATGCTATTGAAACAGGATTGAAAATAGCTTCTCGGGAACAGATTTTTCAATTCATAACTGAAAATAGCTTCACTTCTCCCCCAAAAATATGTAAACTTATAGATTTCATATAAGGGTCATTCTCACAAAAACAGTCATTTTCATGTCCCCAGTATATTTTATGTTTGTTTTACAACTTACGAAAAAAAATTTTCAGGGAAAGTGTCCTTCAGAATNTTTTCTTCTGTTGATTCATAAAAATTAGAATTCCAAATATATCTTTCACTATTCTTTAAAGGTCCGGGAAAGTTGGAGATACAGCATCTCCCTTTAATATCATAATAAGTTCTAGAAAGGATCTGCCCTAGCTATAAATTTCATAATTAATGTTATTAAATTCTGGGATATTTCTTTCCTATTCATTTCATTTTTACCTCAAAAATGTAGGTCATTCAAATTAACAACGAAATGGATGTCCCATCGTTAGGTTATTGTTCAGGAAAAAAGTAGCATGCTTTTTATTTATTTATTTTAAATTATATGAACTGCAGTTTGAATAATGGTATCATAATAAATAGAAAGAAAAGTTCTGATGCTATTGAAACAGGATTGAAAATAGCTTCTCGGGAACAGATTTTTCAATTCATGACTGAAAATAGCTTCACTTCTCCCCCAAAAATATGTAAACTTATAAATTTCATATAAATGATTATGATTTTATTTTATACAAATGATAAATAGAGTTGCATTAAATTTAATACAAAAATAGCTAGTTACATGTCAGAAGAATTTTTTATTAGTATATATATATATATATATATATATAAATTTATTGTTTGTATTAAATTTATTGTTTGTTCCTCACGAACAATGTAAAAAAAAGACTGTCTGTAAAGTATGAATCGGATAAAACTTTTGTATTGCAAATGCAATGAATCATTCATTTGGAAATTTTTAAATGAATCATGTTGAAAAAGAAAAGTTTGTGTTTTGTAGAGCAAAACAATTTCTTTGGCTGCACAAGTGAGCCATTGAAAGTGTTCACTTTTGAGGAATGAAATGAATTAAGAGTAATTTTAGTAAGAGGTAGATCTTTAGCTAATCGCAAAAACACTTTTTTTGCAAGTGAAAGTTCATTTTTAATATTCAAAGTTAAAATAACATTCTATTTGCTTCCTCAAATTACTGTTTGTCTTGTCAGGACTGGAAGTTAAGAGCCCTTGAACGAATAAAATATCCTTAATTTTTTGGAAATACTAATGAAGCGTTATTGATTTGCAAAATTTATAAGAAATTTTAAAAATTCTTTAATGAGCTAAATATTTTATATTTAATTTTAAAGCATCTACTTTTTATNTCTTGTCAGGATCGGACTGGAAGTTAAGAGCCCTTGAACGAATAAAATATCCTTAATTTTTTGGAAATACTAATGAAGCGTTATTGATTTGCAAATTTTATAAGAAATTTTAAACATTCTTTAATGAGCTAAATATTTTATATTTAATTTTAAAGCATCTACTTTTTATTTGACGCAGTTTTTTTAAAAATTTATTGTAAAAAAATAAAAAATATAGTTTTGTTATATTTTAATTTAATTATTATCAATGAAATATATGACAGGAAATTAGTATGTTCTGTTTCCCAAAATATTTTTTATTTTTTTCTCAATCCTAAACTGTTGAAACAATTTTAAACTAGTGTAACCCAAAAAATTTCTTAACTCGTTTTGTTTTTACTCAATCAATTATGTTAGTTATAAATTTTTCACTGAGAGGTGCATTTCAACTTTTAAGAACTGATACGTGAAAACAATTATTTGTAAAAAAAAGTATAGGCAATATTGTCTCAAATCAGCAAAAAATATTGAAATGCATGCATTGTTATAAGTGTGTATGCATTTTAATATTTTTTGAATACATTGTTCAAAAGGTGTTAATTACCTTGACATTGGCCAAAACGGACTAGTAAAGAAATATTTGAATAAGAAGAGCTACAAAATAATTTATTGCTTTGATTTTTACTGATTTTAACTAAATGTGATTAAAAGTTATAGAATCTGTTAACTTTAAAGTTTTTAAAAATATATTTGTGGGAGGGGGTAACATCCAACCTGTACTGCACTCTCACCAATAAATTGCGCAAAATTGATGTAATTTTTTTCAAGGAGTTTAAGCTTATAATTTTTTTTTTTAAATTAACGCTGAATAAATTATATAATATTTTATGCTTTTTTTCTGTTTAATATTAAAATATAAAACAGAAATTAATGATCGCCATTAAAATGTTAAACAGAAATAAATATTATTGCCGTAAGAGTAAGTATGCGTTTGTTTTATAATTCATTAGGTGAAGTATCATTTTGGGTATATGCGTTTTTTCTTCTGCCATTTTTACCGGAGGACGAAAAATTTTTTAAAGGCCCCTATGTTCCAAACATTTTGAAGGTGGGACCCGGTTTTTACAAGCAAAAGATTGTTAACTTAGAATTTAATGCACAATATACCGCAATCTTAAGTATTTTATGTTTCATAAAATTCATCATATGCAAAATTGAAATAGTTTGCGAAGAAAATTTTTTCCATCTTCCATTTTTAGATGGTAGGAGGTCCTAAGGACCCCCTCTTGGTGTACAATATTTTTCTAGTGGGGCCTGGGATTGTATAATCAAAAATTTGTCAACTCATAATTTTATGCATATTATGCCGGAATTGTACTCATGTTTTTTTGTTTTATTTTTGTTTCATAATTCATCATTGCGAAGATGAAGTAATTTGCTTAGAAATATTTTTCTTTTCTTTTTTTTCCCTATTTTTAAAGGAGGCTGAATAGTAAGGGGTATCTTGATCTTAAAATAAAATTTTGTAGTTTGGGCCCCGGTTTATAGACTCAAAAGTTTACAAACTCAGAATTTTATCCACATGCGTTAGGCTGAAGATGCAGTTCCTATAATTATTTAAACTGTGACGCACTTAGGTAGCTTCAGACTTATTTATCAAATAAAATTCTAAATAAATAGTTTATTCATAATGCGAATAATAAAACAAATTACGACAAAGTATGTTTTAATATTGTTTTTATTTAAATGCTTTTTTTTTGTTGGAAAAGGCATAGGTTCAGAGGGCCCCACCTTTAAGGAAGGCCCACCGCTTTGGTTGAGGACCAGGGGGCAATTGTATATATATTGTATATATATTATATATATATTGNATTCGATTACAGATATTTATGCTCGCTCATTGACTGAATAAATTAAAATATAAATTTTATAATATAAATATAAATTTTAAGCAATATATATTAATGTAACTTCTGTTAAACTTCGGATATTTTGAAAATATTTTAATAAAATGACAGTATGAAAGTTTTAACTCTCCGGGTTTTATCATCCGTTAACTATAAAATTAATTCATATGCAATGAGATCTATCCTCGTATAATCTCTTAAACTTATCGACATTCGGTGAGAAATTTTATCTTATTTAAAATGTTGAACAGATAATTATTATTTAAAATATTAGATGCCCTCAATGTTGCGATTCAGTCGCTGTATCCTAGTAATTTTGAATCCCTCAAAATAAAAAGTATCTTTCAGATCAAGCAACAAAAAAAAAGTGCTTTCGTAAAAAACTTTATCTATGAAACAAACGCACATTTGAGTTAAACGTAGTAAAAAAGAAAAGGAAAAAAGAAAAGAAAAAGAAACCTCGAACAGCTCCCATGATTAACCAGATGTTAATTCCAGATCTTTTATGAGTGGTAGGAAATTTAATTCATTGAGCCATAACGAGTAAGAGAAACACGTTTTCCAATAAAAATTTAGTTTTAAGTTACGGATGACCAATTTTATTCATACATTCTTCTTTTCAATATTAAATTTAAATCCACTTATATATTGAAAATGTAATAAAATGTTTCCAAGCGCTTGTTTTGTGATTTCAAAAATAAAAAAAAGAGAATTTTTTTTTTCTAAATTTTTAAAATAAAAACTACCTCCAAAATATTTATCAGTATTTTTTTAAAACAATTTTATCAGTTTTAGTTTGTGTTTTTATTTGCTAGGAAATTAATCTTCGATGATGTTTAAATTAGTAATCGCATTCGAATTACTAATCTGTTATTTATAAGAAAATATTCATATTCTATTCGCGATGTCCATTATACTTCGATTTGCTAAGCTCCCAAGCCCAAACAATGAAAATATATTGTTACATTAACTCATTTGTTGAAAGCAAATTTAGTACGAGAGGGATACTCATCTATCGTATTTTTCTACAGTTTTCTTTGAATTTTATTCATTATGATTTAGTTAACTTTAAAAAAAATATATAATTCCCTGTTTCGAATTTTTTATGTATTTAACTGCCATATTAATTCAGTTAAAATAGTTTTCAGCATTAGATTTCTGTATGTCCTAAGACAGTGTTTAACAAAGTGTGGTACGCGTACCCCCAGGGGTACGGGAACAGTTTAGCGGGGGTACTCGTTCTTATGCAAAATATGTTGCAACAAGCGAAAATTTCAAAAATTTATATTTAAAAGCAAAGCTAACCATGAAAATTTACGATTACGCATTTTTTTTTTTTGTGGCTATTTTTTGCAGAGTTAGCAGTTAATAATTAGTGGTGTCAACAGCCAGTTTTGATTTTTAACTTTTGTGCGAATTTTTTACGGTAAAAAATACATTCATTTGTTATTAGTGGTACACAGTGTTACAAAAAATTTAGAAGGAGTACACAAAAGTCATAAGTTTGGGAAACACTGTCCTAAGAGGACACCACTTTAACTAATATATTTCTCTGTCCTGAAATTTTTCACTTTACCAAGGTTTCCCTGAATTAAAATTCTGCACAAGGGTAAAATATATTGTACCTAAACACTTATTTCAGCCTGATTATTAAGAAGCACTGATTTCCAAAGTCATTATATATTTATTAATTTAATTATTTATTTTTAAATAGTTTTACGTTTACCATAAATCTGAATATGGTTGTGTCGAACATGGATAAGTGTTGTCCGGCAATGGATAACCGGTGAAATCACCAGGTCCAAGTACTCGGTACCAGATCTTGAAACTAAAAACTGGGTCCGACTACCGGGTACCAAAAATTAAATTTTTTTGCGGGATCCAACCGGGTACCAGGTACATCTCTACTTTTTACCTACCATTTCCTTAAATTCGCCAAAAAAAAAAAANTTTTGATTTTTAACTTTTGTGCGAATTTTTTACGGTAAAAAATACATTCATTTGTTATTAGTGGTACACAGTGTTACAAAAAATTTAGAAGGAGTACACAAAAGTCATAAGTTTGGGAAACACTGTCCTAAGAGGACACCACTTTAACTAATATATTTCTCTGTCCTGAAATTTTTCACTTTACCAAGGTTTCCCTGAATTAAAATTCTGCACAAGGGTAAAATATATTGTACCTAAACACTTATTTCAGCCTGATTATTAAGAAGCACTGATTTCCAAAGTCATTATATATTTATTAATTTAATTATTTATTTTTAAATAGTTTTACGTTTACCATAAATCTGAATATGGTTGTGTCGAACATGGATAAGCGTTGTCCGGCAATGGATAACCGGGGAAATCACCAGGTCCAAGTACTCGGTACCAGATCTTGAAACTAAAAACTAGGTCCGACTACCGGGTACCAAAAATTAAATTTTTTTGCGGGATCCAATCGGGTACCAGGTACATCTCTACTTTTTACCTATCATTTCCTTAAATTCGCCAAAAGGAAAGAAAAAAAAATCACTAGGAGTGTTTTCTCTCGTATTAAAATTTTCGAGGAGTGAAAGAAAATATTTTACTATCAATATTAATTCAATTTAAAAATATTTATTATCAAAATCAAAAAGTTTGTTCGAAATATGAAAAAAAAACAGAATTCGATTACAGATATTTATGCTCGCTCATTGACTGAATAAATTAAAATATAAATTTTATAATATAAATATAAATTTTAAGCAATATATATTAATGTAACTTCTGTTAAACTTCGGATATTTTGAAAATATTTTAATAAAATGACAGTATGAAAGTTTTAACTCTCCGGGTTTTATCATCCGTTAACTGTAAAATTAATTCATATGCAATGAGATCTATCCTCATATAATCTCTTAAACTTATCGACATTCGGTGAGAAATTTTATCTTATTTAAAATGTTGAACAGATAATTATTATTTAAAATATTAGATACCCTCAATGTTGCGATTCAGTCGCTGTATCCTAGTAATTTTGAATCCCTCAAAAAAAAAAAGTATCTTTCAGATCAAGCAACAAAAAAAAAGTGCTTTCGTAAAAAACTTTATCTATGAAACAAACGCACATCGCATAGCTAACTATTTATACTAACTATTTATATAAACTTTTTATGCAAACCATTTATGCTAATTAACCATCTATACTAATTAGCTATTTACAATAACTAATTATTTTAACTAACTATTTATGCTAAATGTTTCCTTCAATCACTAATAGTTACTCGTTCTTTTGAGTCATTATAAATAGCAGCAACATAAATAGTTGTCCGTTATACAAGTATATCTTTACTTTGTCTTTACCTCAATCCTTTTATGTATGTTCGTTTATTTTTTATTTTTATATTGTTTTTAAAGAAAAAGTTCAATAGCTTGAAGTGTTTCGTATTATATTTTATATGCTTGAATAAGAATGAATTGAAAAATTAATATCAAAAATTGTACCATCACATACAAAATACAGAGAAATTCGATTAAAACCAGCCTGAAAAAAAAAAACGAGAATTTTTTTTAGTGTTAGTGGCTATCTTGTTATGACGTATTTTATGAACGGCCCCTACCATTATCTCATCTTAGAAAAGAATTTTATAACAAAAAAATGTGTTGAGATTAACAAGTGAGTGACATTCCGTGGCCCCATAGCCAACCCAATAAACAAATTCAATACGAATATACAAATTGAAATATTTGCTTCTATTTTTAATAGAAAACTATCTCTTAATTCTTTCAACATCAGGACTATTGAAGTTCAGTAGAAAAGACGAGAAAAACTTCAAAAACATTTTTTTTTCTCTTTCTCCAAACAATCAATAAGTACAAGTGAAAAGATTTTTCCTTAATTTGTGAATATCAAACGCGAATTTGTACTTAAATGTTGCTTACTTTCAGTTGTGGACTGTAGACGTGTAATAATTTTATCTCTGAGTTTTTTAATTTATTTATTTTTACTGTAGTACATATAAAAATTATCGGCATTAAGTTGGGCATAAATGAATTTTATTAAATAAAAAAAAATCAAAATTTTAAAACGTTTCCGTTTACTAAATAAAAATTAGAAACTTTTTTTTCTTCTCCAATGCCCACCTGGGTTGGTATTCGTCAATTCTGGTGCATTAGCGCAGATTTGTTGGCCGCTTTTCAGGGGCATCATATTAGGTGGGCCAACGTTGCTCCCACAGTAAAGACAGATAGAACGGAGAATGAAAGAACATCCATGCCTTGCCGTGATTCGAATCCAGAACCTTTCTGATGCAAGGATAGTTCCCTGATCCCTACACAGTTCTGCTGCATAAAAATAAGAAACTTCACTACTAGTTGATCTTTATTAACTTTTAGTAGAGATATTGTGCTTGAGATTATATATTTTTTTTTCGATTGAGGTATTATTAGTGCGTAAAACTTTAATAATTCTTATGATTTGTGCTGCATTATTTATCGGTGTAAAGTTTAAATAAACTCATCCGTAATTTTGTAAGTAATGTAAGTGTAATAAATTCATCCATATGCATTCAAATTAGTTACAGAATACCTAGATTGCAAGGACATAGCTATGTGATGCCTCATTTTAGAATCAATTAAAATTGCTACTAATATTATTATTATATAATAATAATAAAAATGAATAATTATATTTATTTTAAAAGAAATTCATACAAACTTTTTAGTTTATCGACAAATAGTAGGTTTTTGTTTTAGACATTAACTAATTTCTGAAGGCATATAGTTGTAACGTAACAGAAGGCTATAGCGCAAATGTTTGTTTCTTCTTTCAAATTTAATGACAAAAAATTAGCAAAAGAAGCTCAATCCAAAATACATGCTTTTTAATCTGTTTGAGAAGATTGAAATAAATTAATAGGGGAATAAAATTTCAGATAACTAAGAAAAGAAACAGTAATTAAATAGTTTTTTTCATAGAAAAATATTTGCTAAAATTAAACATCTTAATAGTATACGTTTTTCGACACATCAATAAAATTTCTAAAAAGTATCTGGTTTTGAATATTTTGTATGAAATGAAACTAAAAGAAGTGCCATCGCAGTCGTCCATTTTTTTTTTTTTTCTTTTTTGAATTTCGGGGGATGAAATTAAAACATACAGTTTCGAAAGTTCTTTAAATTTTCCCCATAAGAAAATCAGCATTTTTTTCCATCCCTTAAATATCAGTAAAAGGATTTTTTACTTTAACTCATACTTAATATTTTATGGCGATTCATGAAAATTTTCTCTATTTGCCTGAAATATTAAGAGGGACTTGAACAGATTTCCAATGATTGGGGGAGGTATATATAAAGAATATAGAAAGTATGCATATTCTTTGTATATATGTATATTTTTCCCCTATGTATATTCTTTGGTATATACCCGCCATCCTCTGTGGAAACGATGCCCATGGTTAAAATCACATTTCAAAATTTTTCACGCGAAGGAATTATTTTTTGGTGAAAAGCGGCATGATTTTCATTTAGAAAATAAGATGTTTGTGGGTAGTGTAATGTTTTATAGTGGAAAGTATGAAAATTTGTAAATGCATCTATCTGAAAAAATAGTAAGGAACAGTTCGATATAAAAATATGCCGGTTTGAAAAAATGTGGGTGTATTGCCAAAAGTTATTCAGATGTATAGCTTCCCCCTATTACATAATTCTGTCAAGCTTGGCCAAAGAATACCTATCCTTGTTTGCCATGCTGTCAAGTTTAAAAATATAATTTATTTTATGCGTAAAATGCACGCAGAAATAGATAGGGAAGTGCTTATACGACTAAAATTATCAATTCCGGAATATGTAAGGTAAAATGAGTAAACTTGAATTAAATTAACTCGACAACGTTCAATTTGTCTTTAATAAATGTACTTTTAGCATAATAAGTATTGCTACTAAAATACATGTCTAATTATTTATTTACTTTTGAGTACAAATATTTAGGAAATATTTAAAATTCCGTAATAATACAACTAAGTTAACATTTCCTAAAAACTTAGCCTCGAGAAAAAAAAAAAAACTTGACTATGTTTGCGAGTTATAATATTTAGAGATGTATAAGCAAATTTTTTCCCTTTACCTGCAAGTATAAAAAGTGACACTGCTTCTGACAGCTCAACTGCATGAAAAATATAAATTTTCAAGACATTTTTGCGCACCTTGTTCCAGGTAACAAGTTAAGAAGATAACATTATGAATTGTATATATTTTAAAACAAAAAATAACTTATAAACTAAAACGTTTAAAGCAAATCTTTTGAGAGGAATATTATGTTTAATAATAATGAAAATGTACAAGATAAATTTGTTTATAAATGCGTATGCAATATGTTTATTATCAAAATTAAACTGTTTAGGTAAAAAAAAAAACCCATAGTTCTCTAACTGTACATTATAAAATCGTTAATAGATGTGCATACAGTATGTTTACTTTCAAAATTAAACTGTTTAGGTAAAAAACAAAACAAATAGTTCTCTAACTGCACATTATATAATCGTTTATAGATGTGCATACAATATGTTTATTATCAAAATTAAACTGTTTAGGTAAAAAAAAGAAAAAAAATAGTTCTCTAACTGCACATTATAAAATAGTTTATAGATGTGCATACAATATGTTTATTATCAAAATTAAACTGTTTAGGNAAAAAAAAAAAAAAAAAAAAAAAAAAATAATAATAGTTCTGTAACTGTACATTATAAAATCGTTTATAGATGTGCATACAATATGTTTATTATCAAAGTTAAAATGTTTACGTAAAAGATATATTTATCTAATTAGCTTTATACATAGATATATTTCTAATTACCTTTGAAGAATTGCAATTTTATATCTGTAAAGTGTTTCGAAATCTTACGGGTATATAAAACCGAAATAATGGTACAACATATCCGGTTTCTCAGCAAAACGTATCTTTTGAGGCCAAATTTTCCCAAAAATGTTTTAAAGGCGAGTTTAAAAAAAGTTTTTTAATGCTTCTCACTAAAGTTAATTGGATGCGAATATAAATGACGACCAAAGAAAGCACGTTTTACAAACCTTTCTTTTAATTAATTTCATAGTTTAATAAAGGAAAAAGAGTTAGTGAACTAATCTCACGATTTGGAGATTTACAGCATAAATACACACAAAGCTTCTTTTGTATTTATGTATTTTTTTAAAGTACCGCTGCGATGGAAAGTTAAAGTTGGGGAAAATGATAATAAACATACTTAATCGTCTAGAGAAGTTGCAAAATCGTATAGAAAAGGGACTCATTCTGGGGGGGGGGTTGCAAAAGCAGAATAAAAGACTTCAAATCTAAGAATATAAGGCCAGCGACCTCTCGTTTTTTGTCTTGGGTTGTCGAAATAAAATTATTAGGACTCTTCAACAACTAAAGAGGGTAAGGGGGGCGAAGAGATAATACTAGTATTAGATAAGGAAGCAGATGTTTAAGAGAAACTTGGAAAAAAAATGTGTATATATAAAATAAAAACGACTTTTTATCGGGATACCTCATTAACTTTCAAATCACGCCCTCAGTTTCCGGTGGTTAACACAAGACGGTCAGGGGCTTTTATATTATTATTTTGTTCGGTTTTATTTTAGTCAGCAAGCATCAAAGTATAACTTTCTCATTTCATCGTAAAGACAGGAGGTCACGTTTTGTTCCGAATTCGGTGAAAATGCAAGTTTTAGAAGGTGAAGATCTACTTTTTTTTTCTTCTATGAAACTTAGGCAGTAATCAAGTGACAGGTTTCGTCTTTTGTGCATTTCTTACATTAAGGTAAGTTTATTAAAAAATGCTAGATTTGGTAAAACATTTTAAAGAACTTTTTCGAAACAATTATTCAGTAGTTTTAGATTACGGTAGAACTAGATTTAGCAAGTTCATACAAAAATGCTTGATTTGTAAAATATTTTAAGAACTTTTTGAAACAATTATTCAGTAGTTTTAGATTACGGTAAAACTAGATTTAGCAAGTTCATTCAAAAATACTTGATTTGTAAAACATTTTAAGAACTTTTTCAAAACATTTATTCAGTAGTTTTAGATTACGGTAAAACTAGATTTAGCAAGTTTATTCAAAAATGCTAGATTTCGTGAAAACTTTTAAAGAACTTTAGAGAAAAATATTTAGTAGTTTTAGGTTATGCATACACTGCCAGAAATTTTTTAAAGAATTGATCCATAATGCTGTATAAATTTGTATTGTACTTAATATTGTGCTAATTAAATTGTTTGAACCATATTAACATACTACTTACATTTGATTAAATGATACTACGGTTCAACTTGAACGGAAACGCAGTTCAACATAACACTTTTAATAAGATTGCATCGTATTGTGGCTCATGGTACAATTACTATAATTCAACGCTGAAACAATTTTTCTCAGATTGTATCAAATATTTCGAAGAAAAATAATTTTTTTAATGCTTATTTCATATTATCGCTCGAAGGTTTTTTTTATTCAGTTATATAATTAGATTTGTTTCACAAATTACACCAGTACTAAAATACTTATCGGATAAATGTAGTGCTAAGTTGAACCATATTATCGTGCTTCTTAATCTTGATTATCTGATACTATTTTTCCACTTGAATGGAAAAATGGTTCAATTTAACACTAAATTAAGATTGCAGCAATGGATCAAGGATATCGTTATAAATGTTTTAACATTGANGGCGAAGAGATAATACTAGTATTAGATAAGGAAGCAGATGTTTAAGAGAAACTTGGAAAAAAAATGTGTATATATAAAATAAAAACGACTTTTTATCGGGATACCTCATTAACTTTCAAATCACGCCCTCAGTTTCCGGTGGTTAACACAAGACGGTCAGGGGCTTTTATATTATTATTTTGTTCGGTTTTATTTTAGTCAGCAAGCATCAAAGTATAACTTTCTCATTTCATCGTAAAGACAGGAGGTCACGTTTTGTTCCGAATTCGGTGAAAATGCAAGTTTTAGAAGGTGAAGATCTACTTTTTTTTTTCTTCTATGAAACTTAGGCAGTAATCAAGTGACAGGTTTCGTCTTTTGTGTATTTCTTACATTAAGGTAAGTTTATTCAAAAATGCTAGATTTGGTAAAACATTTTAAGAACTTTTTCGAAACAATTATTCAGTAGTTTTAGATTACGGTAAAACTAGATTTAGCAAGTTAGCTCAAAAATGCTTGATTTGTAAAACATTTTAAGAACTTTTTCGAAACAATTATTCAGTTGTTTTAGATTACGGTAAAACTAGATTTAGCAAGTTTATTCAAAAATGCTTGATTTGTAAAACATTTTAAGAACTTTTTCGAAACAATTATTCAGTAGTTTTAGATTACGGTAAAACTAGATTTAGCAAGTTTATTCAAAATTGCTAGATTTTGTGAAACCTTTTAAAGAACTTTAGAAAGAAATATTTAGTAGTTTTAGATTATGTATACAGTGTTAGAAATTTTTTTGAAGAATTGATCCATGATACTGTGTAAATTTGTATTGTACTTAATATTGTGCTAATTAAATTGTTTGAACCATATTAACATACTACTTAAATTTGATGAAATGATACTACGGTTCAACTTGAACAGAAGCACAGTTCAACTTAACACCTTTAATAAGATTGCATCGTATTGTGGCTCATTGTACAATTACTATAACTCAACGTTGAAAAAAAATTTTCTCAGATTGTATCAAATGCTTTGAAGAAAAATAATTTTTTTAATTCTTATTTCATATTATCGCTTTCATATTATCGCTTCATATTATTACATCGCTTTCATATTATTTCATATTATCGCTTTTTTTTTATTCGGTTATTTAATTAGATTTGTTACACAAATTAAAAACCAGCACTAAAATACTTAGCGGATAAATGTAGTACTAAGTTGAACCATATTATCGTACTTCTTAATTTTGATTATATGAGACTATTTTTCCACTTGAATAGAAAAATGGTTCAATTTAACACTAAATTAAGATCGTAGCAATGGATCAAGGATATCGTTATAAATGTTTTAGCGTTGAAGCGATTATTCTGAGAGTTTATATATATATTTACATAAGCTACATCGATTATTTTGAAGTATATATTACTAATAGGCTATGCGACAAAGGAAAAGTCCCTAGAAATTATATATTTTTAAATAGTTGATAAATTTTATTCTAAGTCTGAAGTTTCATAGCATTTTATTGTTTGGAAGAGTTAGTTGTACGTTTTCATTCTCTTTCTGCAACTTAGTGTAAAGTGATATCGCAATTATAATATCCCGGTCTATCATCAGGAAATATCGCTATTCACCGATGCTTTTCAAATTATCTTTGATTTTGACAGTAATTTCGTAACTCAATTGGAATTTATCAACACTAACGAATAATATCGTATTCGAGAATTATCGTTACAGATAATGCAACAATAATATCGTTTAAAATATTTATCTTTGTCAATGATGATCGCGATATTGCCGAGTACGATAATTATTGTTATTCATAATACTCGTGACATTATCGTATTTAGATTTACCCTGTTCTATATTGATCGTGATATTAGTGTCGTCCATATTTATCGTATATTCGATGTTTATTTTAAAATACGGTTGTTCACGATTTTATCAAGGAAATAAGTTTTAAAATACAGTTATCACGATACGATGTTTTCACATTGTATTGATATTTTAATGATACATCGATCTATTACCGATTTGTTTTACTAACTAATTCTAGATATAGAGAAGGTAGATGGGGCATCTTAAATACTAATCTTACATTTAATTGGAAAAATTTCTAATAAATTTGTAATAACATTTTATTTTATAATGTTATTTCTGACCATTTAAAGTAATTTATAATGGTATTTCTGCCGATTCAATATGATTTAAAATAGCATTTTTAATTATATTTTGGTTTACCTTAAAAGAATTCACTTTTCCTTTTTCGTAATTGCTGCATTTTGTATTTTCTGAAAAATTACTATATGAAATAATGTATCAGTCTCATACCTCTAAGATTTGAATAAGAAATATATAATAGTTTTATTATACTTTTAATACAAGATATATAAAACCGGGGCTTACAAAAAAAAAGATGAAAATTTAAAAATATGGCTTTTTTGACTCAGGAATTACATATTCGGCCATTTTAGTTATAACTTTGTCTTTTGTCATTTAAAATATATAGCTTAAGAGGGAGTAAAAACTTGTTTACCTTACAATTCAAAAAAGTATCTAGATTTTTATGCCATAAAACAAATGCTTACTAAGCATGTAAATATCAAATTAAAAAATTTTACATTATTAATTTGATAATTACAAATTATCTATCAAAATAATATTTTTTATATAATTTTTTTACAAGTAAATATCTTTGGATAAACGAATTTTATAATTGTGCTCAAAAAAGTTTCGATTTGTTCAAAAAGTTCGCAAGATAGAGTAAAATTAGCAACAAAAAAAAAGCTTTCGATGGCTTTTTTGCCTAATTTATATTTACTACTTTGTGGCTAACCCTCTTATATTTTGATAATCAAAAATCCAAATTCGATGGAAAATAATGTGTGTTTTTTCAGCGAAAATACGTTTCTGAATCAGATTCCGTCACTTAATTGCTGGTACTAATTAATTAACAGATTTAAAGTCAACCCTTTGATCTGTTAATTTTTTTTATTACTATTATTAATTCAATACAATACAATATAAAATAAGAACAAGAAACAAACAAACACAGAATAAATAAAGTGAACAAGTTACTTTTGGTCATGAACTACAGAAATGAGTTTATATATTATGAAAAATATAAAAATAAAATTTTAAAATACGTGAAAATTCGATTGTTGGGACAAAAGTTATTCTGGTTTTAGGGTTTAACCTTTCATTCTGCTTACTCTACAGCATTTTTAAGAAAAAAACTCTCAAAAGTTGTTTTGCGTAATACAAAAGTTGTTAATACTTGTTTTTACAAAATTCAGACATTTAGTGCATCTTGGACAAAAACATTTTATATTACCTATAATACTTTGATATTTAATTTTCAGATTATGTCATTTAATTTTAGTTTTTAAAATTACTGGTGGGAAAAAATGGCACACGAGGCAAAATAAATTTTGGGTTTGATAGTCTCACATTATATCATTCTAAAAAAATGAATACAAATTGTTAAGTGTCTCCTTAAAGGCATTGATATTTAAAAAATAATATATTAAAACTTAAATCAGTTCATTGAGCAATGAAATAATAAAATAATATTTGTAATTATTTTAGGTGACTTTTTTCACTTTTTCTCAATTCTACCACGTAGTACGATAACTGAAATTAGAAATATTTCCACTGATATCGATTTGTTAATAATAACTTAATTTTTTTTTATAAACTATGCTTTTAAAGTTTTGAGAAAACACTCAAAAGTGGAGAATTCTATTTCTAAACTAAATTTCTAAACTTAACAGAAATATGCGGGTGAAGATATTAGGCGTCATAAATAGTGCGTAAAAATATTAAGAAAAATATTAAGATTTAAAAATATTTGGTCCATAAAAATATCACGATTAGATTTAAGAGTATTTTATTTAAAATTAAGAACCATATAATAACATAAAAGTTAAAGAAATAAAACTTTAAATACTATATTAGGGAAACGGGAAAGTAATGTCGTTTTTCAATTTTAATTAAACTAGCAAACTGTATGAAATCATCTTGATTTAAGAACTTATTTACGTCTTTGTATCTAAAGATTAGATGTACATAATACCCTCCAACGGATAAACGGGAAAATTAGGACGATTATGTCATTTAATTAAGATTATTGTTCTAGATTTTAACTATACCACCGTTAAGTAGCATTTATTTATGTATATTGCATTTATTCTTAGCTCTAAATCTTATGGAGAAGAAAAACTATTCACGTATGAAAAATGATTTTTATTACGGTATGATTTAGTTTACAATCTAAATATTTTTTCGTAAATATAAGAAGGTGTTTATTGCATTCTCGTACAATTAAAAAATATTCTTCTTTTCATTGCACCTTATTACAGAAAGGATTGAATATATCGTTCATCTTTATATAGTGGATTTTGAAATTTTGATGAATCACGCTTCGTTGTTTAGGATAAATTGCACTTTTTTCTTGTCTCCCGATAAGCGGATAAATCCACTAATAGAATACAAAATTGATGAATGTATGTAGTATTAGGGGGACCGGAAAATAATGTCGTTTCCGCGCATTAAATATTCGTTAGTCTTAAAATTCATTTATTTCGATTCACTTTCGATCCGGCAGTGAAAGTTTGTTGCTAACGAGGGTGAATACATTACTGATTAAAAATAAAATCTTAATAACAATTATTAAATTCACCGAAACGCCATTACTTTCCGGTCCACCTAATATATATTTGTTCAAAATAATGAAATTGTGCAAACCATTATACGAAAAGAGATTACAAGCGCACTTTCTCATTAAAAGCATAGTATTGAAAAAAAATTGCTTAAAAAATATTCTGGAACAAGGAAATTATTATAATTGATACATAGAATTCATTTTCATATGTTTTTAATAATCTTTTCTATCGAGCTAAATAAATTTCGTTTTTGGAATTCATGTTCTTTTTTCAATAGTTCAATTACATATAGACTCAAAAACGTTCAAATGGAATAAATTTGGGATAACATATTTGATTATTTGAGTTGAATTTTTGTTCACAAATAAATTATAAATATTTTCGAAAATAATTTTTATGAGACCTAAGTTTGTTTTTTATTTTGACCTAATTTTTAAGCAACCGGAGTCGAGCAAACTTTTCGGACTTCTTAGTCCAGGATAAAACATTTGAAATTAAAATTAAAAACGATTTAAAACTAAATCCTAGTCCTAATTAGCGTAAAAAGTGAAGAAACAAGCCTATCTTACGAATATTTTTTTAAACTCTCAGCAAACCATAATATAGTGCAAAATTGCGGCACCATAGTAAAATGATGAATTTCCTTTCAAATTAAGCCAAAGTATAATGTATTCAAGCGGTAGAGATGCGATAATGTGGTTAACCATTTAGCAAAAATTAAATCATATAGAAAACAATGATATTGTAGTTCAACAAGTTCTAAAATTTCTGACTTTGTGGTTTTGAAGAGTTTCTAAATTGTAATAAAAATATAATATGCTCTAAATGAAGAAAAATCTAAGAATAATCACGACTTTTTTAAAGATTATTATGGTTCTTATTAGTTTGTATCTAACAATATAATTAATTTTTTATTAACTGTTTAAGAGTAAACCAGTATTAAGTACACGAATTTATATTTTTAATAATTACACTTGCAATTCATATTTTCGATACTTTTTCGAGATTCATGGTGTAAAAAGATTCTAGATCTTTAAAGACTTTATGTCAAAATATTTAAATCAAAAGTATCAAGTTAATGTCTTTAGGCCTTGTTATATCGTTTAATATGCCGAATTTTCATTTTATTGAAGTTCTTAACAAAACATAAAATTTTCTACCCAAAAATGAATTTATTTTACTCAAATACTTATTTTTAGTTAGTAATTATAGACACCACAATTAAATTGATTGTTTCCGAAATTGTTTCTAATCCTATAAAATATCTTAGGTTGCCAAAATGTATGAATTTTGTACACCAAAAATCCAATTTTTTTTTTTCGAAGTCTAAGGAAATATAATAAAAAAGTTTTTTTTCCTTTTTTTTAATTGATATTAAATGAAATTTTTCTGTTTATAAATCACTCTTATATATTTAGTATATAAGTATAAAATGTAAAATATTTATATATTCTGATAAAAAGAACTGTTTTCAGCATTAAATAAGTGAGAAGGAAAATTTAATATTTTGTACACGGATAGAATTAATGGAATATCGAGATCAAGCTAGAGTAGCTTTATTAAATATTGAGTTCAAGCTGGAGTAACTTTATTAATCGATACCTATTCAATACTAACTTATTAACTTATTAAATACCTCACATGAATCAGTTTGCATGTTTGATTTTCATTTCTTTTTAGTACAAAACCATATATTTCATTTTATTTTATAACTGGCGTTGAACAGCCGTCCTAATTCTGAGTTTATGATTATCAATGTTCAACTCCGTATTCTTGCAAATTTGAACCCAACCCAGAAGACAAGGGAACTCCTTGATAAAGCATTGGGATAAACTAGCCTTCGTTGAGGACGTTTTGATGGAACTAATCCACGTTTGCGTTACACGGAGAGGAAATCTCGAAAGCCGCCCACGATTAGCCTGACTGCAAGGGGACTCTAACCCATGATCCGTCTACCACTTCGGATATATTTCGTCGGCACTACGGTCAGTGCAAGGCGGATGCGGAATTCGTATTGATCAGCCATCGCTGGGATTCGAACCCGGTTCACCTCATTGGAAGGTATCACAATGAAAAGTTATTTTTCGAGAAAAGTTCTCAAGAAAAAGCTCTGAGTTTTAAAAATGACATTTATTCTAAATGGCTCCAAGCCCAAGCTTAATTTTATTTATTTACTTTTTTTTCATAACAGTCGTTGAACAGCCGATCCATTTTTTTGGGTTTACGACTACTAATGTTCAACTCCGTAGCTTTGTAATTTTGAATCCAATAAAGAAGACAAGAGAGCTCTTGGATCTGGTATTGGGAGAAATTTGCCTTCATGGAGGACTTCTTAAATGGAACAAACCCTCATTTGCGTTTCATGGGGAAGAAAACCACTAGAACCTCCCACGGCTAGCCTGATGGCAAGAGGACTCTAACCCATTATCCGTCTACCACTGAGGATATTTCACGTCAGCACGTTGGTCGGTGCAAGCCGGATGCGCAATTCAAATCTACCGGCCGCAGCTGTAATTCGAACCTGGGTCATCTCAGAGAGAGGTGAGCAATCGATCCCCTAAGCCACCGCGACTCGAAACTACGTATTTGCATTTGAATATCTACATACCCTCCGACTACTACGGAATTTCAGTAGTTTTAGAAAATATTTCCCCTTGTTATAGCAAAAGACTATTTTATTAATATTTCAATAAATTAGAATTAAAGTTTTGCCCACTACTGCATATAAAATTATTTAAATAGGTGTATAAAGGATCAAATGATCTTAAATTATGATGAAATGTTTTTTCAAAATTCAGTTTGTTTTAAGGATTATTGCGTAAAAATCACTACAGTCGCAAGATATATTTCCCACAAACATTAAATATTGGAAGGTACGTATCCGTTCAAAATAATAGTTGTGTGATTGGCTTATTTATTTCTACATAAAAATTTTATAGTCATAAAAATTTTATATAGATACGATACTTAATAAAAACTAATAGACAAAAGAATAAAAATAGGCAACACATATATAAAATTCAAAGAACAATTTTCTTTATGCAAATAAATTTTGCTTCTAAGAATAAGTAATTGCTACATTCAGTAAATTTAGAATATATATTTTGCTTAATGTAAAATTTAACCGAGAATAATTATTCTAAATTTTTGGATTATTTAATAATCTATTTTAGATCTTAAAGTATATTTTGTCAAACTTATTAGTTAGTTAAAATACCTAATTTTCTTTCAAAATAATTAGATCATTCCTGGTAAAAAGAAAGTGCTAAAATTATACTTGAGATTAATTATCTATTGTAACTGACAGCAAATTAATTTCCACTATTTTAGAGAGAAAGTGTTATTTAACAATTTACCATTAGCATAATTACATTTCATTGAACACTTTTGCTGGAGATTAATGAATAACGAAAATACTCTTCTCAAAATTACGTGTTTTTATGCATTTAAACCATTATAGGAAAATCTTGATGTGATTATATAAAATATGCATAATATAAAATATATATAATATAAAATATGCATAATATAAAATACACATAATATAAATTTTTTTATTGGAATAAAAAAATTTGAAATATTTGACTCACTAATTGACGTTAATAAATAAATATATTTGGCTCACAATTTAAGACATAATTTTTCACTTAAAGAAAACATTATCTATATTATGTAAACTGGTACTAAATTACCCATCTTACAGCAAAGTGGGTTTCTTAATATTTTCGGAAAAAAAAATTTCTTCTGATAGTTGACTTATATTTGGATTGTTTTATTATTCCGAGAAATGTCATTACGTATAATAGTGGTAAAAAAAATAATTAAGTAGAATAAACAAATNTAGGAAAATCTTGATGTGATTATATAAAATATGCATAATATAAAATATATATAATATAAAATATGCATAATATAAAATACACATAATATAAATTTTTTTATTGGAATAAAAAAATTTGAAATATTTGACTCACTAATTGACGTTAATAAATAAATATATTTGGCTCACAATTTAAGACATAATTTTTCACTTAAAGAAAACATTATCTATATTATGTAAACTGATACTAAATTACCCATCTTACAGCAAAGTGGGTTTCTTAATATTTTCGGAAAAAAAATTTTCTTCTGATAGTTGACTTATATTTGGATTGTTTTATTATTCCGAGAAATATCATTACGTATAATAGTGGTAAAAAAAATAATTAAGTAGAATAAACAAATAACAAAATTAAAAAAAATTTTGTTCTCAAGAAATGCATAGTGGAATCCATTATAGAAATTTTGAAGATTTTCATAGGCTGTAAGAAAAAAAAAATTCGGAATGAAAATACGGTTACTAACTCATATTAGGAAGTTCAATTTATAACAAATCTTTTTTTAAGGAATTATGTATGAATTAAGTAATATATATGAAGTTTGTTTCATTATGAAACTCACTTCAATGTGCAAAGGTCAAAAAATATTTTTTGAATCCTTGTATACCCATTAGGAATTTCAAATTAATGTTTAAGCAAGGAAAATACAGAAACACTATATAAATCCAAGAAATCACAAGTGAGTGAAGAACTTAAAACATAAAAACCTGTTTGATTGCCTGTCGTTTAAGTCTGCCATTGAACTTTTTGTTGGAGGAAATAGAAAAGTTGAAAGGTGTTTATAGAAGCTCTGCTAAATTCCATCAGATAATCTAACTGATTTTGCTAATATCTATCCTGCCTTTCTTACTTGAAACTGACAGATTTCAATAACATATTTGCTCATTTAATTGTTAATATGCTATCACTAATGTGTCTACTTTTGGTCTTCGTTTTGAGAAGGATTCTAAAAAATTATTTAAAGCGTAGCCATCCTGTATATAAGCATTAATAAAAAAAGTTGTTCGTAAAAAGTATTTAATAATTTCAATGTAAGAAAAAAATTAAAATTGTGAAAAAAGTTTAAAAATTACTGGAAACTCAAAAATTATTTTTATTCTTTAGATATATTTTTCTCCAATTTATCGTTCGAAATACATTCATTAATTTTTATAAAAGCTCTTTTCTTCGTTCGAAAGTTTTTTTTATTTATGTGCAACTTTTCATTTTCAATTCCGAAGTTACATAGATTGTTTTGGATTTTAATGTTATACTCTTAATAATATCCCCTTTAAATTCATTCAACTATTTAGTATTATTTGTATTACATTACATTTCGATTAAGTTTTATACTCACTTTAAGATGTATATTTTTATTTTTTTAATAATAATTTACTTCTTTTTTAATGGTTATTATTATGTATGAGATGATTATGATTATTATTATATTCTAAATATTTTTTGGGATGAAAAAAATTTTAAAAACGTTAAAAAAAAAAAAAATGAATGCACGATTAATATTAAAAGTACATCATTAATATAAAAATTGCGTTTAAATCGTTGCTGGTTAGCAGTTTTTAGTCCGTGGGTTATATTTGTCACAAGTTTGGTTTTAACAAGGAAATACAGAGATCAATTTCACACCTTATAAAAGATGCAGTAAATCTGCACCGTATTATGATTCTAGGTACCTATATTAAGATTCAACTTTAAACCAATTTCTTTTAAGCTTGAAAATGCTTTTATTTTTTTCCCTTCATTTTACCATTTAAAAGTTTCTTTTTAACCGGATATTTAATTATGTTTAGATAATAAATTAAGTCAGTGCTAAAATACTTACATTTTTTTAATAATTTTGAAATGTAGGGCAGAAAGTACAACGCTTTTTGCAATATATTTAATAAAATGGCAGACGAATAAATGCTAAAGCGTTCAGAATTTTCAGTAATTTTGCCAATATTTTAGAAACTTCACTACGAAAGAACTGAAACAAATAAGCGTTTCATATGAGCTTTTGAATTATTTTTATGCAGTAGTGTGGAAAATCACTTTAAATCATATTTATAAAACAAAGAATCGTACATTAATACATAAACTTAGCTACCTTTAGAAGAAATTTTTCCACGAAAAGGCAAAGGTTGGCAGGTCGGCTAATGATATTAAAAAATTTGGAATAAAATATTACAATAATTTTGATCACATAATTACTTCATTTTTACGTTTAAAACCATAATTTTTTGAAAATGAAAACGATATTTTTATATAAGATTTTATACATAAGAATTTTTAACAACAAATGGAGAAAGAAAAAATAGACATTTCGATGTATAAGTTGATTTTACATTTTCACACATCGTTAGAAAAAAAAAATAGTTTAAATTATAAACAAATTCACAGAAAAGAAAGAATTTCATTTATCTTATGTTTTAAACAAATGTCTTATCTGTTTAGAGAAATGAACTTAGCGACAGATTTAAAAGTGGGGGTGACTTTCGTAGTAAAGAAAATAAATGAAAGAAATATTCTATGGGCCTAGTGAGGAATAAATACCGAATATAAAGTCAACATATTGACCCACATAATAAAAGAATTATGTATTTATTATTAGACTATTTTTCATATTTTCATGTATATTTAAATTATAGAATTTGCTACAGAGATTCTGTTCTAAAGAAAATGCATATATGTATATAAAAAGGTGCTAACTGTAAACAGGATTAATAAAAGTCTGTATGACTTAAGAATTTAGCTATAAGTACATTACTGGTGGAATTTGCTTTATACGCAATTTTTTCTTCTAATATTTCAACTAAGTGGAATATTGATTATTTTAAAAGTTTTAGTCATTTAACTATTTAGAAGTCACAAAAGCAATAAAAT
Organism: Parasteatoda tepidariorum; assembly: GCF_043381705.1. NCBI lineage: Eukaryota > Metazoa > Arthropoda > Arachnida > Araneae > Theridiidae > Parasteatoda > Parasteatoda tepidariorum. The sequence continues at coordinate 22,685,774 of NC_092214.1, read as the reverse complement.
ATATATATAGCTATAAAAAAATTAGTTCAGTTGAACCGTAATATCAATGCCCTGAACAGTAATACGGTGTAATTTTGCTGCAACCTTAATAGTATGTTGAATTGAACCCTGCTTCCGTTCAAAATGGACCATTGTAGTATGTAAACAAACATAAGAAGTACGATAACATGGTTAAACCTAGCACCATATCAAGATTGCAGCAAAGTCTACACTAATTAATTAGCATATTAGAGGTTACCCCCTAAAACTATTAAAATTGAGTCCTAGAACGTGAAGATCGGATCATTAAATAAAAAGTTATTTTTTTTTCTGTATCCAATATTAAAATATTTAATCCTTTCATAAAACTGGACGTAGCTTTTGCAAAATTAATTAGGAATTTTTATAATAAATGCTGAAAACTTCATTGCTGTATCTCATAAGTTATAGGACACAGAGTTCAAAGTCAGGCAACCATAATATCGTTCGAATTTCCTGTAACCTTATTATGGTGCTAAGCTTAACCAGATTATTGGACTTTTTAAACTTATTTGTACGATACTTTGGTTTAATTTGAAGGGAAACACGATTCAGTTTGACACCTCATTAAGAATTTTGTAAGCTTGCACTATATTATAGTTCAAAGTACCAATGTCATGGTTCAACATTTAGCAGATTTTTTGGGGAGGCGAAGACTAATCCTGAACGAATGAAGTAAAGAAGACCAAAATATATTTGTAAAAAAATGATTTTATATTGATAATGAAAAATAATTGCGATTGACAGAATATCGGCATTCTTAGCATATTAAAATCATTGTACTTTTCCGAATATTCATAAGAAAAAGTCTACTGAACTATAATTATTAATATTACAACTATTTTTTTTAATGCGAATGCCATGAAAACTGAAATAAAATTTCAAAAAATTTAAAAAATAAAATTATTTTTGACCAAAAAATGCAATATGTAGCTTATCACACAAAAATGTCAAATATTTAAAAATCTTAATTTTGAATTTATTGCTTACGTTGATTTTTCTATAGCACGGCAGGTTTAGGACTCATTGTCACGTAAATAGAATAAAAAATGAAGTTAGTTGTTTAAAAATCTTCTTCCCTGCAGCATTTTAAATTTATGAAAATGACGAAAATAAAAACCATTTTCGAAATTTTAAAGTCAATATTTTTGAAAATTAAAGCGCATCATTAAGTATGTCATCATTAAATATGTTTAACCCTATTTTCCGTCACTTTTTACTGCAGAGTTTCCATATATATATTAAATAAGTATTTTTCACTCATAAGATAGAATATAGATAACGCATTTGTTAACTAGGATTTAAAAGTGCTTTTTTTTTTATTTAACTTTAACGATCTTAAATACTCATAGCTTTCAAAATAAGTGATTATTTCACTTTAATTAAAAATATTTCTGAGGAATATTGTAATTAATACTAACGAAAAAATACTTCAATGTATACGTCAATATTTGGAGGGCAGTACCGAAATTTTAATCTTGCAATGTATCGTCAGGAAATATCGATAATTCACGACATATTATTTTTACAAATTTACATTATTTTCACGTTGGTCAATATTTTAGTTACCCTAATGAAATCTATCAACACTCATGGTTATGTCACATTCAATATTTATTACTGTCATATTCGATATTAATCTTTGTTCATAACAAGCGTAATGTTATCATGCATGAAAATTGTTTTAGATATGATATGTATTGTTAGACATGATATTCACGATATATATAATGAGAATACTTTTAAAATATCATTTTTCTTTTTTGAAAATATATTTAATATCATTGTGCTAAAAAATATCGATGTTTCACTCTTCTCTAATATACACCGTTAGAAATTTCTAGGAAAATTCTTCAAACAAAACAGTCGAATAACGAATAACCATGCACATTAAGCTCTAAAGTGTGAGAAAAACAGTTTATTAACTCTGCTTTCGCTTAATACAGTTAAACAACAAGATTTTTATTGCACCAACTAGGCCCACCACATGAAGTCGGGGATTCGAGTCACAGGGCTGACACCAAGATATTTCCTTTATTCCTTTCAAAGCTTGAAAAGTTTCCATTGTCATGCACTCTCCAATTTGTAACACTGGATTATTAGAATAAGATCCTCTAATTCACGCATAGATGGCAACACCATAAAGCTGCTTAACACAAAATGACTGGTATTTTTATGCTGGTTTTAAATGGTTAAAAACCGTATAGTTTTATATTTATGGTTTTTCAACCTTACTTGCTGTAAACGGTTTCAAAACCGTTAAAGTAAAAAATGTTCTTTACCGTAAACTTTACGGTTAATGCTGGTTATTTTACCTTGCTGGTTATTTTACCGTAATTTCAGAATAAAAATTCTAACAGCGTCTGTGTACTACTCAAACGTCAAAATTTAATATTTTTTTTCTTTTAAATTCTACATCAAATTGGCTCAGTTTCTTTTCTTAAAGTTCCAACAATTGACTCAAGTGATTATAACCGCAAGCCTTAACGGAATCTACAGTTATTCTAAACTTCCCTTTTGTAATTTGCTTTTTTTTTTGTCCTTACAAAAGGCCACAGAATGAAAAAAAAAGAAAGATAAGCCCCATCTTGTAACCAGAAGTGAATGTCCCATTTTTTTTTTCCTTTTTGTAAACTAGAGACCAGATTCCCTCGAGGCTAAACTACCTACTTTCAGACATAAGGTTTTGCAGACGTAATTATTACCATCGTAAGTTTCCTGGAATCAACGGTTCGTCCCCACCCCATCCTCCCATGCCACATAACCTGAGATCACCAACAGCCCGTGTCATTGCTGACCCCCTGACTTTTTAATACCCCCCAGAGCGAATAAAATATCACACGCCCCTTTCCCTTGATTGCCGCATCGTTGAAGACAACAAGGTTTGATCCAATGAACAGCTTGTATTGCATCTCCCCCTTATGTTCCCCAATCTTTCATTGGATAGCCTGACCTTGACAACCCTTTGTAGACAAACACAGGTGTTTGAAAAATGATGATTTCCGGGTGGAACATTTACATGGCCAACTGAATTTAACTGTGAGGGAGGGACATGAGGGGTTTTGTTTAAAATACTAGAATTCACTACCACGACACATCTAGTAGAACTTGTATCCACCACCCACAGGAAAAATGCAGTTATTCCGAAATGTTTTGATTTGGTTACCATGTCGACGAGCCCCTGATATCCTACTGACCCACTGCGAAAGTCCCTCATTTTCCATCATAAATTTTGGAGGTCAGGTAAGACATTTTAAATCTCAAACTTATACAACTTATTCAAAGTGAAAAAATTATTTATATCAAATTTTATCAAAGGTTTTAAGTATGCTTCTTGCTGAGAATTTCGAAAAGTTTTAAATTTTTGCAATTAAGCATTTTTTGTCGAAGGTATAAGTTATTTTTATTTCATAAAACTTGCTATTGTCAATCGATTTAATCGCGTTTTTTTTTCTCTAACTTCCATTGCTTCCTCAGAAGATATATTCCAAACAAATTTATTTAATTTCTAATTTGTGGATGAAGTTTATGATACGCGAAATTTATTTAAATACGCAGATACGCGAAATTTATTTAAATTGTAACTTTAAGTTTCTTTTTTGTAATTGACTTTCAATTCGTTCTTTATGAATTGGTGTTGTTCGTAACCGATAAAATATAAATATTGTATTTTATAAAAATATTCTATTAAAAATATTTAAAAGTTTTGCCAAAGCATGATGTTTTAAACAGCTTTAGTTTGCTTATTGATTTAAAAAAGAGCCCCACCCAAACTTTGATGAAGTGATGAAAACCCCTTACATTTTCAAGGTCAGTTTATGTTTGACTCATTATTTCGCTTCAGTTAGGGGTCAATCAATACTTCTGGGCACTTATAATGTTGGCCATTTACACAGCTAAATGCTTCGTTCAAACCATCTTCGCACATTTAAAAAAAATAGAAATCTACTTAACTTTAAAGTTAACATTAAAACCAATTTTAAAAATGAATTATAAAAATGAATTATAAAAATATAGGACTTATAGAAATATTTAAACTCAGGGAAATAGCGTTTTTCCATAGTTTCCGTTGTAATGGCGAGGACTTTCCAAAGTTCTTTTTGGTGGTATTTGAATGTAAATTAAAAATTTAACTTGCATTCCTTTTACTAAAACTTTTCCAAACAGCAAAAATAAATTTCATCGTTGAAAGACTAACAATTGGAATTTATAAATTATTGGAAATTTTGCTTGGAAATTATAATAGCCGAACAAATAAAACAGAATTTATATATGTTCCTAAAAATAAGGAAGTGGTCACAGGGTTTGAAAAGGTGTAACAGCAAATAATTAAAGAAAAAATCTATACACTTTAGGACGCAAAACTTAAAAGATAATTTGTCTTTAAAAAAATTAGAAATCGATCTTTTTCATTGGTTACACCAATTTCGCGTAATTGGGTAATCAAAAGTAAAATCGGAAGAAATGTGGAAAATCAGCATAATTTGGCATATCTGATTATTTGTCTTTCAGGAACAACATACAGTAATTTTTTTATTTAATTGTTTCTTTTTTTTTACTTAGTTTTAACTCAGACTAACAATTGCTTACAAAAGCATTAAAAATTACTTTAAAGAAATTATAATTTCTGAAGAAATAAATAGGAGTTTATTTAGATTTAAAAAAAATGTTGCTAAAAATATTAGAAAGAAAATTGAACAATATGACTTTTCTGTTATTTTCAAAAGCTTTCTGTAATTCGGTAATCGAAATTAAAAACCTTACAAATGCAGAAAATTCGTCTTATTTGGATTTCTAGAATATTTGTTGTAAAAGTAACTTTTGACAGAATTTTTCTTCCCTTAAAAGTTGGTTTTCAATTTTTTTTTTAAATTCTCCCAAACTTTACTTTTATTTTGGGCTAACTATTTATTTTGTTTGAAATGTGTATTGATTATCAATAAAAATAAATTGACGAATAGGTGACGAAAAATGTATGACTACTCAAAATGCTTTTATTTCACATTTTCACTAATAGTACAAGAATAGTTAAAGCTCAATTTTCAATTAAGTATTTTAAGGGATTTTTCCTAAGTTAATATATCTTAATGAGAAAAAGTTAAATTTTAACTAAATATTGATATTTGAAAAAAAATCTACTACACAAATTTATTGCGGTAAAGATTTTTTATTATATGAAATGGCATCAATTACCAATTTCATGCAGATTTTAACATAAACTAGATACAATTTATCTTCTGATCTGTTTTTAAACATATTGCTTGTCGCAACATTACCGCTTTTGAGCTTAGTGCAATTAAAAGTCATATTCATTTATTCGATCAATAAAATGAAATAGCTGGTAGTTATTAGGTAATTCAACAGATATCAATTTTTACCACAAAAGTCATTTTAAGCATTAGTCTTTTTTAAAGTTATAAGTATTCCGTTTTACCTATTTCATGAATTTTATACTAATGCTAACATGAATTAGTTGTAATTTATCGTCTGATTTGTTTTTAAACGAAACATTTGTCTATGGTTTTTTGGACTTTGTGCCATTAAACCTCAGATTCATATATTCTATCAATAATAGGAAATAGCTTATCGTAATTGGGTAATTCAAGAGGTATCAAATTTTACCACGCTTGTCTTCTTTTAAAGTTTTAAATGTACCATTTTGCCTAATTAATGTATTTTATGCAGATATTAACATGGCTTAGCTGTCATTTGCCTTCCTGATTTGCTTCAAAATCCTTTGTTTGTCACAATATTTCCCTTTTAAGACTTTGTGCCATTAAACATCACATATAATCTATCAATTAATGATACGAACGAACGATACGATCAATTACGAACGATTACGAACATTGATCAATACGATCAATTACGAACGAACGAACATCATATAACGAATTCAACGAACATCAATTTTTTCCACAAAGCTCTAAACTAGGCTAGTTTTTTAAAAGTTTATAGCGGTAGCAGAATGATCTAATATTTGTTACAAAAATTAGGCAGGTGAAAAATCTCGTAGAAAGAATGGTTTATCACAAATTTTAGAGATTTTAATGGCTTCTTTGTCACGACAAAATGGAACGCAGGTGATTATAAAGGAGTCAAGCAGCTGAAAATTCGATGATATTATTTAAAGAGATTCTGTCTTGCAGGTCAAACGAACTTTTAAAAATTCGCTGGCGTGATTTTATTACGTTATTATTTTTTAGCATTCCGGACTTAATAGTTTAGTAGAAGTGATATTTAGTACATTTAGGAGTTAGTCACCTGACTGGACTTCTGCACGTAATTATTTGTCTGAATTAGCAAATTTATGCGAATGATAGCATTTCATAAATCTCTTATTTTTAATTGCGATAACTATGGAGAGGTTAAAACATATTAAATTTATCATTAAACATTTTCAAAATATTCATATATTTATTCATTTACGACTTCTATTAAAATTTAACAAATTTCTAAGCATGCGACATAAACTTTTACATTTTAGGTTAGTCGCTAAATCTCCAGATATGAAGTATTAGATAACTGAGTTTTCTTTCTTCTTTTTCCTTCTTTTTTTTCTTCTTTTATTAAAATCAGAGACTAAAAGAAAAAAACCTTTTTTTCGGATAAAGTTAGAACATAAAATGTTTTAATTAACACACAGATTTATGGAGGAAAAAAATCCTTAAAATTTTCAAAGACTATGTTTCAAACATTAAATCGTACCGTGATCCACTATTCAATGTCTTTATTCTTTTAAATGGTGCAGTTGAACATAACCCATTTCCAACATAAAAATTTACACACTGTCTGTTTGTCCTATTTTTATTTATTTATTTTAATTTAAGTGACTTAGATCTTAGCGGCATAGGTGACAAAGTTCACTGTTGCCAACAAATTTCATCATTGCAACTTTTTTTGTACTAATTGTTAAAAAGTGTTTTGTTAAATACTCAGATGTGTATAATTTACTGTTGAAAATGTAATATTGATGGTTTTACTGTTATTCAGTCTCTAAAATATTTTTTTTTCCTATTTAGTATACAAAGAAAAATATTTATATTTTTCTTATTGTTTTCCCGAAAGGACAAAAATTCAACAATTTTCTTAGATAAAATTATTCTCGCAATTACTCAGTATTCAATTCACCTTCTGAAATGATATTGAATAAATTTTAATTGTTCAAAACGTGAATTAGTTACCTCGTTATTAGTGTTGAGGCTGCGTAACTTTTAGCTTAATTCATTGCAGCTAATTTTTAAGTCCATTTATTGCGGAACTTCCAGTTGCTTAAATTTCGTTTTAAAAACCCAATTTTAATGAATTAGATCATTTTCTCTCTGATTTTCATCTCTTCTTTTATTTTAAACATTCATTATTTTAAGAAGAAAATTTAAAACAAATTTGGATTTTTTAATCAGTATACATTAGAAAAAACTTTGTATATATTCAAAAAATAATTTTAAAATACCAAATATAAATTTTTTTTTTACAATTTTTTTAATGTAGTTTTTATATCAACAGACATTGAAATTTATGTTAACAAATAAACATTTTCATATTAAACGTGCAAAATATTAAACGCTAGCAAAACAAGTAATGAAGGATTTTAAATAACGTTTAAAATTCGTAATACGGAACTTCCATTTTGCGAATTTCTCTATTTTGCCAATTTTTTAGAGGAACAAAGAACATTTTGGAAATTTCTTCGTAAAATAACTTCCAAATAGCGAAGTGAATTTTCCATTTAACGAACTTTTCTTTGAGATTCACTTTCCCTATTTTCCAAAATATTTCAGAACATTTCAAACTTGTTAACGCATTTTATGGGGGAAATGAACTTGAATTAATTTTCGAAGCCACGGCATTATGCAATGTTTCACAAAGCAAGTAAAATTCTTTTCCCTTTTCGTTTACATTTCAAATGAAAAACTGTCCAAATTAACGGATTTAATCAGTAGCAATTAAACTTAAGAGCGCATCTGGTAATGCATGTTTAAAATTACATTTATAATAAATGCAGCTATAATTTTTTGCATGAATTAAGCCTCTTTTTTTTTTTACTTGAAAATGTATGTAGCACGATAGTGTAGCACTGGATAATGTTTTGCCCTATTCTTGCTTTCCATGCAGATTTCTTTTATGGCTAAGATTTATAAAATAAATAGTAGATACTAGTTTACAAGATAAAAGTGCATCAATTGCTATTTTAATTAGGCCCAGTGTTTATGAATTTAAAACCTGTTTTGTGTTGTTTAAGTATTTTAAAAGGTGATTTTCTATTCAGAGAATTTTCCATATAACGAACTTATTATCGGGATTTAGCGACTTCGTTAAATAGAGGTTTGACCGTATTTATAAATAGTTTAAAATCAAACAAAATGTTTATGCATATTGAAATGCACAATTTGAAAATTTTTAATTTAATAAATTCAAAATTTTAAGGGTTGAAACAATTTCTGCCTAAAAGAAATATTCGTAAAAAAAGGATTGCAGAATAGTTTTTTCGAAAAATTGATTTTACGCGGAGAAAAATGTCGCGTGTTCTCTGAGACCTTCATTTTATTCAACACCTCACGTTTTCTAAGTCATTAAAATATTTCGTAGAAACTGACAGAAGTAATTCGTAAAAACGATTTACATGGTAATTCTGTCCAGATCGTTTACAAATGCTCAAAAGTTCTTCCATTTATTTTGTTTATTACTTAATCCGTTCATAATGTGATAGGCAAGGTCTGGTTGTATTTATTCACCTGAGAAGAAGATTAAATATTTCACATATGATGGATCAAGTACATCAGGCATTCATTTATTTTATTTTTTTAAACACCTATTTATGAAGTATGCTTCGCAATCATATTCAATGTCTTTATTCAGAGAACTTATCTTAATTTAGAATTATGTTCTAATGAAATCTTACTACGAGAATTGTCTCAATGTGGTAAATTTAAGAATTTTTTCAGGATTGTCTTTTTTTTTTAACCAAATATTTTGAAGATTTTTTTTTCCTTAATATCTATGTAGCTAAAGTAGTTTGTCAACTTCTTGGATTTCTTTTTAACAAAACTAATCTAAACTTTACGTTATTTTATTTATTTTTAGCACATTTTTAATGTTATTTATGGAAATATTCAAATATCCACGAGTTTTGTGTTATTAGGATATTATGAATATAAATTAATTCATCATTTGCTTGAAATGTATAGTTAATATAAAGTAATAAAAAATTAATTATTAAATTGTAAGATTCGAATCGAGCATTTTTCTCTTGGAAAATTGGGAATAAATATTTTAAAAGTAAAACTTATGTTAAAAAAATTATTTGATGCAATATTTATCTGGTAATTAGTTACAATTTATAAAAATCATGCTTTTACAAAAATTTAGTGAAGGATTGTGAATTCTCATTGCTTATACATTTAATTTTTATGATTTTACCTTCGGTAGCTTAAACTTATTTCGATCAGTACTTTAATTCAATAAATTGCCATTTTAGAAATATTAGTACGTGTTGAACCATTATTATGTTAAAATATGTAGCAACCTTAATGTGATGATAGGTTAAACCATATTATCCTACTTTAGTAACTTAATTACAAGACTATGGTTAAACTTAAACGGAAATATGGTTCAATTTAAAACCTTAGCAAGGTTGCAGCTAATTTGAACTGTATTATGGTTCAAGATACTAATATTATAGTTCAACGTTGAACCATTTTTATTGAAACCGAATTTTTTTTTTTTTTTTTTTTAAATGAGCATAAAAACGAGAAAAAACAATAAAAAATTTCGTCTGAGAATGACATGCTTCGATTTCGAAGACTGGGAAAAAATATATGCTATTTTGGAATTAAATCAAAAACTTTGAATACTCACTATTTAAGGCTGTTTTCCGAATCCTCTGCAGTCACATGATATAACACTTTTTTTTCTTCTTTTTTTGCGATTTTGTTTGCTATTACCATGTTTGATGTGAGTTTGTAACAGTTATTCGTGACTGTTAAGTTCAGTCGATCCAGCGCTTTCTATGCTAAATATGAAAAATGCACCAAACATCAATATAAAAATCAATAAGTTCAGTTTCGCGAAAATGATAAGTGCTTGTGATCTAATTTTGTAACATTTAAAAAGGAACAATAATGCTTTATTACCGGGGCTCATAAAAATTTGTAAAAATAGAGAGTTATTCGTTGATTTCAATGAATTTAATTCACATCAGAAAATCTTCCCAAAATTAGGTATTTTAAAGAAAGTTTATTAACTTTTAAAATATTAAACTTTTATTTTTCCGTTCTAAATCCTAGATAATTCTTCACGACAAGATGATATAGATATAGTTTAAAATTATAGCTTTCCAAGAAATGTAAGGCACTTAAACTGTTACTTTTCTTTTTATTATTACTATTTCCCTTGGCGATAGAGCTTCTAAACGCACTGTTAAGCATTCAAAAGAAAGAGATGAAAATAGATAAAGTAAAAAAAAATTTTTCTTTGGTATTCAACATCCTTGGTGTCAATTATCTATTTGGCATTTAATCGCTTATTTTGCGCCCGATTTTAAAGCACTTAAACATCATTACTTAACTTAGTGGAATGTGAGTGTTCTAGTTCTTCGAATAAAATGAAAGGTTACCCACCAAGTTAACTTTTTTTCTTTACACCGTAACTCCATCATGACTTCGTAGGTGGTTCTTAATACATTGAGAATTGGAATCAATTCTTACGCAATACCTAACATTTACTTTTAAATTATGGCTCTTCAAACAGAATCGGCATCCTTTTATGAAGTTCTGTTTCTTCAAACCCCAGGTTGCACCTCTCTCTCACCTTGATGTATCTTTTTAAATAAAATTTATTTGCACTTGGTTGAGATCTAAATTGCTACTATGTTTGCTGCGAAACTGTGGGAAGCTGGAATTATTTGAATAAAAATAATAAAGGGAAAAAAAACTTGTTCTTACGAATTTGTTACTTAGAGAAAGTTTAATAAGGAACATAGTTTATGGAGATTTAACAGAAGTAGACAGATTATGGAGATTAGACAGAATTATTGAGACACATTTTTTTAAAGGTAATGGTTACTTGTTGATTAAAATCATTAAATTGAAAAAAATATGTTGCATTAATTTGTTAGGATGAAGCGAGAAATGTGTATAACTAAACGTTAGTTAATATAAGGAGCTCTTTGTTTTAAATACAGTTCGATGGATTTTTATAAATTTTATTAAAAAAGCTATAAAGCATTTCTTATTTAAGCGTGTGATTTTGGTAACACGGTTTAGTCATTATGAAACGAATCAACCAAACCCTACAAATAAATTACCAGTTAATGTTAATAAAACTATTAGGAATTTAGTAAAGTAGTTAACAAGGGATACAAGCCCCAAGTTGCGACTCTCGCCTTCATGAATCTTTTTTAAATAAAATTTATTTGCCCCTTGTTGAGATCTAACTTGCTACAATGTTTGTAATGAAACTGTGGGAAGTTGGAACAATTTGAATGAATAGTGCATAGAACTTGTTCTTACGAAAGCGCGAGAAATTTTAATATAAGCTTGATTAAATTATTTTATATCTTAAACTTGAATATGTGGTTCAACTTGAACAGATAGATGGCTTAATTTAACGCTTTATTAAGATCACAGAAGTTCGCATGTTGTTTTACCGATATTATGATAGAACGTAGAACCAATTTTTTTAGAGTTTAGCTAAGCTTTTTACTGTAGTTTAAACCAGGTTATGTAGGCTACTGAATAAGAATGAAATAAAAAAGTAATAATTTGTAAAAGTAATGATTATAAATTGCTAGGTATAACGCATAAAGACTAAGTAATTCAGTAATATCTATTGCTTTAATTTTTTGCGTTTTTGTTGAATTTACGTATTATTTTGCACAATTTTTCACTATATTTTAATTATACGGTGATATATAGTTAATATTAAGTTATGCGGTGATATAGATATTATTTTTCACTTTTAAGTTAGGTTTTACTTTTTTTTCTCAATTTTTTAAACTTATTTAAGTAATTGTCACTCTTTAAGCAACTTTTTACTATTTAATTATAAATATTAAGACTTATTATTTGTAAGCATAAGCCTTGTGGCTAGTCTTGCTATTTTTTCTCAATTTTTTAAACTTATTTAAGTAATTTTCATTCTTTAAGCAACTTTTTACTGTATAATTAAAAATATTAAGACTTATTATTTGAAAGTATAAGCCTTATTATTTATGGCTAGTCTTGTTATTGATTCATAATTAAAAGCATATTAGATTTTTTTTTGTCTCTTCGTGTACTGAAAAGAACTCATAAAATTGTATTAAATAATCTTTTAAAGTTTATTACTTATGCAAAATGCTATAAAATAATTGTTAAATGTCTCGTTTTTTTCCTCCATTGATAAAGTTCGATGGTTCTAAATTTGAATGCAGCTACGCTGCGTAAATCTTATTTATCTTAACGGGTATGTGATCTGAAATTATAAAGCCACAAGTGGAACAAAACAATTTGAGATCAGTAGTTTTTATTTGTTAAAATCTACAAATCTTTTTCGAAAAATTTGTATTTCATATGTTATTTCTCGCTGGCATGTTTCTTTAAATAATAATAATTATAACGAATTCAAATTTGTATATTTTGGGAGCATTATTTAAATGAATTCAATGAGCGAAACTGAACTGATAAAAAACGTTTTTTTGTAAATGACCCAGAGAAAATTATTGTTACGTTTTTCAAATCTCTGCTGAGAATCAGGGGGAATCAGAATTTTAGACTTAAATGTCTTTAATTGATTTTATCTAATTAATTGGATCCTGATATCAGACTTAAAAAAAAAGTAAATAAGATTTGGAAACAGTCTATTGCAATTATGGTTATTTAGTAATATAAATTTGATTTCTCTATTAAATTACGCTGACTGACCTTGCATATGATTTCTGTTTGACTCTTGGCCCATTAAGTTTCGATAAACCTATGCTTTTATTTTGTTTATTTTTATTAAAAACAACCGCAAAACCACCTGCTGTTCTGAAAAATAAAAACCAAAAAATAAAACCACTTGAATATTCCCTGAAGTTATTCATCAAAATCTAAATCGACCGGAAGGGTTAGAGAAAAAACCAGCAGGACATACGGAAGTCACCAAAGGTAGCAGTTAACGGCCCGAGGCTACGGATGAGAAAATTGATGGGATTTAATGATTACGAAAGACGTTATACCGTTGGAACACCCTTCCTGTTGCAATTACATTGTTGCATTTGCTATAGCGGATGCAAAGGAATCTTTAACCTTTCATGTTTAGCAATGACATCTTAGTGAATTTCCTCAATTTTCGGAACTAATTGAGACTTTATAGTAAATAAATTCGTTTTAATCACAGAAAAGTTTGACTCTTAAAAGTTACATTATATATTATTATATATTTGGCCCCTATTTTTATTGTCAAATGTTTATTAATTATATATAGGGTAAACTCATTGGCTTTTAAAGCTTATTAGACTTTATTAAATAAACTTTGGCTTGAGCCGCGGTTACTCAGGGGATAGAGCGTTCACCTTTCAATGAGGTGAACCGGGTTCGAATCCCAGCGATGGCTGGTCGATACGAATTCCGCACCCGGCTTGCATCGATTGCAGTCCTGACGTGAAATATCCTCAGTGGTAGACGGATCATGGGTTACAGTCACCTTGCCGTCAGGATAATCGTGGGAGGTACTCGTGGTTTTCCTCTCCATGTAACGCAAATGCCGGTTAGTTCCATTAAAAAGTCCTCCACGGAAGCAAATTACTCACAATACTTGATCCAGGAGTTACCTTGTTTTCGGTTATAAAAAAAAATGAATAAAACTTGGGCTTAGACCCGTTTGGAATAAATGTCATTTTTGTAACTCAGCACTTTTTCCTGAGTAGTCAAGAATTTGTGTTTGCTAATTTAACCGTAGTTTTCTAGGATACGATATCTTATGAAATGTAACAGGAAAATAAAAATGATTTTTTATTCCAATAGAGGATGTGCTGCTTTGTATGTTTAGTTAGCAAAAATTTGATGTTTCAATAATTTTGTGGGCATAGATTATGTGTAAGTCACGCGATACCGTTAAATTTAAAAAACGAATTCGTTCGATAATCTTATATGGTTTTCTGAAAATGTCTACTCTGAAATCCCAACTTAAATTGTAACACGAGTTTTAGGTTACAACATAGGATCTTTTTTTACTATATTATTTTCAATCACGTGCTTCATTTAAGTTGGAAACCTATTTGTTCGCATATTTTTATTCCAATAAGGTTGAATAATTGCAGAAACGTTACTTATCAAACGTTTTTGGTGAAGATACAGTTTCTGCTAAAACGTTAAAAAATTGAAATAGGTGAATTTTCCTTACAAGATCTATGTTATCAGACGTTTTAATTTCAAACAAACTCTGAAAAGAGGTTACAAGCTCTGAGGTTAATTCAGATATGTTATTTGTTTTGAATATTGAATAGTTTTTTATTTAATCTCAAACAAACGTTTCTCTTACTGCAAAAAAAAAAAAAAAAAAAAAAAANCAAACGTTTCTCTTACTGAAAAAAAAAAAAAAAAAAAAAGAAAAATGTCACCTTAAATATGTACCACTACACCTTTTAATTCACGGAAAATTTTATTTGTTTTGATATTAAAACGCTATGTCACACTCTTGAAAAAATCGGCATATCATTGAACTATGATATTGGTACTTGGTTCTGTAATATGAAGTATTTGTACTGCAATCTTAATATTGCTTTCAGTGCAGCTGCATTTCTTTTCAAATTTAATAATAGTATAATGCAATCAAGTTTGAGAAACAATAAATTCAGTATTTAATAATCAATTTAATATTCAACATTCTACGTTTATTTTTACTCCTCAATTTAGCAATATTGATCAAGATTTCAGTCTTCGAATTATTATAAATTTAAGATAACGGAACAAAACTCACTCTCAATCTTAAAATACCATTTCAAGATCAATGGAATTATTTGTAGCTAAAGTTTATCTTCACTTGGCAATCTCTTAATTCTATTGAAAGACATGAAATTATGACCATGAGTTTAGATGGTACACTTTCAGAACCTTAATGCGACCCAAATTTACCGCATTCTTAATAAGGTGTTCCATTGGACCATGTTTCTGTTCAAGTTGGGCCAATATATCACGTTATCAAGCTTAAAAAGTACGATAATACGGTTCAACTTAGCATTGTATTTAGGTTGAAGTAAATTCCATCGATAATGTGGTTCAACAAGCTCCGGGACAGCCTGGGGTATGGCATTGAACTCGTGTTCGTGAGAAAGAGATTTTGAATCTAGCCGACTGGAGAATATTGAATGGTGACAGTTAAATCTATCGGGGTCACAAAATCCACCAAGTTCTCATATTAAATCAATACCTCTGGATGTACTGATAAAGGAGTACCATTGTCTTCAAGATTGGGTTCAAAATTACCAGGTTACAGAGTTGAACACTGGTAATCGCTAACTTAATTTTGGGTCTGCTGTTCAACGACGGTTATAAAATATAGTTCAACACGTTCAAAATTTCCGGCAACGTAAAAAAATATTGGACGAGAAAAATTGTAACATAATGTGGCTTCAGCAGTAAGCTAAATATGGATTTCAGATTTCTATATATGAATTGCAGCTGGATCTATTATTACTATCATAATCTATCATAAACTAATCTAATATGCATAACTGATAAAATAGAATGCTTACAAGCAAAGTGGAATATAGATCAATTCCGGACGGCTGAAAAAATTGATAACACGTAGAAATAGAAATCTCATCTAGAAAATCGAACAAATGAATTTTTATTAGAATCACGAATCTCCCAGCAATAAAACTCCCCTGCACAGGTCCCCTTAATCTAGCTTAGCAGTAAAAGCTATTCGATTGGTGTGGTTTCGATTTCCCATTTTTTGTTTCTTTTTATTTGTTGAAAAAAAGCTTAGAATAATAATAAAAAAAGGTCGGAAGTGAGTAGTTTTTCGGTTCATTTTTTGGCATGGCCTGTTTTGTTGCACTCTGATGGGTCAGGTGTTTGAGTCACCGGACCGTAAAAAAATACAGCAGCTTCGCTAGCTGTCCAAAACCGACAGCTGCACAAGCTTTTTTAGTTACAACAGCTTGTCCGTTAGACTAAGGATTCCGTGAGCCTTCAGCATACAAGCCGCCGTTTATTAGGATAACGCAACGATCACGCAGGTCTCGGTGATACTATCTGGGATGTCATTCATGTTTTTATCTAGATTTAATGACACTCGAATAACGTTCGAACTTCTTACCGTTATTCACTTCACTTAGAGACATACAACTATATTCAGATTAAGATATGTACTCAAATTTATTCACAAGGTCTATGCTTAATCCATATAAATATAACAAAAAACTCTAAATCTAACCATTTCATACAATAATATCCAGATCAAGACATTCAAATTAATTTACTTAAAATGTCTATGTCTAATTAACATAAAAATGTCATAACGATTAGTCTGTCAAACTAAATTTCAATTTAATGATCTATTTCAGATAATTTATTTTAACTTAAAATATCAAAAAATAACTATTTTTAAAAATTTTACTATCAAGCTAAAACGCATATATGTGTATAAATTTATTTGTGCCTAAATTTAATTATCAGAGCATTAATACAATTTAAATCTAACTTGAAATATTAAAGAATGTTATTCTCTTAAGTTGTATTATCAGGCTAAAATGCACATATTTGTATCAATTCCTTCATGCATAAATTCATTCATCAAAGCATTCATTCATTTTAATTCTTACTTAAAAAAATTAAAGAATGCAACGAGTCTTGTTGCATTTTTCTTTTAAATTATAATATGAAACTGAAAGGAAAGTGCTAAATGCATATATTTGTGTAAAATTCATTTAGACAAATTCATGTATAGGAACCCTCTTAAATTAAATGAGGTATTTTTCTCCTTAAGGTATACGTATTTATATAATTTACATTTACACTTCTTAATGCTAAAAATATGTGAAACAAAACTTGAAGATTTCATTGATTTTAACACGCCATATTTAATAAAACTTAGCTTTATTCTATACTTATCTTTGAAAAAACTTATGAAATTATTCACAGACATTTTTACTTGACCTATATAATATTCTATAGTTGTCTTAGTTAGAAAGTATATTTGAATGGAAATTATACTTTCATTTTTTTTGACTTTTTAGTTTAACTTTTAAAGTTTTAGAGCTTTTTTTTTATAAAAAATAATTTTTTATACAAAATTTTTTGTTTGTTTAAAAAGAGGAGAAATAGTTTGATATAATTGTTAAATTAGACTTTATAAGGTTAATGTTTAAATTTCTGTCATTCCAAAATTTATGACTGTCAATATATTAAGGGGACCGGAAAGTAATGTCGTTTCGGGGAATTTGTTATCCAGATTTTAATTTTAATCAATAATGTATTCACCCTCGTTAGCAACAAACTTTCAATGCCGAATCGAAAATGAATCGAAAAAAATTAATTGGTTTTTAACGACTAACAAATATTTAATGCGCCGAAACGACATTACTTTCCAGTCCCCCTTATATAATAAATGACATAATCAGTGAGGAGAATTTGAATAGAAATGAAGGAAAATGGTCTTAATTTTCCCGTTTATCCGTTGGAGGGTATTATATACATCTAATCTTTAGATACGAATACGTAAATAAGTTCTTAAATCTAGATCATTTTATGCAGTTTGCAAATTTAATTCAAATTAAAAAAAAAGCTAAAATTATATGTTTTATTGAATACTTTAGTTAATAAAAGAAGTTTTTTAGCTCTTGCGATCTCTAAAAATAATAAAATATGAGTGAACAAAACATCCGGAATAAATATTCAACAGTTACGAGCAATAGCTGTCATTTTTTCCCCCAAAGAACTTAATACGATCACAATACATAGAAATCATCAGTCTTTACCAGAAAGACACGAAAACTTCTCTGAAGCATAACTTCTACCTTGACCTTAAACTTTCTAGAGTAGCTTCGTTCCATTTCTATTGAATACGGTAAAACGAAACATACAATCATGACACAGCGTTCAATTTTTTTCTTTTTCCGAAAAAGAAACCATAACAAAAGACTGAACGATGTTTGGAAATTAATGTTTTCCAGAAAAACGGTTTTTCGGAATCGTTTTTCATAATTCTTACTTACACTTCGCTTCTTTTTTTTCTTTTCTTTTTTTATTGTGTGGTCAGTTGTAATTTCAGGTAAAGGAAAGCAAGCAAATAATATTTGGCTGATTTTGAAACCATCCGAGAAAATGTAGGTTCTGTTGCGTATCTATTTACAAACAATCCGAAATACTGGCAATTTTTTTATAGTCAATATCACCTAAAACAACACGATTATATTTCATGTTTCATCGGATATTTTTGAATGTGTTTGAAACTTATAAATATGAAAAAAAAAGCTCTTCGCAACGACAGTTGTTATCACATTTCTTGGCTTTATCATTGAAAAAGATCCTTCTGTTATGCTTTGTCCAAAAAATTAAAGTAAGTCTGCATGACCAGTTTGTATAAAGGGTTCTTTATAAATCGTTTTTCATAATTTTTGCTTGCATGTAATTTTTTATTTATTTATTTACTTACTTATTTTGTGAACGGGTTTATTACTAGGAGAGGGAAAGTAAACAAGCATTTTGCTGTCAATATCACTTAAAACAACATGATTCATGATTATATTTCACTACATGGTATTTATAATGAGTTTGAAACTCATTAGTGTGAAAAAAATCAACACCATTAATGTTTGAGAAGTAAAGACAGTGGATATCATATTTCTAGGCTTTGCCATCGCAGATAATCTTGCAGCTATGCTTTGTCCAAACATTTTGAATTAATATTAGCATTTACATGTTATAGTATAGAAAAAAAATGCCTTAACTCTGTTTTTAATATTGAAATCTTTGCAAAAACTATTTTCTTATTTTATGTTAAAATCGTGTGGAAATTTAACTGTTAAAGCTTACTTAATTTACAAGCAAATGCTGATAAGTTATTTGGTACACTGCGATAATTTGTTTATAATATTTAGAAAAATGAAATGCGTCATAGCATTTTCGGGAAACAAATTATTTCATGAGTTTAATTTCCATGCAAAATTTAAAATATAATTTTTTACATATTTTTTAAAAAAAAAATGAAAAATGTCATAGCAAAACATTTTACAGATAAAAAATTTTACAACAGTAGTTTCTTAATTGTGCAAAAAATTATATATATTTTGTGCATTTAAAAACAAAATGAACTATATCATATTAAGAAACTCTTTGGTTAGCAAAATTTTTATGCTACTTTTTAAATAAATATTTATTCTTGATAAATATTCAGGTAAAGGATATATTAATGGTAAAGGATTAAGGATACATTAATAGTAAAGGATTAAGGATATAATAATATTAATTTTTACTAATATAACTAATATTAACATCTTTTTAAATAAATAATATTCATCTCTTTATCAACAAAGTTGTTTTAAATTGAACCGTTGAATATATAAGCGTCACAAATATCATCTAGGAAATCAAAATTTTGTAGACAAAGATTTTACTGATTTTTTTTATTGAGCTATGAGCATACAAATGCAGAATATTACAAGTACGGCTACTTTAAAGCACGGGTACTGCTTTACTCGTAAACCAATTTTTTTATACATTTATAACTACTGAATTTTTTTGATTTTTACAGAAATTATTACAGAAAAAAGTAAAATTAATTTACAAACTGAAAATCAACTCTAAAACGTTTGAGCAGCGAAAATTTTAAACATGAAATTTGAGAAACATATCCAAAAGCTGCAGTCATAGCTTTGTTAGAATAGTTTTTGTAGTTCTGCAAAAATGCACAGAAAATAAATTAATTTTTAATGGGGCTAATTTTTTTTGAAAGTCCACTTTAAGGTAATCGACCAAATTTAATTTTCTTTGAAAACAACTTTATTAAAATTGTAACCCTATTTCTGGTTAGCAGCGATAGTAATAAATCAAAAGTAAACTTTTAAAGTTTATAAAATATTTTGTCAAAATAAGGTCAAATAAAAACATTTTTAAGAACGTATTTACATAACAACTGCAAATTTCTATGTCACGATAACAGCTCTATAACAAATTGTAATCCATAAATATCAAAATAATTATTTTTCTAGATTAATATGGTTGCCTGTGTTTTGAACTAAAATCTTTAAACAATTTCAAATATTTAAAGAAATGGAACCAAATATAATTCAATATTAATTTTTAAAAGAAAATTCTAAGCATTGTTATATAAAGTATGGTAAAAACGTTAAATTCACATTTAGGCCTCTTAGCTTTTAGTTAAAAACATTGCTACCATTATACAAAATTTGCATTCCAAGTTTTAAAGAATTCTATCCTGAACTTTTTTTTTGTAATGTGTGTTAGCTTAAAGAGATTTTCTGAAAATAAATTTTTTTTAAATGTATTTTTTAAATGTATATAATCGTTATTCTGTTTGATCTGTCAGCATGCGAAAAAGCAACTATAACTTCTGTTCTTAAGACAGGAGAACAAAAATTTGAAAAGAAATTTGAAATTGTTGTCGAAATTGGCGATTTTCACCCAGTTGGATACCTTAAGGAAAATAAGTAAATTAATGAATATTAAGTTGACTTTTATTATTCAAATTTCTTTGTTTTTGCAGCTAATCTTTTTAACAATAGCTTTGAAATTGTGCTCGTGAAACTACTGGGTATTCTGATTTATGTACAGATTAGTTTAACTTACAAATAAAAAAATTTCAATTAATCATGAATTTATTTGTGGTTACCGATTATGAGTTAATATTTCAAAACTTTTTATTTCATTGATCATTTGTATTTTTCTAATGGTCCCAGGAAATTGTTTTAATAATGTTTAAGACCTGTTACTAAATGTAGTTTTTATAATGTTTAGGAACCATTTACTAAATATAGTTTTTATAATCTTTAGGACCAGTTACTACATGTAGTTTTTATAATGTTTAGGACAAGTTACTAAATGTAGTTTTTATAATGCTTCAAACCTGTTACTGAATGCAGTTTCAAAATTGTACTAATAATAGTAAATTTTAAAAAATTTTAACATTTTAAATTATCTTTTGTGTTTTATTATTAATGATTTTCAAATTTAGAAGAAAAAGAATCAATTTTATGTAAAATAACAAACGTTCCTTTCTTCATTCAAAAGATGAATGGAAACCATTTAAACGCGTATTGCAGATACATCATTTTAACACTTAAAAGCTTATATTTCAGTTTGACACGCTTTTCACGAAATTAAATAATAACCTAGCTCATACTTGTAAAGCATATTAATTATATTGCTTTAATATGCCTTTAGCATTTTTACAAAATAATAACCCAAAAGAAGCATCGACTCACAAATGAAGACCAGGTGTATGAGCAATGACTTGGTTTTCTATTATACAATTATAATGAATAATGGCACGCATCACTTAATGGGCTGCAAGTTCTCATGTGTCATTCAAAAACGGTACTAATTACTTTTTTTGTTTCGGTAAATATTCATTATCTAGTATGATGTGATAGAGAAATCTGAAGTAGAAAATTATTCGCATTAAAAAAGGTACTTAAAAATAAGCATTTCAGAGAAGGTTTTTATGAAATTTGTTTAAAATAGATATATTTTAAAACAATGGATTTTTATTGATATGTCGCGCAACTTTAAATACAGGGAGAAAGAAATTAGTTCTTTCATCAAAGAAACTGGAAAAGCCATAGTTTGAGTGTCTTAAATATGAAGAACATTTTTAATTTTAAAATTATATAATCCTGCTCAAACAACTGTTTGGACTTTAAAGCTGATAAATATGTAGCTTAAATAAATCTAAAAGAAAAATTGACGATTGGCGACTCATTTGGTGATAAAAGGTTGGTATTTTTCTATGAAAAGGAAATTTCTTAAAATCAGTTAATAATTCGCAATGTTTGTATATTATTATGAGCCCAAACAACAATGCAACTTCGGAATGATTTTTCCAATTTTAAAGTAATAGATTACAAACTGTTTTAATTTTTTCAAAACTATGACTTTCCTTCATACTGACATTTTGTGATTCTTTCATAGTTACCATTGAGGATGGATGACTAAATAAGGAAAACATTTAATCTAGCAGCTATGAACAACAGTTATATTCCCACCCATTGAGTATCCATGACTAAATATAGACAATATTTAATCTAGCAGATATGAATTACAATTCTAACCCATTGAGAATGGATGACTAAATATAGACAAAATTTAATTTAACAGTTATGAATAACAGTCATATTCTCAACTCATTGAGGATGGATAACTAAATATAGATAAAATTTTATCTAGTAGATATGAATAACAGTCATTGAGAATCGAGGACTAAATATAGACAATACTTAATCTAGCAGTTATAAATAACAGTCATATTCCCACCCATTGAGGATCGATGACTAAATATAGACAATATTTTATCTAGCAGTTATGAATAACAGTCATATTTCCACTCATTGAGGATCGATGACTAAATATAGGCAATATTTAATCTAGCAGTTATGAATAACAATCATATTCCCAACCCACTGAGGATGAATGACTGAATATAGACACAATTTAATCTAGTAGTTATGAATAACAGTCATATTCCCAACAGTCATAAAAAGATCATATTATTCACTCAAAAGCGTTTTTTTATATGACGAGAGCATTCGAAAAAGTTTTTGTTTTCTGCCTAATTTTCTTAGCTTATCGGTTTGGGCAGAAGGATTTCTTTTATGCAAAGTTATGAAACTAATTATAATATATATTTATTTTTATTTCACTAGGAATAGGTGCGAGCATGCTCAATCTAATTAAAGTAAAAAACTTTTGATTTGTCAACATATGTAACGATGCAAAAAAAAGTACTTTTTAAAGTCTGATAGCGCAATTTAAAATATCGTTTAACGTGATTAAAATATTTTAGGTTAACTCACTCTAAACAATAAGATCGTATATTAGTACGTAATAATCTCATCACTAGATCAAAAGTTATTCCGTCTTATTTTGAGTACTGTATATACAAGCAAGAAAGCTTGACTATCTTATTTATTGAATGTCAAAGCAAAAAGTCAGTTTTTAGAAATATAGCTAAATGTTATGCTTTAATTAGATTTTAAAATAAATATAAATTTTCCAGTACGACATTATTATAAATTATTACTATATAGTATTTTCATTCTACTAATGGTCGTAACTATAATTTCAAAACAAAACCTTGAATTTTCGTAGTTTTATCTATTTTATTCGCCAATATCCACAGCTTTACATATTCTGTTTATTTTTAAATAACATCATTTTTTATAGTATCATTCCCTTAATGTATAGTATTTTTAATAGTATAATCAAAAAATTTTGTAATGCTTTTTTATTTTTGAAATATGATCTGGAGAATATTTATAGAAAAAAAAGCGTGTTTTCCTCTTTTTTATAAACATTCTAAGTACTGGCTTGAAAATATATGTCATTATATATCATTTTAAATCTTATAATTTATTTAAATGGGATTTTTCAATATTTTACTTTATATTTTCCGTATGGTTCAAAGAGCAGCTACCGTGAAATTCCTTAAAAATCCCAATTGCAGGAGAGAAAAAAAAATTTTACCCCAGAAAAGCAATATTTACCAATGAGAGTACTTATTTTTTTCCCTCAAGGTTAGGCAAATGCAGCAAATTATTAAATAAAGAAAACACGTTTTTCTTTCTAACGCTGTCTAGACACGAGCCTCAGGTATTGTCCTGGCATAGAAATAAATTATAGTGACTTTTGAAATTCTTAGAAAATTTGAATGCATATAAAATGCATTTATCACTTAAGAGTATCCATTTTCAAAATAAAATAACATTATTTATTATTATTTAATTTTAATAACAATATTAATTATCATTATTTAATGCTTATAACATTACTAATTAACATTATTATTCAATTTTAATATCAATATTAATTATCATTATAACATATATAAGAACTGAAATGAATGAAGCTTCAAATTACAATAATAAACACAGAATCATCAGAATAGCAATTATCCCTTTTTCTGAAATGGCGAAGTGAGGAAACAGCATATGTCTTTCAACATTGAAACCAACACTGGCAAGTGGTCAATTCTTTTCTCTTACTAAGACATCGGAGATGTGCAATTCAGTTTTCAATGTTAAACTATGGTAGACAGCAAGAACCAATCAAACTTAGCTTTGCAGAATATGGCTGTATTTTTAAGCAATGTTCACAAATATCCTAACTTATTTATTCGTTATTACTTCCTTTGTTTTTAACTTCATTTCCTCTATTTAAACAAATACTCATTGAAGTCCGAATTTATGATGATGGTGCATTAATACCGGAAACAATAAAACCATCACTCCCCCGATTAATATTTTACGACTCATAAAAATGATAATAAAAAAAACTGCCAACAATGTACCTTCTCGTTTATTAAAGCAAATTGAATATAATTTTAGGTATTACGACGAATTTTTGAAATCTCACAGACAAATTAAATGATTTTTTCGTTGATCAAATCATAAAATAATAGTTACGAGATAAATTAGTGAACACAAATAACAATTCAGAAAAAATTTATAAATGGAAAGTTTCTTATCTTTGTTTTCCTTTTATATTATTTTTCTTAGTTTTTGCGCTATTGTAAAGTCCTTTTGCTGCTACTATATTTTGCTTTAAATTATTAAAATTACATTCATTTGTTCGATAAATAAGTACTCAGAGGGAGTTGTAATCTGTATTTATAATTATTGAAATTACTTTTCAGTTTGTAAAAAGAGGATTTTTCGAATTATTTTTTAGCTTATAAAAATCTCTTAACGAGTCAAATAAATACTAATAAGGAAGAAAAGTGCAAAAACTACGAAAATTGAAAAAAGGTAGATTTTCTTTAAAGAATTATAACTCGTGCTTCTGAAATTAAATGCTTTTGTCTTAATTTTAATGCTATTAATTATATTTCAATTTTTATAGTTAAAATAAATTTATATAAAATATATTTATTAAATATATATTTATTTTCATTAAATATATATTTATATTTATTAAATATATATTTATATATTTTTTATATATATTTACATCTATTTATAAAAGTTTAAAAAAAAAGTTTTAGAGATTTCACTATATTTGTCCATATTGTTATGCTATGTATTTTCTTTTTCTACAGTTTCTTTTCAAAATTAATTCAATTTAAGATCACAAATGAAAAAGAAGTTTAGAAAATTTTACCTTCAGTACTGCTTTAAAATGCTCAAATTTTCTTTCTGTACTAATTTTATATTGCATGCGTTATCGCTTTAGAGTTATAAAATCAGGACAGTAAAATAAGAGGAAAAATTTTACTAACCTGTTTTTAAAAAAGAATAAAATAACAATGTTACGTGCAACTAACTATTCATCGCAAAAAGTTGCAGATCCTTAAAATTGTCATTAAGAACATACAGCAGTGTTTCTCAATATTTTCTGCGCAGGTTTCATGATTTTATCTTTCTTTCCATTAATTATTGAGATAAAACAATAGGAATAAAAGCAACTCTTAAAATATTTTTCAGAGTATATAATTTGCAGATAACAATGTTTTTACTATAATTCGTTAATGATAGCCAGTTAACGATTTACGATTTTTGAATAATTAGATGTAATGTAATAAAAGCTACAATGAAACTTAAATAATAAAACCCACCTTTATATTTCTTTCCATGCAAATATAAAGCGAATATAATAAATAAAGTGAGTTGTAACATCAAAACCTTAGTCTAAACATCTTTTATCATTTTCTAATCGTTGTTTTTGTGAAAGAAAATTTACCTGTTAGGCCCTGATTCTAGGAACTCGTTTGTAATCAGGAATCGCGTGATATTAAGTCAACCCTGGATGAAAAGTTATTTGTCCAAAAACCATTAACGAAAAAGAATTTTGTATGATTTTTTTCTCCAGAATAAAGTGTATTCTTTTATGCAGTTTCCGAATTGAAAGTTAGAATGACAAAACAGGACACATAAATTGTCTCTTTTAAATGGATCCAAACAATGGTATAAACAACCAAACCATTCCTTCGCCTTTATCTTCGACTATAATGTCGCGAATTTATTGAAAATATTTGTAAATGAGATAATTTGTTTTACTGGCCACAAAGATTCTATCAGATTCGATCGTGATAGTATCAGATTTCATCTCCATTAGATATCATTTTTGATCAAAAATAAATATATTAATGGACAAAAATTCATGATGACATAAGTTTATGAAAGAACTTTAAAGAATAAAAAATTATTTGAATAAAAAGTATAGTTTCTGACGCAGAAAAAAAAACTAATTTCAGCTTCTTTGTTAAACATTATATCAAAATTTAACTAAGAATATTCTCCAAAGAATTAAAAAGTATATAAAATGCTATTCATAAAATTTGTTCGTTAAAGATACATCAACGACAGAAATTTGAAGACAAATGGTTTAAGTGTGAAGCTTAACTTATTAAAATTAAACATTTAATTTGAAGAAAAACCATTTAACATATTTCTAGCATCGGTTTTGTCATAAATTTTTAATTAAATATAATCCCAATAGACTTTATTTTAATCATTATATAATTAGATTTTTTATTGACTCAAGATCTGAAAATAACTTCATGTAAAACAAATGTTCTATTTTACAGAAATTGTTGATAAACTTCGAAATTGTTTTTAAAAAAATACTTTTTGTCCTGCAGAATATTTATATAATGCTTTTAATTGACTGGTGTAAAATTTTTTAAGCAATTTAAAATATATAAATCCCACTTAATGATACATGATACTGTAAATATTAAATAAGGTTTTTTTAAAAGCCCCAAACGTTTGCGTGGTTTTACCCTTCCTTGAAGTTGTTCTTTTTAATTCAGATTTTAATTTAGATTTTAAAATTGTGTTAGCAGCAAAAACTGTTTTGCGAATGCATTGCCTTTCATAATACTGCATTTATACTATTAAGTCTATTGTTAGCTATTAAATAAATAGTATTTAAATCTAACTATTTTTTAAAGGTGTGGGTAAAATAAATTTAAATGACAGCCGAACGAAGCAGCTACCATTAAAATTAGAATAGGATTTGAAAAGATAAAACTATTTATTTTTTATTTTATCGCCAGGTGGAAACCTTAGTCGATTATTAGGGGGAATATATGTTTAATATCTGTGAAAATTGACTTGAATTATTTAGAGAAATGGAAAACTATTTGCTAAAAATTCTAGATAATTATCAAGAACTTCTAATAAGAAATAATTTTAAATAACAATGCCCTGCAATTTTATTCACGCAGAAAGGAAATTCAAAAATTCTGAATAACATAACTTATTCGTTTTTGTGGAAAATAATTCCCCATATTTTGTGAGTACCGTGATCTCAAGAAACATAACAAAAATTCACTTAAATCTTTAAGAAAAATATTTAACTAATTTAGCTATTGCTAGATAATTATCAAGAAGAATTTGTAATGAAAAATAATTTTAAGTAACATTACTCTGCAACTGCAGAAAGGAAATAAAAACATTTTGGAAGAATAACATAAGTCATTTCTGCATCAAATAATTCAATTATCCGATATTTTGTGAGTATACCGTGATCTCAAAAAACAATACAATACTGTTTAATGTAAAGATTATCGTGTAGAAAAACTAATGTTGCTCACAACATTGTTTTCACACGTTTTCTGTTACCTGAGGGGTTTCCGTTATCGGCAATAATGGGCGAAAGAAAGGACGTCCGCTTTCATTACTGTTCACAATGAATTAATAATACCCCCCTGGGAAAGTCAACTTTCCGTATGAATGATTTCTACCTGGTATTTTTTGCCGTTTACTTATTTTTGATATGTCACCTGAATGTTATATCATGAAGTTCACGAATACGTACATTTTTGCATTAGTTTTCAATGCCTTCTATTCTATATTGAGCATAATATACAATATAATGAGCTATATCGTGTTTTATTCCCTCATTTCCTTGTGGTAGAAATACAGGAACATAATTTTTGAGGGGTGTTTAAAATATGGCTTTCATAGCTCCTGGGATACTTAGCCAGTATATTAATATTTTCTATGGCTTTTGTTTTAGATCTGTAGCATAATGTATTTAGCTAACAATATAGTGCAAAAAATTGAGCTATAGTACCGGGAAGGTTCTTTTTTCTTTTCCTTATTAAAAGGCGGAAATAAATGGAAACATAATTTTTGAGGGGTGTTTAGGCTTGGTTTCAGGAAAACTTAGCACGACCTAATGTAACTATTTCCAATAGGTTCTATTTTTGATGCATAATAAAATATAAGCATTCGCAATGTATTGTAATAAAAGAAATTATAAAAAAGGTGGTTGTTATTTTTTTCCATTTCCTTATGAACTAACGGAAATGAAAGCTAAGCAAATGTTTTTATACGTGTTAAAAATATTGCACGCAGTTTTTATGATCACGCTATTGAATACCATTTCCCTATCTATAGCGGGTTTTTATCGCAAATTGTGATAAAAAAATTATAGTTAATATTTTCAAGGCGCACTTAATTTTTTAGCCATTAAATTTGTAAAAATGTAATAAGCAAAAATGTAATATGAAATAATATCGTTGATTTAATTATTTTCTGATTAGTTAATGCATTTAATGGGTTTGGGACACAATTTTAAAGTCCCTTTTTCTAAATTCAAATATCCTTAAGTTCTTTTTTTCTATTATTTTGCTTTCGTGATGTTGTACCATTTAATTACTCCACAAAATTATAGTCTCTCTCCACCTCGCCCCATGTTTTGAGGACTGCGTTATTTAACGACCATTACTGAGTTTTGACCTTTGACAGACGACGTAGACAGCGCCCGAGTTGGTACCATAGAGTTGAAATACTCTATGGTTGGTACCCCTCTCTCAAACATCCATGTTACAAACAGCGAGAGGACTTATAACCACAGCCACGACTGATTTAGCACGCACCTTGTTACATATACATGCCGGTAGTTTAGCCGACTGCCAGGATCGAACTCACGATCCCCAGCAGTGATGCTCTAACCAGCAGGAGTACTCTCACAATCTTCTACGAGCTTCTTTTATAAAAATTTAGATAATTTAATAATCCTTAATTTTATCCTTAATCCTCAGATATATAATACTAACAATATATAATACTAACAATATATAATAATAACAATATATAATAACAATAAATAATAATAGCATAAATTTTATCCTTAGATAACTAAACGTTCATCCAATTGGTCTCTATTTTTCCCAGTTTTGCAAAGTCAGAATAGTACCGTTGTAACTTAATTGACTTTGTTGTAAAGTAATAACGCTATTGTAAACGCTAATTTTATTTTACTTATTTATATTTCGAAACAAAAATTGAAAATATTTTTCTTAAAATGTGCTAATTTCCTTGGCATAAACAAAAGAATTATAAAAATAATCAAGTATTTAATTCACAGTCTGAGTATCGAATGATTAGTTAAAAAGTAACTTTTATTTAAGTTTAGTTACCTAGTAATAAAATAGTTGTCTTTTTAATTTTGATTCAACTCAAAATATACTTTAATATTCACAATTTCTGATTTATTTCATCGAAAGTATCATAAATTTGTCTTTAAGCAGTTTTCGCTATTAGCTATTAAATTTTTTTTTTTAAATTTCTTAATTTAAAATTTGCATGTATTTTCCTACTTTTTTAAAAAAACACATGCAATAAAATCAAAGGAAGTTTTCTGAAGATATTAACTAAAACATATATATTACAAATTTCACGGAATTATATTCTAGTATTTAAGTTAAATTATTTTAAAGTTGAAAGAATTGATGATGGGGAAAAAAGAATTTTAAGCATCTTTGCTTCACTTGTAGTTCACAAGGAGAGAAAAAATTAACTTAGTTTTACCTTGCGTTTTTAACTCAGTTACGAGCATAATTTTTTCACCATTTTTAAAAGAGCTACCTAGCAGTTAATTTTTCGAATAATCAAGCAAATCCCAAAATATTTGAGCCTTGTATAACGGATCCTTATAAATGCTTGAAATTTCTATAAGCCAAGCTTATTAAATATTAATGANTGATTTATGGTTTACTATAATCCATAGTGCACAAGTTTAAAACAAACAAATTATTATACAGATTAATATTGATTCATCTAATAATAAGAAAACTGTTTTAAATTACATTTCGAAGATTTGTATTGTTTTATTCCATAAAATTCTCGCCAAATTGGTGATTTTTTTTATTTTAAAAAGTATCGAATATCTATATTGTATTATAGTTTTTCCCTTAATTTATTCTTTTTTAATTTTCAGATTTACGAATGTGATTGACACATCAATTATCAACTATCAACTACCTATCAACTGGACATTGTGAGATGAACTATCTCAAATTCCATTGCGAATCAGGAGTTTCCTGTGGGAGCATGACTTTAATTAAATTCATCTCTCATGGCGTAACTCCCGATTTGTAAGTGGTTTAATCATCCGGAAACTTACAAACAATCAGTAGTTATCAGCAGTTGAAAAATCTATATAAGAAAAAAAATTTTCACCATAAATTGTTTAGTTATTAAATTTTTCAGGTGAGTTGTTGTTATGGAAAATAATTAAGCAATATGAATAATAAAAATAATTTAAAATCCCCAAAAAGTTGTTTTTTATGAATCTTGTGTTGAAAAAAGATCATACTACGAACACAAAATGAACTTAATTTTTGTAACTGGTGCATGAAAAGTAAGGTTTGAATGGTAATTCTAACAACTGACAAAAACAATTTTCAAAGTATTCAAGTTACGATAAATATAAAAGTTAAATAGAAACTCAAACAGAAATTATATTTGACTTCTACAGCTGGTGTTTAAAAGGAGATTTGAATTACGTTTCACTTTAAAACCAGCTGATGAAAATAACTTTGAAAATTTTAGCAAATAATAAAAATGAATACAAGTTCAAATAAAAATTGTTCAACCTCTATTGCTGGCATATAAAAATAAGGTTTGAATGATGAATAAAACTTTATTTTTATAAAACTTTTACCATTTTTTAATAAAACTCTATTTTATTAAACCAATTGGTAAGAAAGTTTTTAAAAGAAACCTTAGAATAGCAGAATTATAAAAGAATAAAATTATTTTTTCTTCTTTTTGCAATTATTTTTAGAAGATGAAATTATTTAACATAATCATGGTTGGCAATGTCTACAGTTTTCGTTGATTATTAAATTGTTTATAATTAAAATGGCTACAAAAATTATACATTGAATAACGAAATGTATGCTTTGGTTTAATAGATTTATGCTTTGATTATCATTCTTTATTTCAGAAATTTGTTTTAAATTTTAACCTCCATTATATACTGTAAGTCTAGGATAGATGACCATAGTCTTTTCAAATCGAAATAAAGTATTAATAATATCGATACAAGAAATGCTGATGCATATTTTAAATCCTCATACATGCATATTTTGAGTAAAAAAAAATGAAATACTGAGAACAAAGTCAGAAAAATAAAATGAAAATAAACAAACATGTCGCCATCGCTACTTAATGTCCAGGTGAGATGGCTGTCTAATAATGTGAAGGAAAAGTCAAGTTAATGTATGAAAAGTTACATATTTAGCCTTGAAAAAATAATAATGAGCTGAAAGGAATAAATTTTACCTTGGAAAGTAAGTAAAAAGAAAGTAATAAACAGATTTAATCAATCACATTAAAAAATTTAACTACATTTTTGGCAAAGGTTTTCACATGTTTTATGGAGCCATTACATGCACCTTGCACATTGGTTTTAGTAGTGGTATTGTACTCTTCTCTATAGCTCACTCATATTCATCAAATTCAGTGTGTAGAATCGAATAATATGTAGAGATATATCTAGTAGATGGGGCTCAAATTTTGCATTTTATCACTTAAAGTTTCTTAATTTAAAATGAAGTCAAAAAATGTATGCCTTACTGTTCAAAATACTTTTCAACCATAAAATAATAAAAAACAATAAATAATTATTAAAAATTACTTTTACAATCTTTGGATAAACGAATTTTTTAATCTGGTACAAAAACTTTTTGAAATGCGCAAAATGTGAAATTTACATTGAAAGGCTCAAACTTTCAACCGCTCTCCCGACTAAACTATCGGGTAACTGTTTCTAAATTTCTCTTTAGAACAAAAAATATAAATTCGTCGTAAGAAATACATACTTATTCAGAAAAAGTGTGTTTGGTGTCCGATTTCGTAATTTAAAATATCGTCTGCACTAATCAATTAGTATCCGCAATCTAGGAAATATGGTCAAGAGAACGCTCTAAAGTTTGGACCCCTTAATCTTAATTTTACTTTTTGCATATTTCAATATATCTCGATAACTTTTTAAGCGAAATGAAAAATTATTTTAAATTGTAAGAAATCCAATTTACATAATTTTAAAGAAGGTAATTTTATGTGTTAAAATACAAAATTTGTGCGAAATTGCTCAAATTTTATATTTTGCCACGTAAAACTACATTATTTAAAAAGATTTAAAAAATTGTATACCTTACAATTCAAAATTTTTTCGGCCATTATTAAATAAAATAATAAAAAATAATAAATAGTTACTAAAAGTTAATTTTTGCATGGAATTATCTGTTTGTCCCAAGATATATCTATGGGTAAACAAATTTTATTATTGCGTACAAAAAATTTTCAATTTGCATAAAAAGTTCTCGAAACTTAGCGATATGCGAAAAAAGTAAAATTAACATTAAGGGGTTCAAATTTTGAACTAGTCTCCTGACCAAACAGCGGATACCCTCTATATTTTGGGTTTCTGAAATCTTAATCATTCGAAAAAATTATTCAGAGAAAGTATGGTTTTGTGCTTAATTTCATAACTTAAAAAATCGTCTGAACTAACAAATTAGCATATTTGAGATGACCCCCTTGAACCATTAAGATTGAGTCCTAGAACGTGATTCCGGATCGTTAGATCAAAAATCATGCAGGATGGTCAGTTTTTTTTTTTTTTTTTTTTTTTTTTNGCCTTAATTATTTCATTTCTTTTTTTTTTTTTTTTTTTTTTCCCTTCTCTTTTTGATGCACTGTACAACGTTTATAAATTTAACAAGTAGGACTGAATGTAACCTGCCAACTTATTTAGCAAGAACAGTTCCTGAAATCAGTGTAGTCTTTGAAAAGTTGATTCATTTTAAGTGACACTCAATTAAAACTTATTTTGCACTATTTCAGCAGATTTTGTCAAAAAAATGTATTTATATCAACTATTTTAAATGAAAAATAAAACACAAAAATAAAAAAATAACTCCTTCAGACACACGATTCCGTAAATTACATTTTTACAGAATCATGTTTAAATTTTAAAATTTTGTTACCTAATAAAATAAAACAAACTAAGTCTCTTTTTGAGTACCAAAGAATGGTCATGGAAATAATGTAATTAACACAATAATATAACTAATTAATAACAGTGTATAGTGTAACTAACTTTAGTATAATTCTCATTAAAATATAACTGCTGAAGATTTTGAGACTTTTAACAAAATATTTATTTGCACTTAGAGAACTTTAAGAATAGAATAACCAAGAAAACGTTAGCACTAAAATTTAAGAGACATAACACAATCTTAATTTACTTTCCATCTTTGAAAAATATATTTTTTATTTAGGCCAGCTGTTTAGAAAAACATTTCATTTAAATCAAAGTTAAATACTATAATAGCCGAAGACTTTATTGCGCCACTGAACGAAGATTTAAAATTCAGATTAAGGATTGCCCCTTTTAGGGAATATTCTTATGTAACGATACTGTGTAACGTATTTTAATACTATATTGCATAACATATTTGACTAGCGCTCTTAGGAGTATTCATCATTAGTGGATATTTCAAAACAGAATCAGAGCACAGAAGTTATGAAGAATTAGAAGTTATCAAGTTTTGAAAGACATTATGTTTGAAAAAAGAAATTTAGCACTATTTTGAAGCAGAATGCATAATATCGAAAATTTATTTAGGCCAGCTACAAATTGGTATTAAAAAACTGATGAAACAAAAAAAAAAGTTCCGCAAAGTTCTGTGTAAACTAACTAAATTACAAAAAAAAAAAGAAAAAAAAAGCGCTATAAAATGAGAAAAAAAAGAAAAAGAAAGGGACTAGAAAAACATAAAAAGCAGAAAGAAAGAAAAGCATGGCAAAAATTTAATTAGTGAAGATAACAGAAAAAAAAAGAGGAAGAAGGACGTAAAAAGAATAAAAATATGATCTCGAGATGAAAATTTCATTAAAGCGAAAATGAAGCGCAACAATTTAACAAAGACGAAATATATAATAAAATGAATAATTTTTGCACTATTTTGAGGTAAAATGCATAATATCGAAAATTTATTTAGGCCAATTTATCGGTATTCAAAAACTGATGAAACATTAGGGAAAAAAAAAGTTCTGTGCAAACTAAATTACAAAGAAATAATAATAAATAAATAAAATAAACACTGAAATGAGAAAAGAAAAAAAAAAAGGAAAGGCACAAGAAAAACATAAATAAAAATCAAAAAGAAAAAAAAGGCATGGCAAAAACTTAATTGGTGAAAATAAAAGAAAAAAAAATAGGTAGAAAGACGTAAAAAGAATAAAAATATGATGGCGAGATGAAAATTTAATTAAGGCCAAAATGAAGCTTAACAATTTAACTAAGACAAAATATATATTAAAATGAAATATATAGTAATTTTTGCACTATTTTAAGGTAAAATGGATAATATCGAAAAATTATTTAGGCCAGCTACAAATTGGTATTCAAAAATTCACAAACTGATGAAACAAAAAAAAAAAGTTCCACAAAGTTCTGTGCAAACTAACTAAATTACAAAAAAAAAACAGTGAAATAAGGAGAGGGGAAAAAAAAAAAAAAAAAAAGAAACAGAAAGGGACTAGAAAAACATAAAAAGCAAAAAAAAGCATGGCAAAAATTCAATTAGTGAAGATAAAAGCGAAAAAAAAGGAAGAAAGACGTAAAAAGAATAAAAATATGATCTCGAGACGAAAATTTCATTAAAGCGAAAATGAAGCGCAACAATTTAACAAAGACGAAATGTATAATCAAATGAATAATTTTTGCGCTATTTTGAGGTAAAATGCATAATATCGAAAATTTATTTAGGCTAACTACAAATTGGTATTAAAAAACAGATGAAACATTAGGAAAAAAAAAAGTTCTGCGCAAACTAAATTACAAAAAAATAAATAAATAAATAATAATAAAAAATAAATAAAATAAACACTGAAATGAGAAAAAAAAGGGGACGAGAAAAACATAAATGAAAATTAAAAAGAAAAAAGAAGCATGGCAAAAATTTAGTTGGTGAAGATAAAAGAAAAAAAAAAAACAGGTAGAGAGACGTAAAAAGAATAAAAATATGATCGCGAGAGGAAAATTTAACTAAAGTCAAAAAGAAGCTTAACAATTTAACTAAGACAAAATATATGCATAATATCGAAAAATTATTTAGGCCAACTACAAATTGGTATTCAAAAACTGATGAAACATTAAAAAAAGAAAAAAGTTCCACAAAGTTCTGTACAAACTAACTAAATTACAAAGAAAAACAGTGAAATGAGGAAAAAAAAAAAAAAAAAAAAAAAAAAACAGAAAGGGACTAGAAAAACATAAAAAGCAAAAAGAAAAAAAAAGGCATGGCATAAATTTAATTAGGGAAGGAAAAAAAAAGGAAGAAAGACGTAAAAAGAATATAAATATGATCTCGAGATGAAAATTTAAATTAAGACAAAATGAAGCTTTACAACTAAGACGAAATATATAATAAAATGGATAAGGACAAAAACTGTAGCAGCAGGTTTAGTTATTTATAATTTGCTAATCGTTTGATGATTATTGTTGACAGGTCTCTCAAAGAACAAAAGCACAACGTTCGACGTGATCTATTCAAAAGCGCAAAACAACTAGAACTCCTACGTAAAGTTTTTTGAGTAACAAAAATAGTCAAAACAAAACTTTTATATTTAATATTTTTCGGGTTGGAAATTTTCTAACGGTACCCTCTGTAGTTAATATAAAATATAGTTCTTCTGTAGTTATATAATTTGTATAGTTTTAAGAATAACTTTCTAAACCATACAGACCTTACACTACAATTTAAATAAGTTTAAAGCAAAGTTTAGTTTTATCATAAATTGAGGGACTAAGCGTTCAAGAAGTTTTTTTTTTTTTTTTTTTTACTGTTTTTCGATGTATAATTTAATATATGAAATATAATTAGTCTTAATTTTTCACTTATTACAACAAGGACAATATAAACACTATTAAATATCTTTTTTTTCAATTGCTTAGCGTAATATCCAGACATTTTTAACTCGATAAATATTAATTTTATCAGATTATTTAGATAACTTTCTGCGTTATTGTGAGCTAGGAATATTACTTCAGTATATTTTGGAAAAAAAAGCGCTTTTATATTATAGTTTTTCTGATAGAATTATTTAGAGTTTCGATAAAAGAATTGTCATTAAATGAAAAATAATGACACCACGGGAAAATTATGAACTGGATTGTTCGAAAAGTCGGTGATCAAACGATTTTAAAAGTTGAAATTTAGAGCGAGCACCAGTAGCAGAACTGACCCATTTTTTTTTTAAAATTCAATTTTAACACCATTCATACAAAATAAATACTATTTTCATAAAAAAAAGTATCCTCCTTTATAGATAACTTGCTTTTTATGTGAAGTTGTCTAAGTTAATTTCTTTTCTTTTCAAGGCATAATTATATCTCTAAGTCGTAAGTAATATTGAACTGTAATTATTAAACTGCATATAAACTGTTTTTAATGTTACTTAAGCAGTTTTTAGATTTAGTAGCTCTTTTAAGCCACTAATTTTGTGAAAGAGTTCTTTTTATAAATCTTGGTCAATTTAGGGCAGGAAAATAAGAAGTTTCGCAATTGATCTCGAGAAAAAAATATCAGAAGCTTGAACTACTTTTTGACTTACGTATGACGTAATAATGGGTTTCAAAAACTACAAAGATTTCAACTTGTGAACTTTTTACAGCACACTTTGTCTAAGCTAAGCTATTCTTAAATATATTTAAAAGTAACAATTGTATATGCATCCGCTATTTTCCCTCTCTCTCATGTATATGGTGGTATCGTAATTTATTTCAATTCTGTCTCAACTTCTAATCTGAACACTCCTCCTACAAATTTATTATTTATTTATTTAATTGTGCTTAAATATATAGTTGAAGATATCTGAATTTTTAAAATTTATGGAAAAATAAAGTTTGAAAATCCTAAAACATAAATCTTAAAGATTATTTGATACATAAAACTTTTTGAATATTTTAGTTAGATTTACTAAATTCAAATGTTGGATTATTTAGAGATTATTCGAAATCAAAATTTAGTATACATTATTTTAAATGAACGAGTTTTATTTTTCCTTACCTCGTTATTCCAAAACTCTACGGAGATAGTAATGTACTTATTTATTACTAATATAAATTTATTATATATACGTATACACACATACATTGTTAGGGAAACTTATGTTTTAAGTTTACGAGAAAATGAATATTGAAAATTATAATCCTGAAGATCATTTGGTATAGATATCTATTTGAATACTTTATTTAGATTCGTTAAATTCAAATATCGGATAATTCAAATATCCTTTAGATTTTTTGAAATCAAAATTTAGTACGCGTACTTTTAATAAACGAATTCTGATTTTGCTTACCTCGTTTTCCAAAAATCCACGAAGGTGCTTTTTTATAAATATAGATGAAGGAAATTAAGACACTTTTAGATTTACGAGAAAATAACGATTGAGAAATCTAAATTTAAATATAATCTTCAAGTTCAATCTTCACAGATAACTATTTCAATGTTTATTTAGATTTGCTTAATTCAAATATTATCCAGAAACTACTTGAATTCAAAACTTACTACGCATGTTTATTTTTTAATAAACGAATTTTATTTTTACTTATCTTGTTATTCCAAAAATCCAAGTCCCGCAGTGGACTGATCGTTAAGACACGGTTCCCAGCAGATCAATGAAGTCAAGCATCACAGGCTGCGGTCAGTGTGCGGGTGGGTGACGACATAGATTAGTCTGCGTTGGGACCGAGGGTGAGCGGTATTCGTCCTCGTTAAATTGTTCTACCGTAAAGTGCTCGACTTCGCGTGCAGGTCGTCGGGCTACCGAAACGGGGGTGCCATCCCCTCCGCAGAGGATCAAAATTGTAATGGCATGTCTCGGATCATCCTCAGGGATGTTCCCCAGACAGTCGCCAATAGCCCATTGTGTAGCTTTAGTGCGACGTAAATGAACTACAGCAACAAATCCACGACCCTAATTCCTCAACTTGGCTCTTGGGGCCGCTTGCTGCCTAACATCCACGAAGGGGTTATAAATTCATTTCATATACAATGGTGGAATCAACCGATAAACTAGGTTCAAGTACCGAAGAGCCGCTACATTCGAACCTGTAAGTCTCCATACTAAAGATTCCCGGGATTTAGGGTTGTTGTTGTTGTAATTCATTTACGTCGCACTAGAGCTGCACAATGGGCTATTGACAACGGTCTGGGAAATATCTCTAAGGATGATGCGAAGACATGCCATCACAATTTTGATCCTCTGCAGATGGGATGGCTCCCCTGCTTTGGTAGCCTGACGACCTGCACGCGAAGTCGAGCACTTTACGGTAGAACAGTTTCACGAGGACTAATACCGCACACCCTCGGTCCCAACGCAGACTGATCCAAGTGGTCACCCACCCGCACACTGACCGCAGCCAGTGATGCTTAACTTGAGTGATCTGATGGGAACTGGGAACCGTGTCTTATCGATCAGTCTATTGCGGTACCCGGGATTTAGGGAAGGAAATTTTCAAAATTGCTGGGTTTATATTCCCAGGTATTTAAATTGGCATTCTAAACAGTGCATCAGCTATTTTCAGCGGAAATCGTGTAAGCCTTTGTAAGAAGTTTTACAGTTAATAAGTTGATTAACTCTTTGTGGACTTAATATTTTTTTAATAGGTAGGTAGGTACCATATTTTTGCGTCACACTAGAGCTGCGTCCCGCAGTGGACTGATCGTTAAGACACGGTTCCCAGCAGATCACCGAAGTCAAGCATCGCTGTCTACAGTCAGTGTGCGGGTGGGTGACCACTTGGATCAGTCTGCGTAGGGGCCGAGGGTGTGCAGTATTGGTCCTCGTTAAACTGTGCTACCGTAAAGTGCTCGACTTCGCGTGCAGGTCGTCGGGCTACCGAAGCGGAGGCGCCACCCCCTCTGCAGAGGATCAAAATTGTGATGGCATGTCTTCAGATCATCATCCGGGATGATTCCCAGACCGTCGCCAATAGCCCATTGTGCAGCTCTAGTGCGACGTAAATTAACAACAACACTAGAGCTGCACAATGGGCTATTGGTCTGGGAATGATTCAATGAGATGCCATCGCAATTTTGATCCTCTGCAGAGGGGATGGCCTCCCTGCTTCAGTAGCCCGGTGATATGGGTGCGAAGTCGAGCACTTTACTGCAGAACAGTTTAACGAGGACCGACACCGCGCATCCTTGGTCCCTACGCAAACTGATCAAAGTGGTCACCCACCCGCTTACTGATCTCAGCCAGTGATGCTTGCCTTCAGTGTTCTACTGGAAACCATGTCTTAACGATCAGTCCACTGAGGGACTTTTTTAAAAATCTTTTAAGGCTATAGAAGTACACTCCAAACTGTTCTGAGGATAACTTTCAAATCCAAACAGAAAAGTTAATTGGTTTCCACAGGGTTCCCGCGGACCTAGTAAATTTTAAAAAGTGGTAACGAAAATTAAACAAATGTCGACATTTTTTTTCCAAAGAAAGTATATATGCATGCGAATTCCAGCTTTTAAACCACTTAACGACAAAGTGGTAAGTTCAAATTTAAAATATCTTTCAGCATTAACCATAATTTATTACCACCTCTAATATTTTTCAAGGACCGAGGGAACTCTGTTTCCATCTTAAGAAAGGAGTGAGAAAATAATTTCCCACTCTTTTTATGATAAAAATTATTTTGAGTTGAATTCAAATGTTTCGAAAACTAACTTTTCATTGTGATACCTTCTAATGAGGTGAACCGGGTTCAAATTCCAGCGATAGCTGGTCAAAACGAATTCCGCATCCGGCTTGCACCGACCACGGTGCTGACTTAAGATATTCTCAGTGGGAGACGGATCATGCTTTAGAGTCTCCTTGCCGTCAAGCTAACAGTGGGAGGTTTTCTTCTCCAGGTAACGCAAATGCGGGTTAGTTCCATCAAAAAGACCTCCACGAAGGCAAATTTCTCCCAATATTTGATTCAGAAGTTCCCTTGTCTTCTGGATCGGGTTCAAAATTACAAGGATACGGAGTTGAACTTCAGAAGTCGTTGTTGTTCATTTACGTCGCACTAGAGCTGCACAATGGGCTATTGGCGACGGTCTGGGAAACATCCCTGAAGGATGATTCGAAGACATGCCATCACAATTTTGATCCTCTGCAGAGGGGATGGCACCCCCGCTTTTAGAAGCCGTAAACCCGAAAATTGGATCGGCTGTTCAACGACGGTTACAAAATAAAAATGAATTAGAGCGGGAGAGTTAAGATTTTCTAAGAAGTGAAATATTTAAAATTTTCGATAATGTCTAAATTGCTCTCTCCAGATATTTTGATCAGAAAGTTTATTTCCCTAAAGCACTTTTTTTTAAAAAAAAAAAAATATTTTTTCGTAATTTGGTATTAGTGAAATTTCCTTCCACACGTATTACAGCGTAATTCATACAAACAATATGTATATCTAAAGCCTATAAGCCAAAAGATTGGGACAAAAGTTAATAAAATATATTTATTACATTGCATTTTCTAATGCTTTTCAAATTTATAAAATAATTAATGCTAACATAAATGCTCTAGTAATTTTTTTCTTTAAAAAGCTTCATTTAAAGAAATAAATTATTTTCTCGCCTTATTAATAATAATATAAAATTATAAAGTCGTTCTTCTGTTGTTGTTGTTTCTAATATCACTTGCCATAGTAGCAAGCCTGCTTGGTTAAACCGAGCAAATTTAAGGTAGAGTGTGCGTTTCTTGTTTTTTTGTGGCGCCATCTATGACGAGAATTCGACTTCTGCCACACCATACGTCACACCCGTTTATAGGGCGAACCCATTCATACATCCACAGATCGTAATTTTGACCAGAATCAGAGAACGATCGATCTCCAATCCAGAATCCCCAGAGGTATTGATTTGTTATGGGAACATGGAGGACTTTAGCGACTTAACAGATTTAACGTGCATCAGTCACTTTACTACACGGGGAGTCGAACACGAACTCTCGGACATGGATCCAGCGCCCTACCGACCAGGCTATCCTGGCCCCAAAATCGACCTCTGCTGGGATTCGAATCCACATCGTTCTTCTAAAGAGCTTATGATATTTTTATAGCCAGATAAATCTTTAGAATGGTGTATACATTAGGGAATATATCAAGTTGGTAATTTTAAAATAAATATTCGGCAATTTACAGACACATTTTTTGCAGGAATTTGTTTTATTAAAACCAATAAAGTAAACGATTTTGGATCTTAAGCTTTCCACAAGAATAATGTGTTAATAGTTTTTTCGAACGTAATTAAAATTTCATAATAATTTGCAAACAAAGCTTCTACTTCCATCACTGTTTTCCTTCCCCTTTGACATGAATTGATTGAACAATGCAATCTTCATTTTTTTCTCTCTCTCTGTTTCCTTTTCACAAAATATTTGAAAGAAAATAAAAATTTATTAAAATGCAAAATTTTAAATTTTTTATCATAAAATGCCAGGTTTGGAGTGAGAGTTAAAGCTTTTTAAAAAAGGTTTATTTTTATTTTGTTAGTAACAGAGCTTTCCTTTCACCAATCACTTTTCATGTGAGCTTTTGGAACCCCTTCGTAATAGGAGGCCTGGGGTTTCAGAAGAGAAGAAGAAAAAAGAAAAGCGAAAATAATTCCTACAATTTTAAGCATTTTTTTCTCTTTAAGATGTAGAAATTCTAGCAGTTTTTAAAAAAATTCTCATAGACTAAGGAAAAATACCAATCATGCGCATGTACATAAACAATAGCAACAGAAAAAATTTCAACGGATAATACATAGGTGATAAAAGTTAACAATTAAATTAATAATATCAATTAAATTATTGATATATTAATCAGAGATATTTGCTAGAAAATTAAATAGAAAAAAAATAAATAAATGTCTCTACATAAAAAACTAAATTGCCCAAAGTAATCTCTATTGTGTATATGGTAAAAAATGCTCAATTTTCAATGTCGAGTCGTGCAACATTTTGCAATAAGTCAGTATTGACAGTGGAACTTATAGCATGGAAACTTCTGGACTTGTTTATCTGGAGATCTCGTTGGCCGTTTAACATATTTTTTCCCATTCCATTTGTTAGGAAATGTACTAAATATGCCCGCACATTTCTTGAAAAGGTGCTTACACAAGCATCATATTGAAAAAACAATAACTGCAACCATTCACAGGGTGCACTTTTATTCTGATGACACTACTTTAAGAAAAACTTGGTAATCCCTCCCATTCAAAAGAGGAGCGAAATGTAGGAGTAGAGTTCAACAAGTGTTACACCAATGATTTCAATACCCATATGTTTATACTAAATTGCGATCAACCATACATTTAATTGTGTGTCAAACTAAGGCACTGACCATCTCAAATAACCCACTTCGTCAGTCTGATTCATCACAAGACCTGAGAGGCCCAGGTTCTAAGGCCCCAATATTTCTAGAGGTCCTCTAAATGTTACAAAATTTTATGTTTTTTAAGATTTATAAGTTAACAAAAATTGAAATAAATGTAATATGAACATATCATAGTTTACTTATTTTATAAAAAATTTAAAAGCATTTTGAAAGTAAACAACAAGTAGCTTTGGCTTAAACCACCACCCCCAGATTCCTGCACCTCGTTGCTTCATATATCAAAGATGCAGATTCTTGAAGAAGGGGAGTAATAACCCAGGTGTCTTCCAGGTTACAAGGTATCCAATTTAACACTATATTACGACATCAAATTTGCACTAGTATGCTTTAAGATACAAGTGTTAAACAACAATGAATTGATTTTTCTGAGAGTGTAGATAAAATGAAGGTCTCTGTGTTTCTTTCCACTGAAAACGTTTAGCAATGGGAATAGAAAAATCCAAAATTTTAAAAAAAT
Source organism: Parasteatoda tepidariorum (assembly GCF_043381705.1). Lineage (NCBI taxonomy): Eukaryota > Metazoa > Arthropoda > Arachnida > Araneae > Theridiidae > Parasteatoda > Parasteatoda tepidariorum. Next base: position 22,642,424 of record NC_092214.1, on the reverse strand, counting down.
GCAAGATTTAATAAAAATGCTACAGTTGATACTTTTGCAAGCTAAAATCATTAAAACTTAAAGAAAGAAAATACGACAAAAATCACTCAAATATATTTAATCCTCAATTTTCATGGCTATCAGTCATATAAATTATCTGTATACAACCATTTACTTTTGCTGAGCTACACAGCAACTGGGATCAGATGAAAATGTTACAATGTAGTCTCTTACATAGGTTACAATAAACCTGTAATGAAAATGGACAAGGCTTGAAAGATTTTTACGAACAGAGCAAATTTCAAAGCGCATCTTTTGGAAAGTTTATATAAAACCTGAGATACTTCTAAATACTGAAGTTTTGTGCCTTTATACAATACTACACAATAAGGGATGAGTTAGGTAACCAAACAAATACAGTGAAACATTAAAAAATCAATAAAAATGATTACTTTTTACACCAAAAATGAAATTAATTGAGTATAATCATTTTCATACAAGAAAACTTTACATGAGATCAAAACATTTAGACGAATTTAAAATGAAGTAACAAAATAATTTAGAAAGAAAAAAATAAGAATTTTATTATATACTTATAAGAAAAAAATAACCTGAAAAAAAAATAAAGCTACCAATTTGAAAGTTCCCGAAGTTTATTTATGAAGAAAAGTTTTAAAGTATGTGGCAATTTGCAATACATTATTTTGACACAATTAAAAAATCATGTAGTCACTTAAATTATATTTCATGCTTAATTGCAAAACTGCACAAATTATGAAAACCAACTTTTCGGATTCAAAGTAAAAATAAATAAATAAAAAATAAACATTTGCTTTGTAGTGCTTCTGTTAAGTTTACCCTAATTAAATTAAATAGTTATGCCAAAATTTAAAGACTATTAAAATTTAAAAGATGTAGTTATAAAATTAAATATAAACAGTCAAGATTTTTCTTAAAACTGAATGAAATTTAATGCAAAAATCAGAGTAGTTTTAATTATAACATCACTAGAGCTATTATTAATTGAAAATGACTACTTTATACGTACAACAAACAGCAAAAATATTAAGTATAGCATTTAATTAAAACATTATATTTTAGCTACCATACAATTCTCACTATCCATAAGTAATACATAAGCTCTTTGTAAGCAATTACAAAATAGCTAGTAATCATTATCTAGAAAAAAAACAAAAATAGAAGCAAGTCAAAAATCAGTGATCTTGTTTTAGAGTAATAGCAATCATGACTAAAATGTATTTATATATTTAAGTACAAAATTGTGCCTCAAGGAAATTTTACTCCACTAGAAAGCATTCTGTGCCTCAAGAATCAGTGATATTCGATATGCAGGACTTTTGTTTTGATGAGGCTTTCCTGTACAAAAAAATCTAGTTTGACTGTGGATACTTTTACGAAAGAACTACAGGACTTGATGACGCCTTCAGAAGTTTATGATCTACAAAGTTTTAGAGGTCATGAGCCAAAAAGAAAATGTGCAATTACCTTTATAAAACTGTTAGACTTTGAGTTTGATTGTGATACATATCGTACATAATGAATATTGTACAAAATTTTTTGTTGTTATAGATTTGTACATATTTTTGTTTTAATTGGTACATATTTTTTTTTAAATTGGTACATATTTAGGTTTTACTTAGCTTGTACTCATATTTTGTAGTGCATAATAATTCTATTTTGTTGATCATCTTTATTTGAATTATTTCTTTAATTTTTTAAAACTTGGTAATCTTAAAAAACTTTGGACCTTTTTAAAATTTTAACAAAAAACGTTTTCTTTTGTCGTTGCTGAGAATTTAAAGGTTTTTTTAACAGATTTATAATATACTCCTTGCTTTGCGGTTGCATTTAAAAATTATAATCAACATGATATAATATTTAAAATATGCATTTTCTTCTGCAGCATATGAACCAAAAGTATCTCTAGACACGGATCAGTTTTTTCCAGAGAATAAAACAATTCAGCACAATTAACAAGCAATATAAAATACTCAAGTAGTTATGAAGCTATCCATGCGTAAAGTTGGTGTATTAATGAACAAATCAGGTGTGGTTATGAGAAAACATTTAAAAGCGGATGCTGGTCTAATTGATACCTTTTACCAGGGAGACGTGTAGGTGATATTGAGGAATGTAGGGTCAGATATTTTAGATATCAAACAGGGTGAATCCATGGCACAAATAATTTTAATTGCTTGTAACACACCCACATATAAGAAGGTAAATGAAATTTACATAAATACAAAACCTGGTATATTTGGCTTTGGTGAGCTGACATTTACATTATTGCACATGATATATTTCACATGGAAAGTAGGTCTTATGCATTATATTATTATAACTTTTTAAAAATTAAAGGAAATTATTTTCAAGCTTAAAACATTCTATGGCATTTTGTGATGTGACTTGGTCTTGGAAATTGTAACGTTATCTTAAAAACCAGATAAGTTTCCTTAAAAATATTCAGCTTTAAAGAGCATATGTATGCAGCTAAAAAAAAACCTTTAAAAATATTTTTTTTAAAGTTCGGTTCAAGCAAATACAAAAAATTCCATTCAAAAGTACGTTTGTTGTATGTATTAAAAAAATATATTTTTATAACTAAAAATCTGAGTACTGAGTAAATGAGATAAGGACCTGTGGTTATATAATATTCAAATAAGTTACTTCAAATATTTATTCATGTTTTCAAAATATAACACAGATTTTTTATTATTCTGCCTGGTTTAAATACTTAAAATAAATGGATAAAAATATAGGTCATTAAAACTTTCGGCACAGGTTATTACACATTCTAAAACAATACTTGAAGGATACTAGTTTTTAAAAAGTGTTGTTATAAGTAGTAATAAATGTGTGAGAATTAACAAAACTGTCAGAGTTTCTAAAGTTGTTTAGAAAAAAAAATTAATTTCTATTTCAATAAAGTTGGACTGATTTTAAGGAAAATCAGCAATACAAAAATATTGCAAAATTATTAATGCAAAATTATTGAAAAAGTTAAAAAAATATGTTAGTTCTTAGTTTTAGGATATCATTTATGCAAAAGTAAAGATATCATTTATGTAAAAATAAACAAAAAATAGTTTTAAACTATTTGCATAATAACTTTTAGGGTGTCAACCCCTTGGTTACACAGAATGATCATAACTTACAGTTAAATTTGCTAGTTTTTTAAAAATATTTTTTAAGAATATCTGGCCTTATATTTTTGAATACATACTTGGTTAAAATATAAAAATTGAAATCAATGTTAAGAAGAAATAAAACAGGGAAAAATACAAATAACTAATAAGTTTACCGTCTTTGTAAATTTACTTTTTGATCACATATTTTGTTCAGCATAATTTTATGCCATTCATAATAACAAATTTTAAAAGGAAGAAAGCCATGTTATTTCATAATCGGTGATTATGTCATCAGACAGAAGAAAAAAATCTAATCTGAAAGTTTTGAAATAAATTAAAGCCGTGTTTTTAAATAATGTTATTACCACAATACATTCTAAAATTTCATGGGGTTAATATAAAGTTTGCATAATGATTGACAACAGAGAGATTTAGATTCTGTATCACCGGATTAATTTTAACCATTGAAAACAAACGATTCAGAAAATTTTAGAAAAGAGAAGAAAAAAAGGTATAAACTATAACTAAAACAACAAATAACAAAAAAAATTTCTAAAGGCATCATTAACAACTAACCCATTAAAAAAGAAATTTACAGTGTTTCAACTATTTTTTGCAAAATCAAACAAAAGAAAATGCATTTAGATAAGCAGATCGAAAATTTACTAAAAAGATTTAAATTAAAATTCCACAGAATTTAAAATTTTACTTCCATGTGTAGATATCTGTTATCTACATCATTAACATAGGGGTCTAATAAATTAAAAATAACACCTAATATACCTAAGAAAAATGGTTTAAATGTTTAACAGAGATTATATTTAATTTCTTTGATATAACTCTTGCTCACTAATTATTTTTTGTACTTTTCATCATTTTGCATTTAAATGAAAAAAATTGATAACTGAGCAAAAAATTTAATAAAATAACTCAACAGTGATAGTTTTATTTTTAAGAAAATTGAAAAAATTAACATACAGTGAAAAAAAATATTATTTCTAGAAAAAAATTTCTCATATTACAAATGACTGTTTTAAGTAATAACTTGAATTATAATTTGATTAAAGTAAATGACTTTGAAAAAAAAATTCAAGGGGGGATAATTTTTTTTCTCTTAATATCTCATAGGTTATCAATCTAATAACATTGAAAATGAGATCTAATTTGCTTTTAATATTGAGAATAAGAATGGCTAAAATTTATTTAAAGTTTAGCTAATATGAGTGCTACACTGTATACCTTGGACTTTCCTTGATTGGTGTTACAAAACTCAATGTTTTTGAAGCGATTCTTCAACTACAAAAATGTGTATACAGGATAGATGATTGAATGTTAGAAACTTAATTTTAAATTCAGGGAAGTATATTTATTTTATGTAACAAAATGGGTCATTATAGTCAGCTAAAAAATTTAATACAACTTTAGAGAAAAATAAAGAGAAGGAAGAAAGAAATAAAGAATAATAAATACCAATTGGTACAGAGGATATTAAAAAAACTTCAATTTTAAATTTTCTTTTAAAATTTGATAAAAAGCTTTAGGGGCTGAACTGAGAACAAAATATTTGTAAAAATTCCTTAGGTCAAAACATTGCCATATAGGTAAAAATAAAATGTAATCAACTAAAACTTGTGCTGATATTAATAGTATTTACATAAAAATGTAAAGGTAAAACTAGCTTTGACTAACAAATATCACCTTATAGCTAACATACACAATTCAGTTACAATGTTAAAAACAAATTGATTACACAGAAAAATACTTTTGATAGAAATATAAGACAATAGAATCACTCAAGTCTTATGAAGAATAAATTATTATTTTTTTACAGTTTTAGATTATTACTCAAAGGACTAGAATAAGAGCAAAAAATACAGCCTTAATTCCATTGGAATTGACATCTAGAATTATACAAGGCATTTTAGAGATAAAAATATTTTGAGTTAATATATAGATCTAGATATATAGTAGATATCTATGTATAGATATATCCAGGGATGCCAACAGCACTGCTTTCAGCAAAATATTTTAGAAAGTGGTAGAATAATTAACACTAAAATTTTCAGAATTTGTTTAATTTTGAAAACACCTTACCATAAAATAATGGGAATTAAGTGGAATTTTATATACATGTTTATAATGTAGTTGTGTACAAAAATTTATTCTATGTAGTGGTGTAAAAAATTGGTTATCTTTCAATGTACTTAATCAGGAATCAAATGAATTATCAGGAATTAAAACTTAAATTTTGCTATTATTGGAAAAAATTTCCTCACAAAGCAGAGCAAGTAGGCATCTGTGGATATCTAGAGAATGAATACCAGAAAATGAACATAGTTTACTCAAATAGCACATGCTAGGAATATATCATGACACCACAGACATCGGAAATATCACAGCTCTAACATTTTACACAGAATACTGCAGCACCAAAGGCTTCTAAGTTATGTTTCTTATAACCGTATCTTTGCTTATGTATAAATAAACTAATTATTACTCAAAATTTATGATACCAGGTCATGAAAATATACAAGCATGTTTCATTAACGTATCATTTATATCTAAATGAAATAAAATTAACAAATTTTAACACAAATTGAATATAATAGTTAAACAATAATATAAAGTTTTGCGTTATAATAATAATAATAACTGTACAATCTAAAAACATAAATGGCAGTCACAAACAACATTACACAAGAAAGACATTACTTTTTAGGTTATGTACAAATAAATTCAAACTGTGTTGCATTTTAACACTTTTGTCCAGATGTTGAGTATGAATATGGAGTATTGAGATATGAACTTTAAACTACTTGTAAAGTTCATAAATTTCTTCTCTTAGTAAATAACTTCTGTGTATTCACAAAACAGAACAGTATGGCATTAAATAAAACCATATTTGCACCGGTAACATAGGAACAGGGAAACTTGAACAAAAATGTACAAAATATTAACTTTTTTATACTTCAACAAAAGTTATATGGGTTGAGTTACCCATCCCATCCCTTTAGTCTTAATAAAATGTACAACACTTTACTAAAATATCATTTATTTAAAAAACCGGGCATGGAAAATGTCTTCTCTTTAATTTCTACTAAGAAGCAGCATCCAGTAAAACTAACAGAGCTTAAAGTCACTTGTATACAAGACCAAAACATGAAGAAGAGAAAGATAATAAAATGAAATGTCACACTTGTGGGAAGGTCACTTCAATTGATCTGAAAAATAAAATTTTCTATATAGCTATTTATAACATCACTCAAAATACTTAGTAATAGAAACATAACGCTATAACAATATAATTAACATGGTATGAAAAATATAAACAATAAATGAATTGAAGGGCTTGTTATGAAATAATGACGACCCCAAATTTTCTGTTTAATTAGAAAATGTAATTTAAAAATAAATATAGGGCAATTATTAAAAACTTTGATATTAAAAATCTTATGTAATATAATTTAAAATGTTGAAAGTAGTTTTTTAAAAATACTTTTAACAAAATGCCGACAGTTGAATGAAAAACAGCCTTAAAACATTCATTATTTAATTTTATCATTAATCTTATAATAATCTAAAGCAAATACAGTGATAACTCTCGGGAGTAACTACTCCTTGTTCCATAGTAAAATGGTCATTTATGGAGTTCGGTTGCTTTTAGGGGTTACCTTCATCAACTTTAAAATGATATCAGTAGTATATGATTTTTTACAAACAATTTTCCCTTAAGTCAGTGTCATTTCCTCGGTGCGGAAATTCCACTTGTGTTGGAGTCATGAAAACTGAATAAAATTTATATGATTTTTAATAAAGATTAATTGATGAATAAAATTTAATGACAATAAAAATTAAAAAATGAGAAAACGTTTGTTCTTTTGAGATGCTTAATAATGCTACAATAACTTTTCTTTCTTATTTAACTTTCAACTCTAAAAACAAATCACAGATAACATTGTCTGTAGTGCATTCTGACAGCAACATGAGGTCGTAGATCTCTTTCAGAGATCGACAAAAAGAGCTCTCTAAATAAAAACCTACACAAATATTTTGAATACATTTTAACCTACTTAATATTTATGGTTTTGATATTTTTTTCTGTTACCTTATTAGACCTTTTAAGCATTTAGTGTAGAGGTTAGCCTATTTGCTGGGAGAGGTTTTTATGGTCTCTCTTAAAGGTTTCCTTCTACACAAAGTCTATAGAAAAAATTCCCTGCCTCCCAAAAATGGCCGTAAATAGAGGAGGTCGCTACATAGAAGTGGTTTTTCTAAGAGGTTTCACTGCACATTTGTTTTGGAATAACTCTGCATGTTTCAAACTATATTTAGTAAAACAATTCAAAAAATAAATTTTTTATGATTAAAAACATAACAAATTGTGCATAATGAATCACTAATATAAAACTCCTTTCTGAAAACATTTGCTTATGGCCACCACACTCTACAATAATTTCTTTAACCTTCATTGGATTTAATTTAGCATTTAACTTTACCATTGATGTTTATTAACTGCAATAGTTAAAAGTAACAAAATGGGAGCACACAAAACAAAAAAATAGGCTATTAAAATCAATCATTAAATAAAAAAAAAGAACAAAATAGAAAAAAGGAACTAAATTATTTATGTAAATTTGGTATGAAGTCAATGGATAGATTCAAATCTTAGACACTAAAAATTTGAGAGGTAGCTCCATAACACTAAAAATTTCTTTAATCCAACGACAATTCACATGCAAAATATTAGTTTTTATAGATATTTTTTGTTTTTTATTTACTACTGATCTAAAACAATTTGAATTGTAAGGCAAATATTTATATTTTTGGTATTGATGTTATTTTATCTTTCAAAAATAAACTTAAATACACATTTAACCAAATTTAATTGAAATTATTTCATTAAATTTCATTCAAGTTAGTTAAATGAATTTAGAACAAATAAACTTCAAAAAAGTAGCTTCTTTTTAAACTTTCCTTTCACGAAAAATATTTGGTGGACCTCACATATACATCCCTGTCAACATAGATGTGGATTCCACTCATGTGTATCAATAGGAGTTACTTAACATTTTGTTTTTCAAAATTATCTTAATAAATTTTTATTGTTAAAAATAATATTAATTTTAAAATAATGTAAAACAGATTTAAGATTCGCATTGGAAATATTTTTTTTTAATCTTCTTCTTAAAAATAAAATAAAACTTGAAGAACTGTAAAGTAATTTATGTTACAAAGTACTTACAAGTTATTTTTAACAGCTATATAAAATAATTTATTAAACATCTGGGACTTACAATCAAGATCGTTTACAAAGCATGATAGCTCCAAAAAACATATACTAGCACTGGAATTTTAAAAGTAGAAAGATAATGTAAAGAAAGAAAAGAATTAAAATACAAATTGGAAAATTTACCACTGTGGAAGATTACTCCCTGGCACATGTTCTCCAAGATGGGAACCTATGTAGTAAAGTTATAGAATAAAATTACTTATTTGTCAAGAACAAAAACAAATACAGTGAAACCTCATATTATGGACATCCCTATAAAAGCCCCTCATTCTGGTCTCTTTTTTTAATTTCCCATGAATCTTGTATGAATAATATGATGAATATGTACCATCTTCACAAAGCGGACAGTCACATATGCCTTGAAATATTGTTTTCATCTCTTCAAACCCACTTCATTCACTTTTTCTAAGTTAAAAAAAAAAATACTTCCATTTCAGATTGGAAAAAAATGCATCGTTCCATTATCTTTAAAGCATGTAAATTTTTTGCCTAATCTAAGACTTAAAAATATTGTTAAGCTATTTTACAATTAAAGAATCAATCATTCTCCTGTCACCTATCTATATCTTTGTAAAAAAAGGAGAAAAATTTTTACTGGTCCTGTGAAATATTCTGGATAGTGATATCTTTTGATCTTTTCATCTGGATGAGACCCCACAAGTTGAAATGATTCACTAAATGTTCTTCATTGCCCTCCAACACTGAAAATTTTTTCCTCTTCTTCTAATCACTTTAATTCCTGAATTTAATACAGCTGGGTTAAAGAAAAAGAGAGGACAGAAATCTAATCATCATTCTTCATCTATTCTTTTTGTATTGTCAATATCATAATTTTCAAAGTTGAAATAAATATCGATGCAAACAGTTATTACAGATTATTTATTTTTAGGTCATAGCAATAACTCTAAAAACAATTTGTGAATTTAAACTTCGTTATTAGTGTACCCTTCTTGTAAACAGAAAGCTCTTGAAACGGACAATTTTTTTGCAAGAGCGTCCACTAAATAGAGGCTTCACTGTAATATAGAAAATACATGTTCCATAATGATTGCCCTTAATGTATATAATCAGAATTCTGGTAAAAAATGAAGAAAATAATAAATAGTTGCCAACTGATATTTAACTAAGAAAAAACAAAAAGGCATTCAAATTCTGACCAATCTTTATTAAGGTTAAAAAGAGCAAAAGAGGGACTAAAATTATTTAAAAATAGTCAACTTGATTATGAATCCTAACTTTAATATGAATCTTAAAAATTTTAGGCAGTTTCAATCAAAGGGGGAACACATTCTAATCCTACTACACAAAAATACTTTTTTTTAATATTTTTAATNGGACTAAAATTATTTAAAAATAGTCTACTTGATTATGAATCCTAACTTTAATATGAATCTTAAAAATTTTAGGCAGTTTCAATCAAAGGGGGAACACATTCTAATCCTACTACACAAACAAATACTTTTTTTTAATAATTTTAATTTGTCCTTTGGTCTTCCTGACCTCAGTTATAATTTATCATATAAGGAAACAAATTTTTTTATTTCCCCCCCAAAAAAACATTAATTTGCAACCTCTAGTGTGCAGAGTTTTTGAAGTTTATTTTTAATAAAATTTTATAGAAACTTTGCGAAAAATAAACTTTGCGTGAAGTCAAAATTATACACATTCGATGTCCCTATTTAATATTTAAGCAAGGAGAAATCATGTGACTGCAATTGGAATTTGTTGAATCACCACTGACAAAGGCAAGACAGAAGCCATGCTAGTTGCTAGTTTTATAAAATACCGAGGTCTTTCAAATAATTTCTTTGCAACTCCTTTCTGTTTTCTCCAACAATCATACAGATTTTGATGTTTTCAATCACATCTTCCTCAATAGATTTCAATAGCACTTTCATTTTTTCCTCGTTAAAATATTAATTGGCAACCTCTAATGCATATACGTCTTTGACTTCATTTTTGACAAAAAATTTAAAAATTGTAACAAAACACACTATATCTTAAAGATTGGTAAAACAAAATCTTTATTCCTACACAACAAAAAGAAATTTTTTTTTTATTAATATAAAGTACTAATTCATAAAATAACACTTCCGACCCATAGTAAATTATTTGTTCCTAATTTGTTATTAAGTGGCACCATCAGTAAGACATCTCTCACACTGCTGGAGGAGAGCTAAGATCAAAAGTTGGATCCTGGCAGCCGACGAAATTACGAGCATGTGTATTCAGCAAGGTACACATTAAATATGCAGTGGCTGAAAGTCCTCTTGTTGACTGTGATTTGGAGAGAGTAGTTCGAGTTCTAGCCATGTAATGTGACAAGCTCAAAATTACACAGCATTCCAACCAGTAGTTGAAAAAATACATTATTTTTGTAGTTTACTACAACTACTTTGTTTCAAATACAGTAAACTACAACAACTTGTTATTTAATGTAATGACTACAAACTACTTTGGAATTGTTGTAGTAACTACTTCACTACTTTAAGAAGATGAGCTTTGCTGAAAACTTAATTTACACTCAAGTTCTGAATGGTTTTAAATAAGAAATTGGCTTACATTAAATATAAGGGAATAATTAAGAAATATTTATTCATGCTTACATGAGCAAGTTTCTTATTTCAAAAATTGTTTTCAAATTTATTTATCTAACCTTCCACTTTTTATGCCTTTTCCGACAGTAAATATTTAATTTAAGAAATGCAAAAGTATCAACTACTTGCAATTTTTTAAATTGTTGAATGCTTTTTTATTTCCTCTAAAAAATTAAGTATATCGAAAATACGTTTCTTTCCTTTTAAATAACATCAATGCTTCATGAGTGAGCATTTGCATGCGAAAGTGTGACCAAATCGATTAATTATCTAGTTTAAATATCAGTTCTAAGTAGTTTTAAATACGTAATTTTTATTAACACTCAGTTACAGCTACAGGGTCATTTTCATTGCATCCATTGATCGACCAGCAAAGATTTGTACCCATCAAATTCAAAAAATTAGTTGCATTAGAATTGTGTTTCTTTCTAAAATTAACATTAAAAGTAGTTGCCAGGAATCACTATAAACTACTGTTTTTTGTATCGCACTATTCACTACACTACTTTTTTGTTTAAAAAAAAGTAGTACACTGCGCTACAACAAAATGGCGACTACAGTAGTTTCATTACTTGTAGTGCGCTATTTCCGACCGCTGATTCCAACTAAGATCTTTAAAAAATAGAGCACTAAAAAATGAGGCTAGTTTCTTGGCCCTCACAATGGGTGATGCGTGTATACATAAGTAAGAATTTTAATAACAATTGCAACAAAAAAAAATCAACATTCCAACATTAGTTGTCAAGTTTCATGAGACAAAATAACAGTATTTTGAAGAATTAATTCTCTCTACTTTAATTAACCACAATATGGATTTTTCCAATTATAAATTTTTGATACTTTCTCTCACCTATGGCTTCATTTTAACAACTATTAAAAAGATACATATCATTAGCAGTAATTCCTAATCATTACCTTTGTGGCTTAATTCTAAGCTTATGAAAAAAGTTGAGAGTGTTAAAACTATTTTATTAATTGGGATAGAATAGGAAACTCTTTAAAGAAACCATAATGAGAAATATGGTGTTTTTAAAGTATTTCTTAACTTTAAAAACATGTAAAATCACTTAATAGAATAAATTTATCACTTAAAGAAATTGAAGTAAAATATCACTAAACACCAAAAAAAATAATAATAATAATAAATAATAATATGCTTACTCATTTCTGGGGTGTATTCACTGGAATCCATACTTAAAATGTAAGGAATGATGCTGTCAATTTGAACGTTTCCAATTAAACCAGAGAAGAACAGTTCTTCAGTGATCGATGGCTGTAATGACCGAAGAGCAGGTAATCTAAAATAGATAATAATCAAATGATTCTCTAAAGACTAGTGTCCTATATGACAGTGCATGTCAGAAAATATAATAAGTGCTAATATAACTTAAGTTGTTTAATGGGTTGAAGAGTGTTGTAAGTGATGAAAAGTTAGACCTGTGAAAACTAATCTTTTGAAAAAAATTCATGGTCTACTTAAGACTAACAGCCAAATTATTGTGTTTGTAAATTTAATAATAACACTTGCTGAGATGGAACAGCAGCATAACCATTTTGGAGCAGAAAAGCTGTGCTTTGAAGCAAGCATATTTGGTTTATGAAGCAAATAATTTTTATATTTTGTGCATAGCGCTTGTAAAATTACTTAAAATATTAAATTATTTAAATTTATTACTGAAAAAACTTTACTGAATCTAAAAAACGGCTTTAATNGCTTTGAAGCAAGCATATTTGGTTTATGAAGCAAATAATTTTTATATTTTGTGCATAGCGCTTGTAAAATTACTTAAAATATTAAATTATTTAAATTTATTACTGAAAAAACTTTACTGAACTGGTTTCTTGAAGAAATAAAATCTAAAAAAGCGGCTTAAATCATATTTAAATATGCAAATAATGCATATTTCTTTTAACTAATTTTATAAGTCAAAAACTAAATATAAATCCTAATTTAAAATAAACTTAATTTACCGTCACATCACCAGGACAATAATGCTGATGACCTAAAAATTCCTAAAATATGCAAAAATAAATGCTCAAAAAACAATAAAAAATGATCGTAAAAACAAAAAATAATAAGATTCAAATGTCGGAGAAAATGTTAATTAGTTTAATAAAAATATAAGTTAATGATAAACAAATATGCATTTAATGAATGCAAAAAAAAAAAAAAAAAAAAAANAAAAAAAAAAAAAAAAAATGCAATAAATACCTCTTAAAGATAAATAAGTTTTAAAATTATCTTTAGCTACAATATTTAAGACACAATTTTTTCTTTAATGCACTGTAATTCAGTGATAATTTTTATTTTCATTTCATTTCTTGCTTTAAAAAAATCCTTAATTATCCAAATTTGATTTAATGAAAGCTATGCTTTACTTTTATCAGTAGAAAATATATCTTGGACAATCATAAGAGAAATATCTATTTAGAAAACCTATTTATGCTTAAAAGTTATTTAGAGTGTTTGACAATATGTAAAGACCTTAAAAATAAAATTATTGCCGTATTTAGTTTAATATATAAAGAAAAATTAACTCACAAGCAAAAAAATAAAAAAAGGGGAAAAATTATGAGTAATGCCCTGCCAGAAAGAAAAAGCAACCGAAAATACAAAATGAAAGAAATTTTTCCTGGCCCTGACCACACACATCATCCATAATGTATTACATCATCATTGCAGAGTTCATTTAGGTAGGGTTTGTGGGATACCCTTTGACTTTTGGATGGAAAATTTCAACCTTACATGCTCTTTCATTTTGGTCAACCACTTTGGTCTATAAGAAGAAATTCTAATCCTGGTTTTCCAATCGTTTTTCAGCAGTTATATATTGCTTGTCTGCCATTTCAAAGAAGTTTTACAACTTAGGATATCATTAATATGCTATTATGAAACGTTAATATTGAGTTTTCACTTGTTGATGCACTACATTAGTGGCAATACCATCACAAGTCCTAATTGTTTAGTGGTCGTTTTTTTTGGCAATAATTGACTTTTTTTTCATCTATTCTCACATGGTTTTTTCAAATTCCAAAACTTTTAATATGATTGAATATAATATAATATTGAATATAATATAACTTTAATATAATTGAATTATATAAAATTTTGTATTTGAGTACTTTATAACACTTTGATTTGTGATGATTCTATCGTATATCTAAGTGATTTTCTCTTTTTCTGCTATCTCAACAAGGATTTCTGAAATCTGATATTTTTTATGGTATTATTATAGCATACAAATTTTGGTTTTAGTAACAACTATTTGTTAACCTTTCATTCAAAAATGACTTTTTGAAACTCTTGATTTCATTGTAATTCCACATTGCTTTACTATTGTTTCTAAAAATACTCTAACATTTTTTTTCTAATTCCTATATTTCAGATGCCCAGTGGCTGAGTGGCAGTGCTTTGCCCTCTCATGCCACAGGTCCTGGGTTCGATCCTCGGACTGGGCAAGGTGGACCCAGCCTTTCATCTCTTCAGTGGGCCAATAGAACGAGTACCAAGCATGCTTGGAGGGGACTAAACACTTGAGGTTGTTCAATGCTTGGTCGACCAACCAACCGGAACATCTGCTCCTGCACTCCAAGGTGAAGAAAACTGAAATGGGTACAGTAGGCCTTGACCCTCTATGTCGCCCCAATGAGTTTAGTTGGTAGTTTAGTATATTTTCGACACAATGCTATAACAACACAAGTTTACAAAATATTAGGTATTACTTTTTAACACACTCTAATTACAACAATTTTATGTTAAATCAACCTCCTCATTTATTGATAGCTTCCTATTGCACTAATTTAGTGTCGAATTTTCACATTTTTGCTCAATGAAAATTGCTAGAGTTTTGAAACAACTTGGTACAATTTTGGGTAAAAACAGCATTTTGGAGCAGGCTGAAGCAGACATTTCATTTTAAAGTAGTTTGGCATGCTGTTCCAACCCTGCACATTACAATAAAGAAAAAACTAATAAAGAGTGGATGACTAAGATAACTTGGGGCAACCATTTCTGTAAATCAATATACCATGGGATCCACAGCAGCTCATTTATGAATTAAAGTCCAGAATAGAATTCATATTAACTTTTTGAATTCTATGTAGCAATTTGTAAAATTTTAAATTCTTCCATATTTTGAAATGAAGTATTTTACATTAAGGGAACTGATTTGGGTTGGGTAACAGTTACTAATTCCAGTTATGCTAACCAGTAGTAGTTGTGTTAATTGAAACTAGTTTTGCTTGTTTGTTTAGAAACATATATAGCAAGAAAAGAAGAAATTTAGAAACAAATTTTGCAAGAAAATATAAAATATCTCATATGCTAACACTAATGTAGTTATTTTGGTTGCAAAGTCTGATAAAAGAATGCACTTTGACATAAAAAAGAATTAATACCAATATTAGTAATTTGATAAACATTATTCTTCAAAATTAATTATAACTTTTAAGTGTTATTTATTTCAACTTATCATCTTATTGAGGTTGTAGTAAATTTGGACAATTTTAATGGCTTAATGAGACATTTTCATGAAGTGTACAAAAAAACTTAATTCATATTCATTTAAAGTTAGAAGCCATACAATGAGTACATGCTTAAAATCTATCAAGGGATTTCATTAACAATATTTTAAGATTGTCACTCAAATCAAACACAATTATTTAACACTAAATTAAATATTGTAATAAAGAAATGTGAGGAAGAGAAGGAAATTATCTAAATTATTTTGCTATTAGGCAAATTAGATTGTGTTAATTATCCATTTGGAATTATAGTTTCTTATTCCCAAATAATATTTAGAACACAGTCAGTATTAGAAATGAAGCTAAGCATTGTATTTTTCTTCTTTTTGAAATACATAAATTTTAAAACACATTTATTAAAAAAAATTGATATGTTTCAAAATATGTTATGAATAATGGCATATATTTTTAAAAGGTTCAAAATGGAGTGAGGTGAAAAAGAGCGTTAATTTAGAAAAAGGCCTGACTTTGATTTAATTTTTGCAATATTTTTTTTAATTTTAACTAAGGATTGGATTGAATATACATATATAGCAGATACATATACGTATACTATTTAATGGAGCCTGATGTGGCTATAATGGGCTAAACTTAAGGGAAAAAATTTTACATGCAAAATAACAAAATTAAATGTTGTTAGAACAATGTCAGATGTAGAAACAAAATTGAGAAGACACGTCTGATTTGTAGAGTTCATAGTACATTTAGATAGAGAACTTATTTCAGAATGAAAGCTACTTATGGCTGAAAATTGAATAACTAGATCTATAATTATGCAATTTCAGTATATAATAATACACAAGTGTTATTCATAAAATGTATTTAGTGGTATAATTTAAATCTTTCATGAAGTTTTATAGAGTGAAAATTAAAGTAAAGGATATTTTTAATATTGATTTGCATAAATTGAATTATTTACTTATGTTTGACAACAAAGAACAGAGTTAATATACTAAGTCCCTATACTCACATAGGTTTTTATAATTGTTTCCAAACCTTTATTTGTATTTCTATAAAGTAAAAATCGTGCTGAGAATAGTTTAATTTGTGATGACACAGTAAATGATAAGAATAAATCTTATATTTCATAAGAAAAAAAATAATCCTTTAGAATATTTATATAGAAATTAGAAACATATGGTTTTAAAGTTAGAAGTCCCAGTCTTCTTTTTACTAAGGCACACATTTAAATTGAAGTTGATTTCACCACTTGAGTTCCCACAGTTGAATATCAATTTTTAAAAATTATTTTAATTGCCCATGATGAAGACCACTAATATCATCTCAAAATGACATGGGCAGAAAAGTTATTGTTTGGTGATGAACTTAAAATTTTTCCCTCCTCTGTGTATTTAGCAACATGTTTATAGCACTCCAGCAGCATCTCTCAGCACACATTTAAAAACAAAATTTAAAAAAAGTATCCCAAAAATAAGGAGAGGCACTCTTAATTCTGATTAGTAAAATACATATTCCAGTAAAACACTATTCTTTTCTCTAGTGTTCATTACTAAAATTATTACATGAGTACAACAAGCCACCGTTTCATTGCCAAAGGTTTGTAATAATGAAAGTTTCACTCTAGAAAGAAAAATCTATGTTACATACTTACCTCAAAAGCAATTTTGGAAATCTGTCATTATTTTCAGGAAATGTTTGCCCAATGTAGGCTCTTAATTCTTGGTACCCTTTTTCCTGAAATTTTTCCACTTGTCTTGCACTGGGGAGTGAAGGGTGATCTAAGACAAAAAATAAAATTTGGAATATTCCTTATAAGAAATTAATCCTAGAAACTGCATGGGAAATTTAATTTAACAAATTCATCAAAATAACAAAGTTATCTCAAATTTACAGCTACAAATAATATTCTCAAATTACTAATTAATTTATAAGAATTAAATTAATAAATCAATTACTGAATATACTCGTTTGGATTTGACTAATAACTCTACAAATAATATAATAGCATATGGCTTTGAGGGTGATTATCAAAATCTTCATTGAATGCTAAAAAAAACATGAATCCTAGTCTTGACAGCTTAGGGAGATATATAATTTTAACTTGCTTTATCTTCTAGTTTAGGTTTAAATTTTCTTTTTATTGAATTTAAAAAAAAATACTTTACCAAAATAGCACAACAAAATTGTTGCAAAAACAAGGAATGAATATGCCTGAATTTAACTTAATCTCGGAATGGAGATTTTGTGAACTATTTACTAGACAATACTTATTTGTACTAAATTAAACTAAGTTTTTTATTGTCATTTAGGTTTTTTTTGTCCATTTTTGCATAGTTAACTTATACTATAATTTTTTTTATAAAAATGGTAATTGAATCCTGAAATAATTCAGATCTGTTTAAAATCAATTATCAGTAATGGGTTACGTAAGCACACAAGATTATCAGATCCCAGGTGAGAACTCAAATTCGATTGCTATATTTTATGTTCTAAACTGTACTGGAAAATTTTCAAGGAGCTTAATTTTGACTAAAAGTAGCACTTAAACAATGAGAGAATAGTTTTTGAAATTTTAAAAATGTTCCTAAATAATTCAAACTAAACTTTACAAAGTTATACTATACTGTAAACTAATTTCTGAGACTTACCAATAAAGTTTAAATTATTTGAATATGCTTTAAGATTAATTTAATTTTTAAAAAAAAGCATTCATCCTGATTAATCAAATACAGGAAAAGCCAAAATAAGAAATGTTTGAGGAAAAGCTGTATTTCAAATTTTGGAGTTAGTGAGCTTCATAAAAATTACAAATGTACTAGTTATACTGTAATGCATATTATAAAAGATAGAGATAAAAAATAATAATGTAAAGTTAAGCAATCAAAACATTCTGGCATACCTGGACTAAAAAGTACAATTGCTTTTAAATAAGCATACTCATGTTCATCAACTTGAACTCGAAGCATAGAATTTACAAAATCTTGCAGTTTGCAAATATGATCAGTTACTTGTTTCACTCTAGAAGCTGATAACCGATCTACAAAAGTTTTAAAAAAATTTAAAGATATAAATAGAGCAAATACATTTGATGATTGGGTGAAAATAATGTTATTTTTAATACACTTTAAATCTAAACATTGAAATCAAACAATAAAATGGACAAACTTCAATAAATATTACATTTACCATTTTAATAAAAAAAAACTTTTTTTATTTTTAAAACTTTTACCTAATTTACAAACTACTGCCCAAAGGTAAAATTATTCATAGTCCAAAAAGAATTTTGAATAATTTTAACTGGATTTCCAAAATTGTAATAATCACAAAAAAGCTTTTGTTTTTGAAGTTTGTAATAAAAGAAGCGACCTTCTCCCAGAAATTCATAAAAAATACATCTATATAAAAAAGAACATGCTTTTCAACGAAAAAAACGATATGAAAAGAATATGCTTTTTCAAACCAAAACTGAAAAAAAAAATTACTGAATCATTTCCATATTATATGGTGTGGGTCATAATACTCATAAAGTTCCCTTGTATGATATTTTACTTAATTTTCCTTGTATCTAAACAAAATCCCTACTGGAAGTCTTGCTCTCCATCTCCAATGTCACAGTAGAATGTGACTAACGTTCTAAGTTTGTTTTTATAAAATAAAGTTGAAAAAACAGAATTAAAGTAGCAATGAAAATATTCAAACAATATCATTTACTTAGTTAATTTCTTGAAGTGAGAGTAATAAAGTTTGTTTGTTACATAAAAAAAATGTTTTCATCATTTAGAATCTGTGATCTGCATTAGTATTTACTAAGACAAACATTATATTTTAAAATTTGTTTCATTAGTAAAATTATGAAAATAATCCTTAGTGATAAAATTAAATTTCATTAAAAACTATGTTTAAAATCACAAATGGTAAAATTTTGCTAAAACCTAGGTTATTTCGTGTTTCAGTGTCACAAATGTTCATCAGAAGGATAAAAGAGAGGAATGATAAAAACAGAGATGATATGGTAATCAAATAGAGGTTACGTCATACTAAATATACAGTTAAAAAAAAAGATGCCATAGATATCAAAGAGATAAACTAAAGCAATAAATGTACAGTTGAAAGAAAATTTATCTTCTAACTATATATTAATCTCTTTAATATGACATAACTTCTGTCGGATTAATAACTCTGTTTTTACCATTCCTTTCTTTTATCCTAATGATGAAGGTATACTATTGAGACACTGAAATATATATAGATTTTAATTACCATTTGTGATTTTAAATGCTGTTTTTCATGAAATTTTGTTTCACTAGATAAAAAGTTATATGAATAAATTTTAAAATCAATTACTATGGGAATGAATCTTGAATTAATTTGTAACTTGATTCCTTTGTATTATGCTACAGCTGGAGGAGAATAAGTAAAAATATGTTTTGTTTTTAAAACTGACTAGTATTGATAAGCTACAAAAGCTGAGCTTTTATTATTAATAATAATAAAATTAACACATAGTATTTAAAATATAAATTTTGATTAGACCCTTAAATAAACATAGAAATTTTACTAAAGTTCACTCAGAAGTATACTTTTATTTCATTACATAACAATCAGAATGATGACATTAGTACCATTATTCTCATTATCATTTTTATTCAGATTTTTTTCATACTATAATTTGCAAAACTTGAACCATTTCTAAATTTTCTTACATAAATATTTAAATAAAAAATATATAAATTAAACTTAACAGTTTAAATTAGTATATAAATCAAATTAGTATTTGCATCATCAGGGTTAAGTTGTACGCTTCACTTATTCTGCTTCTATCTGTCAATAATATAGAGAAATGCCATTCAGAGTAAAGTGAACAGCAATAATTTATCTCCTTTGTAACAGAAAATGTGAGTTAAAGTTCTGCTATAACATTATAAGAAATATAAATGATAAATAAAGGATATATATAATTTGACAAGTATAAAATACATAGTTTAACAAATAAGAGATAAATATTTTAAATAATACTTATAAAAGTATATACTTTAACAAAAATAGGATATATATTTAAACACATATAAGAGACATGAATACAAGTAACTTTTATTAAGAAATGCAATTGCATGAAAAGGTACCATAAGTATTAGAAAGAATTTTGAGTAGCAACAAAACAGCTGCATCAGAAGTTAGAAGTAAAAGAAGGATTTTAATTAAATGTTATCAAATTTGTCAATAAAATTTCAAATAGAATTGTATTGTAAATCAATTGAATTTAATTTTTTTTGCATTGAAGATAAATAAACATAAAATATTATCTAAAAAAAGGAGGAAAACACACACCTTGTTGAACACTTGATTGTAAATGAGTTATAATAGCGTTGAAAATTGTTTTTACAGACATGACTTGTGAACACTGAGCTAAACCTAATGTAAATAGCTCACTCCAACAACTTCGTACCAATGTAGCCTGAACTTCTGGCCTATAAGATAAATGTACAAACAGTTTTATGAATTACTTCATACTTAAAAAATTCACACATAACAACACAAATCAATTCGAATTTTGTACTGAATGTTCCATTAGGTCGTGGGTTTAGATAATTTTAGAGTGTATATCTTGTTATTTCTCATGTAATATAAATATAATAGAGCAAACTAGGGATGTTACCATTCTCATCAAGGAAAAATACAGATTTTACACTTCCCAGGACAAAATTTATTGTAAGGTACTTTCTCAAAACACAAAAAAATTATTGTTGTTGCATATTTTATAAAATTTCTTAAAAAGACATTTTTAAAATTACAGTTTACAGGAGAGATTCTTGGAATATCTATTTTCATAAACATACTAAAATATTAACTTTCACTAGTTTTATAAAAGCTTATTTCTGCTAAAAATTAAACATTTATGGATATACATTATTTATTTTATAAAGAAATTTTCTCAATTATTTTTTAAATTATTAAAAAACATTATTTTTGTGAAGAATTTTACTAGACCCTTTGAAGTTTTGGGACCTGTGATAGTTATATTACATGCCTTCATTTTTAAATATGCTATTGTATCAATTCATAAAAAAAAAGTCAGAATAAGTATTCTAAAGTAGATCTTATTGTATGTAAATAAGTTATTGCATGCTGTCAGCAGCTTTTTTAGGGTTGCATAGGTAAAGGAGGTTGAAACTAAATAATAAACTGCTATTACCAAAAACGTTTGAAGTAAAATATTCTCCAGAGTCATAAAATATTACAATAACATTACAATTTTAACAATTATAATTCAGCCAAGTATTTTCTCTATGAAGTTATGCCACAAAGACCTAAGATAGCCCAGCAACTATTTGACACACAACTTTGCACATGAATATAAATAATATTAATTAGTATTATCACAATCAACCTAACTAAGAATATTTATTTACACTCACTGAAGTAATTGGAAGGCAGGAATGGATCTAGCCCAATGGACTGAAAGGA
Organism: Parasteatoda tepidariorum; assembly: GCF_043381705.1. Taxonomy (NCBI): domain Eukaryota; kingdom Metazoa; phylum Arthropoda; class Arachnida; order Araneae; family Theridiidae; genus Parasteatoda; species Parasteatoda tepidariorum. The sequence goes on along the minus strand of NC_092214.1, from coordinate 22,620,459 downwards.
AAAGAAGCCTAGAGCCACTTTCACAAATGTAGTGGACGTTGAGATACGATGATCCAGGGTTAGGAGTGGTTAGATGAAATTGTACATGAGAGTCTAAAAGTAATGGACCTGAAAACAAATACATTATAATTACTATACTAGCATATAAAATTTATGAGCTACAAGTACTTGTGCAAGGTGTTAAATGACAACTTAAGTACTATTTTCACATTTTTAATAAATCTTACAGCCTAATTCAATTAGTAGTTTCATTATTCAAAAATAGGATTTTTTATTAGTAAACAAAAAATTTCTAGTAAACGTCACATAAGTCAGTGCTTCGATGATTAAGCCATTTCTAGCCTTCTATTTAGTTACAAAACTAAATAATTTTATATCATAAAAAGTTAACAATTTTTAACCTTGCTTATATACCTTCATAATAATATTAACCATGCTTATTTTGATTTAAAAGTTTAAAAAAAAATAATGCCAAATTGAAATTGCTTGATATAACTATTTGCCAAATTTTATTTTGAAAGTATCTTTGGAAATAAGTATTAACAGAATTTTTTCTTTCATGAACATTTTCTTGCATAAACCAAATATCACATGTATATGCTTTAGTGTGTAAAAAGAAATTTGCCTTTTTAGATAGCATTTCCAGTATAAAAATAAAGCAACTACACCTCCCAGGGATTTTAGTGGTTCATAGAAAAGTGTTCACCTGTTCCACCTGTTTAGAAAACAAACCAGGTAGATTCATTATTTTCTCAATTTTCAGTAATGTTACTTTTTCTGAATTTAATTTTGAAACAGATATATCAGAAATGGAAGAGAAGTTATACGAGTAACATTCAGAAGCAGTTAGATACTATTCATTCTGTTACAGGATCTGTTGAATGTATAACTAGATAAGTAATGACATCAGTAAAAAGATCAAGGTACTCCCCATACTGCTTTTTTTGAATCAAAATATATCCCATAGTTTTCCATTTCAAATAGCTTTTAATCAATTCTATTCTAAATTAAATCTGTATAAATAATGAAATTAACATATCTTGTATCGTTTTATAACCAAGTTTTTTTTAACCAAATTTTTTTCTTTCTTTTAAAAGGCTTGAGAAAAGACATCAATGTTTACAATAAACAGATCATACTATAACTTGTCAATCATCCAAAGTAATTTTTTATTACATTAAATCAAGTTTTAAAAACTGGTACTCACGTCATATAAAAACAATGAGAAGGAGCAAAAAAAATTAATCAACCATAGGTGCAAATAACATCACCACTCAAAAATTCACAAATTTGAGTTTTAATTTATGACGTTGAGTTGACTTATTTTAACTTTGATTTCACAACTAAAATAAACATTATTTTGACTCCACAGTAAAATAAGGTTTGAGTTATGTTACTTTTGCTAGGGTATGAAATATTCATAAGAAAGTCAAGTGAAATTTCTTAAACATTTTTGTACCTTTATCGCTACAGTTACGTTATTCTTCTTAAAATATGAAAGATTTTGTTGAACACGAATTTTATAATGCTTACCAGTTCATTACTGCTATTACTTTTGACAGTTGCTAAGAACACGCAAATTAATAAATGTTGTTAAGTATTTATTTGGCTTTTAGAAAAATGACCTGATATTTCTATAAACTTTCAAGGACTTTTAAGTCTATCAGGTAATTGCACAAGTTAGAGCCAGTGTCTGATTTATCATATGGCTTGAGAAAACTGGGCCTTAAATTTAACTTAATGTAAAATATGCTTAGTATACACAAATACATTGAAAGAACAATAACATTAAGAAGAATTTACCATCAAATTCAAACAATGAATCACTTTCAGGTTCTAGTGGCAGAGATAATTGATCAGAACAACCCCCAGCAACCTTTAAAAGAATAATTACATGATCAAAGGACAAGAATAATTTTTTTTAAAATTAAAATTTCTATATTTAATCATGAAATCTTAATATGAAAAATTCCCAACAAACTGAATCAATAAGAAAAAATGCCTGGTTACATTTTTTAAAAGGATAGTTTGTATATTTTTATGTTATTTGGCAGCAGGTAGGCCTAAGAATATTTTGAGAACCATAATTTGGAACTCATGTATATTAGAATATTGCATCAAGACGTACATATGTGAAATAAGATTTCCAAATGGTATTTTCACTTAACTGTGACTTTATAATCACAGACATGAAAACTTTTTCAATACTCGCCTGATTTTAAAGATATATTATTACTAAAATAGTTCTCATTGTGTGCAATATTTTTTTATTGCAGTTACAGCATTTTGTTAAATATTTGATTAACATGAAATGTTTTAAATTCTGAGTTTATCATGTAATCAATCAAAAACTATAAGCATAGCAAAGAAATCTTATTTCACTGCATGAACAATATAAATTGTTTAAATTTGAATAAAACTGAGGAAGCTACAGTATCTTGAGCAAATAAAAGATATTGTTTCCAGTACCTAGTTTGTAGAGCTTATTTACCCTATGTGCTCATTGATTAAACAAAATGCTCTATACTTTTCCTTTATGTGAACTACAACTTCAATTTTATAGAAAAAAAATCTTAAAATTTGCGTACAACTAAATTATATAAAATTAAAAATTAACTTTTTAAACATTTTACAATGCTATTTCTCCACAATACCTCATCAGTGTAATAAATTTTATTTAAAATGCAAGTTCTCTTGCAGAAAATATTCCCTTTTTTAAAAATTTTGGCATTAAGTTATAAATTACATTTGATAAATGTATAGGCTAGCAGAACGAATGCTGACTAAGTTTGAGTCATTTAACAAAAAGACAGTTAATAAAATTACAAAATTAATGCAACAATTTTACAATGGGAGAAGTTACTGTTTACTTTTTACCAATAAACACATAACAAAATAATAAAAAAAAATTATGATTTTGAAAATAGGAACTACAGATCATCAATAAATGAGTATCAAATTTAAAGTTTAAAATAATAAGCTCCAGTTTATACATTAAGCTAAAAAAACAAAAGTAATAAATATAATATCATGACATTTAAAATCATAACATTATCATAACATTCAAAATATCATAACATTCTTATTATGTACCATAATATGTAAGTAACTTAAGTAATAATAAGCTGGATGTTTTAAATAAAATTTGTTAAAATGTAAATAACCAGTACATGTAAACATATAATGCATAAATAGGGGGAAATATATCTTAAACATGAATCTCTACATCACTAACCAATTTTAAAAAATATATATGTAGAAAATTCTAGATGAAAATAGATATTTTAATAAGTAACTCAGAAACTAAATAAGGCAATATCAGTAATAGAATAAAGAGATTTGAATGCTGGAAAACAGAATTATTATACTGTGTTTCCGTAAAGACTCACCTTTAATATATATTTTTACAATATTTAAAGCGCATTAGCTATCAAAATTTAACAAATGACTACTAAGGAAGACAGAACTGAAAACATCAAAACCTGTTTTATTGCTTGACGTAACAGAGAGGAGTTTAAAAGTGACTATTAGCTATACCTACTGCTTTAATCAGGCTATCAAACTGGTTTTGATGTTATTTTATCCCGCCTATCACACAAGTGATTCTATAGTATTTAGGTTTAATACTCTCTTAAATATTACTTCGTAAATCCTAATGTGTATCCGTTTTTGGTTTCATTTTCGACAAAGATTTAAAAATATACATAAAAAGGTGTTCTTCAAGGAATATCCTGTACAGACAGAATATACATCAGCTTAATTTGGCAATGCATAATAGCCTGATACATGTAAATCGGTTATTTATAGGTGTGGTCTAATGAAATATATTGCAATGACAGGTTGTAAAGAAGTGTTCTGTAATATGTTGTTTTCATTTGTTAAAATTAAAATGAAGCACATTAGTGAACAAAAAATACACAATTAGATTTAAAATACATAATTAGCACATTTAGTGCCATAGCAATAATAAATTTTTCAGTTTGTTCAACTTAACAATAACAACTTTAAATTAATATTTAAATCCTTTTCAACTTATTGATTATCTTATTTAGAATCAGCTTGTATTTAAGCTCAAATTTTGAAAAATAAATACTATATTTTACTACTTATAACATAAATAAATCAATTTTGTTTTATGTCATCATACAAAGTTATTCCTTAATTTAAAAATAGTTTAGATAATTTTTATGACAACAACAAGTTAACTGACAAGTAAGAAACAAAATAAGATAAGTTTTTTGTTCTCATGTCCAGCAATACTTATTTAAAACATTGCTTGCTCAAACTTCATTTCAAAGTTTTTTAAATAAAAATTGGGCCTTTAAAAATGCTCAAATTAAAGATTGTTGGATAAATTGTTTAAACAATAAGCTAAAATTCTATAATTATTAAAAAAAGCTCATAATCTTAAAATTTTATCAAGGATTTCCCTCTTTTGTGCATAATGTGTTCATTCACCATTTCTATTTAAAAAAATCAAAAAATTAAATTTCCTTAATGCATCATTACATATTCTAGTTTTAACATCACTGACAAGTTAAGCTGATGTGAAATGTAATATGATATTAATAGAAATCTAGCTACCTTCACCATCGTATCAAAGGCTTTGGATATTATATTGTTATTATCTTTAGATAATAACCTGTTATGGGATTCCCCATTAGCAGTGACTAGTGATTTATCGCATTGATCATTTGAGTTTTGCTTCAATGCAACTAATGAAGTTACCACATTTGCTAATGTGCTTAGATCTGAAAGTAAACAATAAAAATAACATTCAATAAATCATTAAATACATTTTCACTAAATGCTAATAGCATAACATTAAATATTTATTTATTCAATCTTTATTAAATTAAATATATTTAATTGATGAAATAGTATTAATGAAATATTATTTCACCTGAATTGCCAGTATTAGAATTGCTTCGTACATCCTGAAAAAAACAAACAAAACTCAAGTTATTTTAATGTAACAAATAACATCTATAACAATAAAAATATCAGCTCTTGAACTAAAATAATAAATCAACTTTGCCATTAAATAATATGCAAATAAAATCTAGAATTCCATATGCTAATTAAAATTAGTAAATGAAAAAAATGAACAATTTATATCTTGCACAAATTAATTGGAAAATTTTATAACTAATTTTTTCATTTGCTAAAAACAATATCAAAATTTAAATACTAATAATAAATAAATACTACAATACAGTATTTTAGACATACTTTGCTATATTTCCAAATAAGACCAAATTAATTGACAAAAAGGAGAAAATGTGCCAAAATTATTTGTCTGTTGCTTTTTTTGGAGTGAAAGCTCTTGTCAGTATACATAGCATTGATACTGTCAAAAGCTATGTAAATAATTTTGGGATTTTTTCTCAAAAAAAGTTGACAAGCAATTAAACGACTGAGGTATATTGATTTATTTTTATCACTTTTCACTTATGGCTTAATCACTTATGGCAGCATACCCACAATTTATTAAGTTATATAAAATTCTTTATCTCTTAGCTTCCTAAACTTCAGCAAAACAAAAATAAAAGAGAAACATCAATATTTATTTTTGTGTTTTTAAACACCCGGGGGGGATTTTGGTTCAGAATACAACACAAAATGGTGAATTTCTCCCTAGGTTCAGACAAGAACAATTTAATGCAAATTAAAATAAGCAAGACAATTTGTAATCCAGTATCCGTTACATCTTTAATACATAGTTTCAGAATTCTTGTCAGAAATGAAATAAAAAACATATATATTAAGGTCTCAAATTAATATTTAAGCAAGGAAATGTGAAAACTGCAATCAAAATCTGGCGAATCATAAATGAAGAATAAAGAATTAAAAAAAGATCAAAACCTGTTTGATTGCTGAAAGAGACTAAAAAAGGGGGAAGGTGATTATTAGAAAACACGTTAAAGTTTCCCCTGGTAATCAAACTTGTTTTGTATTTTTAATTCTGTTTCCCTCAATAATTATTTGTCTGATTTAAAAAAAAACTGTTTTAGTTTTTCCTTACTTGCATATTAATTTGCACCCCTTAATGAGTATATTTTAGGCTTCTTTTTTGACAATGATTTTAAAACTAAACCTTAAAGGCGATAATTAGTATATAATAAAAGTAGTATAATAATACTACTTTTACTACACACATAGTATAATAATAAAAGCTCTTTTTAATAATAATTATGGTCAGAATGAGTAATAGTGTTATGCTGTTAAAAAACAAAATGCAGAATACTTAGCAAAATAAGTAAAAAATACAAATAATTTATAAGTACTAAAAAAATTTAGTTAAGAAGATAAAATTTAACATAAATCAAACTAATTTATAATAACCATAAATATTCGTTGTTTTCTGTTAAATGAACATTATATCAGTACATTAATAGATAAATAGTCAAAGGTTTGTCTTTCAGTAATAGGACAGATGGTTGGATAAATATTATCAACATTTATTAACACTCAGGTTAGTTATGAAGTAAGTAGCTTGCTGCAAAATACATACATTACATATTATTAATATGTAATTCATTTATGCATGGAACCAGTCAAAAGTCTAAATAGAGTAAGTTAAGTGTTAAAAATTTGCTGCAAAAATGTAATTTGTCTAAAATAAATCTTTAACCACATACTAACATTGACTGAAGCAAACATTTCACTATAATATTTAAGAAAGGAAAAACAAAACCAGAAGGAAATTTAATGAAGAACCACTTCTGAGGAATTTCGGGATTTCAAATTATAGGGGAGATTGTGAGACCTACTCATAAATCCTGAAAATTTCATTGATGACGCATTTCAAAAAATTAATGTCTTTATAAATTTAAATGAATAATTATGTATAAGTTAACTTTTATCTCTAATCACTTTTATTATTCTATCAGAAAAATTATTTACAAATGAGATGAGAGAAATGCAAAGTATAAATTTTAGTTCTGATATTTTTAAGTAAAATATACAAGAATTTTATGTGATCGGTGTTTTCTTGAAACTTCTGGACCTTAGATTTCAGGAAACTTCCAGATCGCAATTAACGAAAAATCTGGAAATTTTGATTTTTCTGAAACAATTATTATAAAACTTCCTAGTTTCATCAAGCAATCAAACTTAATTTGATGTTTTTTATTTCCCATTCTCCCTAAATTTAAAAGCGCTATCAATTCTTTCTTACTTGAATATTATTTCGTGACCTCTAATGTGTATACTTTTTCTTTTTTTGGAAAGAATTTTAAAAATATAAATTAGACGTAGTAATCAAATTAGTTTTCTTTTGCCCTTAAATGATTATATTCCATTTTAAGAGATCAAAATGTTTGCTTCAGACATTTGCATGCCACTAGACCTTAACGAGCCAGATAAAATTGCGGATCCAATTTTCCAGTCTTAATTTGGTAATTAGCTCCTGCTTATGATACCTGTTCTTGTATTTAATAAATGGTGACAGGTTCTTTCGTAAATTTTTGCTTTGTTGAAACAAATCTAGTCAAAATCAAAATTAAATTTAGAGAGTAGATGGATAAAATAGTATTATTTTATTTAGTTAGTTTCACATAAATGAGTAAGTTAATATTACTTTCATTCCGTTAGTTAAATGTGGAATTATCACTAATTTGTAACAAAGTTAAAAATGGGCAAACTAAAAGCTCTTGATAAAAGATATTTATATAATTCTACCTCGTAATGAATGAAATTATTATTATAATTAAGTATATTATTATAATTAAGTATGAAATTATTATTAAGTATATTATTTTGTTTTAGGTAATAGAACTTGTTGATTTATTATAATCAAAATGCATGATTACATAATGAATGGGTTAAATTGAAAAAGGTCACAAATTATAATAACTGGCAGGTAAGTGCAAGCATGCAATGGAGTAAGATATTTCAGAAACTAATCCTTCAAATAAATTTAGTCACATAAGCTGAAAATGCTTATATATTTGATGGTTGGTTGTGGAAAAGGCCAGGGGACACATGTGGTTGGAGGGATACTGAATAAGGCAAACCTTATAAGAGCTGTATGATGGCAAAGCAGCAAGAGGAGTTCTGAAATCCTTACGTACATAGATTCTTTGTGAGCTTGTCGCCATTGGAGGGGTGACAGTCTTCTCTCTAGAATCAGCTGGTTTTCTTTCAGATTGGACAGCTAAAGAAAAATTCATGGTTTAGATTAAACAATAAACTAAAACTAGAAGGTGAGTGTTCTTAGAAGCTCTTTTACAATATAAAATAAAAAAGACCTGCTTGAGTACATTGAATTTAAGCAAAGTTTAAAATTTTATTATATACAGGGTGTTCCCTAATGAGCACTTTTAACATGTATTTTAAAAATCCTTGTCAAAGATGAAGTAAAAAAGTATACACGTTTAAAGTCCCTAATTAATATTTTAGTTCGTCTTAAACATAATGCAATCGAAACCTAATAAATAAGTACTCATCAAGGCAAGACAGGGGACATCAAAACATGTTTTATTGTTATAGATAGCAGCTAAAACAAAATTTAAAAACTGTTCCAACTTTTATCAGGTAATCAAATTGGTTCAGATGTTCTTCACAAACACGCTGTCAGATTTCAATAGCATATTTTTTGTCGCTCTTTGCTTTAATATTAATTTGAACACCTAATATATATTCAATATTAGGATTATATCTGATTTCCATTGGAATAATAACTTTATATTTTTAAAAACTTGATAATATCTTTATTTACTCCATTTTTCAAAAGGATTCTAAAAATATATAGTAAAGGCGGTTATCACAAAAAATCTTGAATAATATGAAACTGAAAAGAATTGTTTGTACTTAAAAATGAATTAATAGTTAAATACGTAAAAAAAAACATTTCAGTTTAGCAGCATTTCCCACCTGAATAAAATTACATAAATTCAATTAGCTTTCAATTTTTATAACCAAAAAAACGCTATGACCAGGAAAAAGCTTTTCATGGCAAATATTGTTTTGCCTCTATTGGTGTTAGATAATTTAAAAATTTATCGAAAAGTGGGTACAGGTAAACCTTGAGTAAATCATGAAGTTTCAAATGCTAAAGAAAAAGTTTTCAAAATGCAAACTAATTATTGCAGAATTACTTCTGCGCTCACTAATCCTAAGTAATCCAGTCACATTTTTTTTTTTTTGCATTTTGATATTTAGAAATAAAATTTTTTCCTTTTTTTAAACTTCATGGTTTATTCTAGGTTTACCTTAACTCACTTTTTCTATACTTTGAATTCTAAATTACTTATTTAGATAATAGAAAATTTATCATGAAATGCTTCTGCCTTGGTACAGTGTCCTTTGAATGCGTAGTTGGAGTAATTTTTCATACGTTTAAAAAGTAGTCTATATACGCTTTTTCCTTTTTACAAAACTAAGAGCTTTTCTTTTGTATTGCCTTTTTGTGCTATTTTTATCATTAGCATAGAGAGGGATGGTAACAAGTTGAGAAAGTATAACCTTAAAATTATGAATAGTTGTTACAAACAATAATTAAAATCATTAATTATTTGCATAAAAGCATTATTCATTAAGACAACAGAGCATTTGAAGAACAGCCTTCAAAAATTTTTTACAAAAGTGTCCAAAAATTGCAAGTACTTACAATCTGCTCTCATGCCCATAACAAGGCACTTTTGAAGACGGCAATATTGGCAGCGGTTACGGTGATGTTTTGTAACTTCACAGTCGCGGTTTCCTCTGCAAGCATAGCCTAGCTGTTTACGTATACTACGTTTAAAAAACCCTTTACACCCTTCACAGCTAACAGCACCATAATGTCGGCCTGTAAAGTGTTGGAAATAATCAAAATGCAATCATCTTAATTCATAAATCATAAGAAAAATAGAAGACTTAATTAAGCATGATTTACAAAATATAAATACATTTCAAAAGTAAAGATTTTGTATACTCATATTATCTATTAACACTGATAGATTTTTTAAATGGTTTAAATGGATGTTGAGAATTGAGATAGACTTTGAAAAATCGTGAATAATTTTCAATATTTTACATTTATTTATTTATTTTTAAAAAAAGGCATACTTGGACACAAAAAGCATTTTACTTCGGGATATATGTGATGCCACAATTGGCATTACATATTTATTTCCTATCTTTTAAATATCTCTTATTACTTAAGCAGATTTTTATTAATAGAATTACCTTTAAAATAAATCAAAGACTTAATCTTTTAAAACGAACATGAACATATAATATTTATCCTTCTCTTATAGATCAATGCAACAGATACTTTTTATTTCATTACTAATCCAAAACAAAAATCTATTTATAACTTTTATTATTCTAATTTCTATCTGCAAAAATGTTTCAGTTGCATGGTTGTAATAATTCTCATAAATTTATTGGCGACTCGTGATCGCCAAGGTATTATTTTAAACGCAATATTGATATGCTGGTTGGCTTTGTTTTGGCTATGTTATAATTTATTAAATCGCCAATTTTGGATCTCCTATCCGTGCTTCTGTGTCCGATGGGAACAAATTACGCGTACTTTTTAATTTGGCTTTTGATTAGGCAGGTCGTGGGGGATTTGTCTCCCATGGCCTGTCCTTATTAATATTATTAATCAAAATTGATTAAACTGAAATTCTTATGGATAATATTTACATTTGGTATCTCGAGCTCGGCAAATATATGAAATAAAAGCTTTTTATTAATTCCGATCCGGTTCAAGTATTATTTTCATCACCCTTCTGCTTTCAGCATCAATCTTCAATTTGTCAATATCTTCAACTGGCCCACTATACCAATACAAATTTCCACCCACACCTTAATATTCCATCATCACTGAATATACATCACCACTTAAATTGGCACACATTTCTTCTCCATAAAAATGCCTGTAGTGATAAATAATTATACACTTTTACATGAATAAGATTTGCATTGTACTTTAAATATGCTCAACAAATAGGCAGACAAAAATTGCTGTAATACTCAAAACGTTGCAATAATTTCTCTTGTGAAATATGATAAACAAATATGCAGAAAATGGCTGTAGAGTTTCAATTGAAGAAAATTAATTTTTCTCTTGCTAGATATCGTAATTTTTTTTCAAAAATAGGTTTTGTTTTATCAGTTTTCTGAAATTCTAGTTTACAGCAGTAGGAATAGAAAGAAAAAGTTGTCAAGCAACTTTCTATAAATGTATCAGGAAGTACTTATGCTTTTTTTTTTTTCTGAATGAGAGACAGAACACTTATGGCATAGAAGACAAAATTGATTCATTGTTTTATGTTATTAAGTGAACTAATGTTAAAACCAAAATTTTTTATTTATTTAAACAATAATGCATGCATAAAATAGTTTACCTGAAGCTTTATCCCCACAAACAATACAAAGTTCATTGAATTTTCGATCGTTTCCATTTTTTAACAAAGGCTCTTCATCTCTCATTCTTGTTAATTGCTCTGCAGTTTGCCACTCTTTCACTTTAGTAGCCCAATCTGAGCTACATGAGCTACTTTTCCCCAGAGAATTGAATGAAAACCCAGAGCCTAAATCTAATGGCCCAGGGCCACTTGTAAGTTTCAGAACATCACTTATGCTCACCTAAATTGAAAAATGAGTAAAAGATATTATAAAATAATGATTAAATATTACATGCACTGCATGTTTATGTCATATAAATACTGATTATGAGATAAAGAGAATTTACATCAAGGACTATCAGAAATCATACAATTTTAAAGTTTTTTTTTCTTCTGTAAACATGTATATAACTATCATTAATTCACATTTGGTACAAATATATTTCAGACACATAAATACATTTTTCATAAAATTTTTGTCAGCTAAAATACTAATTAATTGCATGTGCAGAATTTCATCTAAAACAGAAATATTTTAAGTCCTTGCAAATCTTATCTGATATCAGAGATGGTCATTCATCATTCAGAATTAATGAATAAAGACTAATGAATAATTAGTTAAAATCTTTCTGAATAATGAATAAAAATTTATTCATTATTCTGAAATATTTTGAACAAAGATTAAAATGTTTACTATTTTTAGACTTTATTCCTTATTCATTAGTCAAGAATAAATTCAAAATGAATAATTTCATGAACAACAAAAACGACAAAACAAAATGGGCGACAAATGATTTGAAATACTGCTCAGCAGAAACGACAATTGTAATTAACTATAAATAAAAAGTACATAGTAATAAATTACTTGTAACAGTAATTACAATTACAAATAACAATAATTTCCATTAAAAAGAGGCAACAATAATTTTTAATCAAAATAAAAAGCGATTGTGGGTAATTGTTATTACAAATAACCACAATCTTAAATTACATTTCAATGTGATTAAAATAATCATTATGTAGAATTACAAGCAAGCATGATTACCAATCATCTTAATCTAATGATTAGTAATTTTGAATACAAATAATTGTAATAATTACAGCATTGTCAAATGTAACCTAATTACAAGTTATCTTGATTACATTGTAATCAGAATTGTAAGAAATTAATTACTTTTTTAAGTAAAGCACAAATCAAATGAATTTACTTGTTTGGTTAATTAAATGAAAATTTTTAAACATTGTATGTAAATTTATAAATGTATTGTGGGTACAGATATACATAAATATATTGTATCAACATTAATATATTATACACAGATAAATGCATATGTATAGAGATATATATTGTATGTATAAAAATACTTATCCACATTGTACGTACAGTGTGCAAAAGAAAAAAAAAGGAACACTCTGAATAACTTTTGATCAGATTTTCACGTACTAGGACTCAATCTAAATGGCACTAGAATCCGATTTCATATATGCTAATTAATTAGGGAGATGATATTTTAAGTTATGAAATCAAACAGAGAAACAAACTTCCTCCAAATAAAAAATTATTATTATTTTTTTTTTCTTAACCTTTGAAATAAGGCGGGAGGGTAATTGCAATTTGGGAAATATGGTCTGAATAGTTTGGTCAGGAGAGAGATCAAAAGTTTGGACCCCTTAATGTTTAATTTTAGTTTTTGCATATTTCACTATATCTCAAGAACTTTTGAAGCAAACCTAACATTTTTTGCACACAATGATAAAATCCGTTTATAGAAAGATTTTTTTTATTTTTTTTATTTCTATTAATTATTTGATTTTTTTTAAAATTAAATTTCGCAAACAAATTCTCAAGATGTGATGAAATATGCAAAAAGTAAAAATAACATTAAGGGGCCCATACCCTAAACTGTTCTCCTGACCAAATTATTAGGTCCTAATTTGCCAGATTGCGGCGACCCTTCTACTTTGAGAGTAAGAATTCTAGTTCTGCCGAAAAAGTTATGTTTATTCAGAAAAAGTAGGTTTTGTGCACAATTTTGTAACATTATATATCGTCTGCATAAATTAATTAGCACATTTGTGATCTCACCAGCTAACTATTAAGTTTGAGTCCTGGTATGTAAAAATCCGATCATTAGATCAAAAGTTACTCAAGGTTTTTATTTTCTCTTGCGCACTGTACATACGACCATACATACATGCATTAAATCTATAAACATATGTATATTGTATAGAAAAATGTACAGTGGGCAAAAAAAGTGGATTACCCTGAATAACTTTTGATCTAATAATCAGATCTTCAGGTTCTATGACCCAATCTTAATGGTTCAAGTGGGTGTGCTATTTAATTAGTGCTGACGATATTTTAGAATATGAAATCAGATACAAAAACGTACTTCCTCTGAATAAACATACATTTTTCTTTGACAGATTCGGATTTCTAACACCCAAAACGTAGGGTGAAGCCACAATCTGGAAAATATGGTCCCAATAGTTTGGTCAAGAGAGTGCTCCAAAGCTTGGACCACTTATTGTTAATTTTACTTTTTGTTTATTTTGCTACATCTCAAAATTTTTTAAGCGAATTGAAATTTTTTTTACACACTATGAATTATAAAATTTGCTTATCCAAAGATTTCATGCAAAAACTAACTTTTAACTATTTATTATTCTTTGACTATTTATTGTTTTTTATTATTTTATTTAATAATGGCCGAAAAAATGTTGAGTTGTAAGGTATAAAATTTTTCGTATCATTTCAAAGAATGTAATTTTACATAGAAAAATGCGGAATTTGAGCAAAATCATTCGAATAGTTCCTGAGAAATCATATTTTAAGTATCTGACTTTTTGAAATTTAACTTCTCAGGAACTATTTAAATACAATGTACCCACAAGTGTTAGTGCATATAATTATCCTTCATCAAGCATTTTTAGGTCTTCCTCTTTTTCTATTGCCTTGACGGTTCCACTCAAAATCTTCTTTTATTTTAACTTTCTCATATTTATGTAGAACTTGACCAATCTATTTCCATTTACGTTTTTTTAATTTCCAATTCAATTGGTTATTTTTCCAACTCTCCTAGTCGTAAGTACTACCTTTAATACATACTTTGCAGAATCCTTGTCAATAATGAAAGCAAAGGCATACACATGGGAGGTCGTAACTGATATTTAAACGAGGCAAAAGAATGCAAGCGATATCTGACAAAATTCGATTAAGGAAGGCGGGTGTAGAGAACATCAAAAACTGCTTTATTTCAAGTTGAAACCTGAAAGTGTTTCTCAAAGCACTGATCTTCAATAGTCTTCCACTCACAAACAAACAGGTTTTGGTATTTTGTATACCATTTAAAATTATTTACCATTAATATTAATTTGCAACCCCATTGAGTATATTTTTTTGGTCTTTATTTCTGACAAGAATTCTAAAACAATATATCAAGAGCAAACTTTACTAACAACGTGAATATTATGGTATGTGTAGAAAGTGATCCAAAATGGTAATATTGTTTGTCATTGCCTTAAAGAGGATTTATTTTAATAGGAAAGAGATCTAACAATAAACTGATTAGAAAACTAATACTATGACGACAGAAGTAGATGGCTTTAACACTTTCATCGTCTACACTTTCAAAGGGGCTAAGACGCCCCTTTGTGCTTAGAGTTCATACGTGGCACTAAAACTGAAAATAAATTTAAATGACTTTAAGACTTAATTATTTTAGTTTAAAAAATAATAATTAATTGCAATCGATAACCATATTCACTAATACAACAATAGAGTACAGAAAGTATTCTTGGAAGACGAGTTATCTCGTCCGTCGTGATGAAAGAGTTAAGATACATGTGTTAATTGTATTTTAACAAGAAAACATATTTAAATTACCGGACTGGCGGGTTCCTCTTTAACCTTAACATCACCTGTTTCACTATTTCCTTTGCTATCACAGGTCTGGTTTTGATTTGAAGGAGAGCATTGTGGGCTATCTGGGTAATCACTATGAAGACTCGCAGCACTTCGAGACTCACAACTACTATCTGCAAAAGATTCCTTTTTTTAGAATGCAAATGATTTATTTAATCATGTTTTAAAAATGATATACAAGATCGCAAATTAATATTAAAGTTATGATAAAACAGAAACGTATCAAAACTTGTCTCTCTTATCAACAAAACTCTTATGAAGGAGAAAGGGGGAAAAAATATCAAAACATGCTTGATTGCTGGAAAAATCAAAGGCAGAAAAAAACATTGACTAGAAACCGTTCCAAGTTTATTTCGGCAATCAAACTGATTCTGATGTTTTGAATCCAACCTTCCTTGATAGGGATTTTAGTTCTGGCTTACATATTTATTTGCATATATACTGTGCATTCATTTTTGCTTTTTTTTTTTACGATTCCAAATGATAACGGAGTCCCCCGTGTTCAGAAAATGTGTTCTACATTAAATAAGTTATTTATAGAAAACTAAATCATGTACTTTGCCCCATTGAAATGCTTAACCATAGAATACATGGCTTATTTTTGAATATAAGCCAGGGTTATTGATAGTTATACACAGTTTTACACACTGTTGATATACAGTTTTGAAGATTAAATGCACTATTGCATAGTGTTTAGCCATTAATGTACTCAAAAGTTTGTGCACTTTCAAGTTTGGAGAAATTTTTCGAAATAAATTATCGTTTAAGTTATCATTTTTATAAATCTTATTTATAATAGCTTAGAAAGAGTAATCAGTTAATAATGTAACTTTTTTTTATTTTCAAGAAAATGAAAATAGATTTTCACATTGTGAAAAAGAAAATGGTTAGTTGGTTCAATTTTTTATAAATTCATTTAGTTGCATGCAATAATTATTTTAGTAAATACAATCGTGAATAAAACTTTATTTTTGTGCTTTTAAATAATTTAATCATCATTATTACTTTTTTTAGCGCTTGCATTGCGTTTTTTTGAAATTCAGCATTTTAAATTATTTCTCCAACTACTTTTTTTAATTTTTTAACAAAATAAAGAGTTTTAGGATTAATTTTTTTTTTTTTTTTTAGTGTTTCTCCAGTAGATTTCCCGACAGATAAAACTAATGTAGTATAAAATATTAATTACAGATTGCGCCAAAGGAATTATTGGGTTTAGAAAAAACAAACAAAGTGCTTTTTTTAAATTAATTTATATATATACATATATATTATATCCGACGTTGAACAGCCGACCCAATTTTTTGGGTTTATGACAACTAATGTTCAACTCCGTAGTCCTGTAATTTTGAATCCAGAAGACAAGGAAACTCCTGGATCAGTACCCCCCGAGGTATTGATTTGTTATGGGAACATGGAGAACTTTGAGACTCAACAGATTTAACGCGCATCACATCAGTCACCATTTACTACACAGGGAGTCTTAGGCTGTGGGGATCAAACCCTCGAACTCTTGGACATGGATCTCCAGTGCCCTACCAACCAGGCTATCCCGGCCTTCAACAACGTGCTTTGAAAAAATAAGTGGTAATAATTTCTGAAGGTGCAGCGTTTCTTAAACTGTAGGTCCGACCCCAACAGGGGTCGCTGGACTTGTAGCAAGGAGTCATCAAAAATTTCAGAAATTTTGATATTTCTTTAACATAGTATAGTAATTTTATAATTACCAAATATTTTTACACTATGTGTTTGTAAATAGGTAAAGATAAGACAAATACTAATGAAGAAAAAACGACACATTTTTATTATTGTATAATATTTTTAAGTTAGTTATTTATTTAAAATTTTCACACTGTTCTATGATTTAAAATTAAAGCCCTAAGACTGCAATAGAATATTATAGTCAAGTGAAGAAGCTAATTGTCTTAAGCGTTTGTTGGATTTGCGCAATGCTCATAGGGTCCCCACATTTAAAATGTTAAGAAATCCTGATTTATACATGAAGGTAATAAACCTTTATGAAAAGGAAAGGGAGAGAAAAGATTATTTCATGCAACCTTAAATTTTAGTATGGAAATTGTAAACTATAATCTTAAAATTAGTTTTTGTGCATTAAAAACACATTAAAATAAAACATGACTTCAAAATATCTTTGTTAAAAATCATAAAAAGTATCGTTTTTTTTTGTTTTAAAATTTAACGTTCTTTAAATGGTTTACAATACAACAGAACGAATCGTTTTAGTAAGCCAATCATGGAAGTTTTATTTTAATTATAAGCAAAATTTGTATATATATACATTGCTAGGACAAGAATGATCTAGGTTATGAATTCTATGGATTAAAATAGAGTGAAAAGATTATAATAAAAAAAGATAAGGTAATAAAAATATTAATTTCTGTCAGATTTGTTTATGAAATGCAAAATAATCATTAAAAAATTTAATTTTATTTGACTTTAATAACCTGTATTCTTTAAATATCGATGTTAGATTACATTTATTAATCTTACTATTAGATTTGACCTATAGGGGTTGATTTAAAATTTTTTCGCAAACTTTGATGGGCAACAACTCTTGATAATATATAAATGAAATGAATATGTCCTATTCTTTGCGCATTGTGCGTCACAAAAACCAGTGTAAAATGTTTTTTGTAAAAACATTTTATTTTTGTTTTTAATTTTTATTTAATGTTTTTTTACCATACTTTTTTTTTATTTACAATTTTTTTTTGCATACTATTTATCTATAAGAAGGGGAAAATACAAATTATACTTGTACTAGCAAACAAGTATGTATAGTGTGATCTGGGAAGAACAGGACTAGGACTGGACGATATTAGAAATTATATATCGTGATGCAACGTCAGTTTTTCATCGCGATATAGCGATGTATCGCGATATAGTATTTTTGAATTTCATTTACTTGTAAGGCACAGAAAGTCATATTTCTATCAAAACTCCATATTCAGATTGATTTAAATCAATTTATAAATTTGAAGATATATATGTTTTGCTTAAGAAAGATATTAAATAAATTGACTGCAATGTGCAAATCTTACTTAAAATATTTATTGAAATGTTTGTTTAGAAATTCATAATACGCTTAAAACAAAGTGTTAAAAACTTTTTTTTGCAAATTAATATTTTCTTGTACTATTATGCATAATTAATTACATAATTATTAAGTTCGATCGTAATGTTCAATTTCTAAATGAAAAAGTAAATGCAAGTTTTGTTACATTTTCTAAAAATGATCACACAAATAAAGATTTCTTAATTTAAAGATAAATAATAAAAAAATAAATAAAATTGAAATTTATCAATATGTTTACCTAACAGTATAGAAAGAAAATTTAAAAAATAAGTTCGTTAAAAATTATTTGTATGTTTAAAACAAAGTGCTAAATAAATTTTAGAAAAAAAAAA
>NC_092214.1:22580107-22601390 GCF_043381705.1 Parasteatoda tepidariorum | reverse complement strand
TTTTTTTAAAAAAAAACTTATCTAATTAATGAAGAAACTCTTCTTTATATATTCTTTTCAATAATAGATTACCTTCAGAACAAGGTAACATCGGCGATCACGAAGTTAGTCCCACTGAAAATAATCTACAAGAAACGATACCAAGTCGCGACAAAGCAAAAAAACTAAGAGGTGCGAAAATGAACATGTGAGATTACGATATATGTTCTCAAAACTTTGATTCTACAGCTCACCAATCAAGGCCATTTCAACATAACGAAACGAACATCGTCTTCCACAGCGCTAGTCGACATCGAAACGTAAGAGAAGAGTCTTATATCGCTATATCGTTATCTTATATCCTTGCGTGTCTTATATCGCTTTGCCCTCGTTGTCTTTACTCGACGGATTAAATCAGATTTCTAATGCATCGCTGTATCGTCTTGCCGATATATGCGTTAAATCGATATGTCTCGATACATCGATTTATAGCCCAGTCCTAAACAGGACAATTCGTTCGATATTTTATGCTCATGAAAAATATGTACAAAAAGTTTCTTTTGAGTTGAGACATGTAGAAGTGACAGAATTTATCTATTTCATATAGTTCACAATTGAAAAGATTTTTTAAACTCTTTTTCGATCTTGCACTTAGTAAGTTGAAATTCAACCCGCATTTTCCTCCACAAAGCAAAAACAGTTTCCCCTATTATGAGATAAAGTAAACATGAATGAGGATGAAATATTTTCCTAAATTTGCCCACCTGCAAAACTGCCTTAGGATATAAAAACAAAGTAGTGATAAAATTACTGTGATATCATATTTTAGGATATTAAGCATTTGTAGATAAGGCTGCTTCAAAGTTTAAACTTAATAATAATAATAAAAACTTTTGTCTATCTTAAACCTCAAAACCTTTTGATTGGATACACGTATTTAAAATTGTATGTATTTTACACTTCTTTATATAACGCATATATAAACATTTTATATGAATAATATTTACTACATCTCTATAGATGGAAAAACCACAAGAATTTATTTATTTGGACAAATATATACCAACTTAATTAAAATTAATATTCCTTCAATGTTTCTTTCGAATCATTGAAAGAATATTAATTTTGTACGCTTCTGATTTATTCCTGTTTTAATTTCGATGCAAAGCATTTTTATCGTTTTTTAAGAATAAAATATTTATAAAAATATTTAAATTAGAAAAATATCAATAATTGCTGTTCTTAAAAAAAAAGAAAAAAAAAAGACTTGTTATTGAAAGAAAAAAAAAAAAACAATAAAAGAATTGTAGCGGAAGGGACAGTCTGGCCAATTATCACAATTTTCTTAAATTTTCATACCCATTCTATACATTAAAACTTTAATATTTATTCCATTGGGCAATTTTTTTATTTATTTATTTTTCATTTCCGAATTTCTTTAGACATAAATTCAAGACACTAAATTCTCTTCACTATTAAGTTTTTCACAGTTGCCTCACTTCAATTCATTTTCTTACCACTTTAACTAGAAAAATAAATAATTTTTTAAATGATATTTCGATTACGCTAATATAAAGATCTGTTTATTGGCTGCCTTCATTTCACTCTTTCAATAGAATTATTCTATAAATGAACTTCTAGATAACAAAATCACTTAATTGCTTTTCACTTTTTCATAGATAAATCTTTATGACGTTTTTTCAGAAAATGAGAAGAAAAGGCCTGTAGTGAATATTTAGGTTCTTTTTCTCATTTTAATTTCTACATAGCAGAAAAAATATCATTAAAGTTTCTCAGTATATTTCAGATACTTAGAAGCAAACATAACATTACTCATGCATGTATTCAATAATGTTTCCAAAAGTATTAAATGTTAGAAATATACAATTTTCTTAAATAATTTAAAATTTTTAACGCTTCAGAAACATAAATGAAAGATTTAAACATGCTTTTGGACCCCTTTTCACCAAGGAAAATAAAAAAGCCTGAGTTTGAGTATCTTAAACTCCAGGTAAAGCTTTAATTTACTATTAACTATTTAGCTAAAAAAATAAATAATTATTGGTGCCACATAATTGATAAATAAACATTGGTTCTACGTAATTGAATAATATTTAAAAAAAAAAATTTAAAGAACTATTTAATTTCTTCAAAGAAAAAAAATCGTTAAGTTCGTGACATTTCACCAAGAAAAATATATCAATAACTTTAATTTTTTGCTCATTTTTATGAGCCCAAGTAGAATAACTTTTAAGAAAATACTATATAATTATAAAAATCACGATCCAAATAGTATCCATAAAACGAATTCTTTACATTTTTAAGAGACTGGCTTTACTTTAAGTTAAAATTTGGTGCCATTTTCAAGTTCAGCATAGTTGATGCTGCCAAAAGATGTACAAAACTTACCTAACAATTATGTATAACAGTTAAGAAAGCACAACAATTATAAGAATAGCATCCAGTTAAGAAAGCACAACAATTATAAGAATAGCATCTTATTTCCTATAAGGCATTATTTTCAGGACCCAACTAACAGAAAAAGGGCACAAGGAAATAAAAAGCTTTGGGGCCTCTATTCAATCTAAACCAAGGTTAACGAACATATGAATTTTCTCTCTCCATAATATCAAATATATTTATGAGCTTAATTATATTTATAAATAATTTAATTAATTCAATAAATTTTACAGTTTTACTGATATTTAAATAATGAAGATTGTATTGCATACAAAAAAAAAAAAAAAAAAAAAAACTACTTGAACCGTGCGTTGGCTGAGCGGTTAAGGCACTTAACTGTCATTGTGGATTGGGGTTCGAATCCTAGTAGCGATTTGAAGCTCACCCAGCTTCAGATTGATGGGTACTAGCTTAACTGGGAAGTATAGGTGGCTTGTGCGCAACGTTAATCACATTGCCACAATTATGCTTTAGGGCATGAAATTGTGGGGCCTTAACATCCATGGCCCACCAGCCTACAACGGGCCACCAACCAACAATACTTTTCCTTTCACCTCTAAACAATTCCTTTTTTTAAGCATTTTTACAAAAATGAGAATAATAACACTTCGCTTGAAATTTTCCAGTACTAAAGCTTTCTTACTAACAAAAAACCGTAAAAGATTTTTAATCATTATAAACTACCAGAAAATTTATTAATAACCATTTTTTTTAATAATTTTTTTAACAAAAAAAAAAAAAAAAAAAAAAAAACCTTATTTTAACAATCAGGGTTCACATTCAAATGATTAACACCAAAGAAACAAATTTCTATTTCATGTTTCTAAAAAGATCATAAGTAATAATTTTTCAAATTATTTATAAAAAATGCAAGATTTTAATAACTTGTTTGAATTTATTTTCATTCACTTTAAGATTCAACGCTAAAAATAACTTTTAATAAATGTATAATTTTAATAAAATGTTTTTCTTTTAATTTTGTGGGAAGTCCTCAAGAAATTCTGAGCACCAACCAAGTCTTAGCTGACTTATACGGTAATCAGGTCCTGCTGATATTTTCTAAGATGAAAGATCCTTCGGACATTACGGTGTTATAAATAAAACATTTCTGAGGGGACTCGTAACCAGGGGTTTGTCCATACATTTTGTGAAAGGTCCGTTTTTGTAAAATTGTGAAAAAATTACTCGTAATTTGTCAATATAAAATAAACGTTAAATCACATTCTTTCAACCAGGGTCCTGCTTTTGTGAATTTGTGCAAATAGAGTCCTGTTATTGCAAAAAAATATTTCAAGGAGTTTTTAAATTGTAAAGTTAAAAGTTATTAAATTGTTAATAGAGTAACATGATTATGCTCAACACTGTAAAATTATAATTAAAAAAATTTAAATTTTAAAAAATAAACAGCAATTGCTGCAACTAAATTAGAGATGCAACATACAAATATTGGTATTTAGCCTATACTGCTGAAGACAAAACTTAGTTCGTTTACATCTGTCGTTCTTCCTCCCCCCCCCCTTCCTGGGAAGGGTCTATTCGATTAACAAAACAATAATAAAGATAAACAAATTTGTGAAGGGTCCAATTAAAATAAAAATTATTTTGTGAAGGGTCCGCTTTTAAGGTAAAATATTTTGAGAAGGGTCCGTTTTTATGAAAAAACGGACCCAAATTTTTTCTAAACAGACCTCTGAATATTTGTTTCAAACATGACCAAGAAATACTTCCACGTTTTAAGTTGTGATAGAATCCCAAAGTTAAGTGTAAAGGAAATATCTTATTGAGTATAGTTTATTTTCCATGCAAGAAGTCGCGATAAATAAAACTTGGGGGTAATCAGAAAAGCAGAAATCCGCGATTAAACGTCAAAAAATATTAAACTGCGAAAAAGAACAATAAATAACTGGGCTTGCTTCCTTTCCTCTGTTCGTGCGCTTATTGTTCCAGGGTTATTTTGAAAAGAAGCTAAGCAAAACAGCAAATTTAATAAATTTTTAGAAAAGTAAATATAAGGAGACGACGTGAATAAGTTAGATAATAAAGGGCGTGTAAGAAAAATATTTATGAATTAGTATTTACTCTCTTTAAATACTCAATAAGTTTGATAGTAGATGCACAAATTTTTAATGTAAAATATTCTTTTTTTCAGCAAACAATAGTTTGTCCAGCTTGTTGTGAAATAGTCAAGAGTATTACTAGCAGAAGGCTACAAAGTCTCAAAAATTTTGTAACTACTATCGACCAAGTTGATTTTTTCTTTGAAAAAAAAAAAAAAAAAGAGAAGAAAAGCCATTTTGATTTAGATAAAGTATATTTTTGTGTCTGACTTTGTAACGTTATTTATAAATAGTACCAACTAATTAGCATTATCTGTTGAAGTTTAACAAAGAAAAAAAATAAATAAAGCGATATAAATTTCTTTCTTTGGTTTGGTTTACTGCATGTTTCTTTGCAAAAAAGTGTTTTTGAGCCTAATCTAGTGATTTTCAGTTAAATTATCGTCTGTACTAACTAATTCGCTTATTAAAGGTCTACTCCTCTAATTATTAAAATTGCGTCTTCAGAATCACCATTTTCTCATTCTTAAATGTGTAATGAAGCGATTAATCAGCTAAGTTTCAGTTGGGGTTTCCTTAGATTTTTTTTCTTTTTCTTACGATGATATTTTCTTTTATTTAACAACGTTGTTTCCGAATAGTTGAGGATAAAAAAAATCACCTTGTTAATCCAAATGAATTTGGTTATAACTAATTTAGGCTAAGACCAACCTAAGTGCCGTTTATTTGAACATTTTTCATGCTGTTTTGATTAATTCACTGAACTATAATTACTTATGCATTTAAAGTAAATGTTTAGCAGTTTTTAAATAAATAGTTATAAAACATAAATAGTAATTAAACATATTTTTTACCTAAAATTCTCATTGGATAAATTAAACTTATAAAATCGGGAAACATTTTTAAATGAACATAATTAGTTTAGGGTTCATGACTGAAATAATAAAATCAAAAATAACGATTCCGGGATTAAAACACCTTCTCACTTCTGAAATATTACGTTATTATTACTAAACACTACTTAACTAGTGAAAGTATTTAGAAATTATTAGTCAATTATGCCTAAATATTTAGCATATTATAGGTTGATTGCTCAAATTGTTAGTAGCTTACAAGCTTTTAACTTCGTAACCATCATTATAAAATCAAAAGTTATTTAAAATATGTCCTTTTTTTCTACGTATATAAGTAAAACAATAATAAACTACGAAGTATTGTTTTACTTACAAGTTTTACTAGTTTTACTATAAGTCAAACTATTATCTAACAAAAATGAAAAGAAAATATAAATGACAGAGAAGTTGAAGCTCGAAGGAATCTAGAGCAGTTTAGTTTCAGAGACGTTAAGCTAATTTACGTAATTATTAATGATTCATTCTGTAGAGAAATAGGTTACCTATTCACATTTAAATATGATTGCTGCTTAGTCATGACAAATTAAAAGATTTAAATTATTATATTTATTACCTAGTATGAAAGAGTTGAAAAGTAGTAAATGACACGAGAAATGATTCATCAAATTTGTTTCGATCATCAATAAATTAAATTAATTACACTAGTATGCAAAAATAAGGACGAAATGGGAAAACTAACATAACAAAAAAACAGGCAGTTGCAACAGAAGGAAAGGTCATTAAGAAGACTGATCACGGTAAGATAAAGTAGAAAATGTGTATATATGCACCATGACGTACAAGGGGCGGGGGGTCGCAAGGAAATAAACCGAGCTGGTGGAGGAAACCCAGTATTTATGTGAATGGTATTGCATGATATACATCAGTTTAAACGAAGTGAATTTGTCACAGTGTGATATGGCCAATATCGTTCGTGGTTGGGTCGGCTGTTCAACGACGGTTATAAAATAAAAATATCGTTCGTGGAGGCCGGGATAGCCTGGTCGGTAGGGCGCTGGGCCCATATCCAAGAGGTCGTGGGTTCGATCCTCGCCGGCCGAAGACTCCCCGTGTAGTAAATGGTGACTGATGCACGTTAAATCTGTCGAGTCTTAAAGTCCTCCATGTTCCCACAACAAATCAATACCTCTGGGGGTACTGATCCAGGAGTTTCCTTGTCTTCTGAATTGGTTCAAAATTGCAAGGTTACGGCGCTGAACATTAGTAGTCGTAAACCCAAAAATTGGGTCGGCTGTTCAACGACGAATATAAAATAAAATAAAATATTGTTCGTGGGAGCCGCGATGGCTCAGGGGATAGAGCGTTCGCCTTCCAATGAGGTGAACCGGGTTCGAATCACTGTCGATATGAATTCCGCATCCGGCTTGCACCGACCACAGTGCTGACGTGAAATATCCTCAGTGGTAGATGGATCATGGGTTAGAGTCCCCTTGCCGTCAGGCTAAACGTACGAGGTTCTCGTGGTCTTCCTCTCCACGTAACGTAAATGCAGGTTAGCTCCATCAAAAAGTTTTCCATTAAGGCAAATTTCTCCCAATACTCGATCCAGGAGTTCCCTTGTCTTCTGGATTGGGTTCAAAATTACAAGGCTATGGAGGTGAACATTAGCAGTCGTAAGCCCATAAAATTGGGTCGGTTGTTCAACGACGGTTATAAATAAAATATCGTTCGTGGAGGGCCGTGATAGACTGATTGGTAGGGCATTGGGCCCATGTCCAAGAGTTCGTGGGTTCGATCCCAGGCAAGGCGAAGACTCACCCTGTAGTAATTGGTGACTGATGTACGTTAAATTTGTCAAGTCACAAAGTCCTCCATGTTCCCATAATGAATCAATACCTCTGGGGGGTACAGATCCAGGAGTTTCCTTGTCTTCTGGATTAGTTCAAATATGCAAGGCTACGGAGTTGAACATTAGTAGTCGTAAACCGAAATTTGGGTCAGCTGTTTAACGACGGATAAAAAAAAAAAAGAAAAAAAAAAACAAAAAACAGACAACACAGAAGACGACATCTAGATAAGTTTACGAGAAATCGAATCATTGAGAAGTTGGGAAAAGGTCGAAGTGTTAGTGAAGGTCCAGTGTGGCTGCGGAGATCGGGATCACCCACATTGTTTTCCGAGCTTGGAACACATTTCAGAAGACAGGGACAGCTGTCCAGAGGTTTAGTAGAGGTCGTCCTACAAAACCACGGCAGCGGACGACCCGTATATAGTCAAAATTACATTCCAAAAACCACTTTGTCCTCAATTTTTGCACACCAGTGCATAAAACTTAATAAATAAATAACAAAAACTTCTTTTAATAGTACATATTATCCTTGAATAAACGATTTCAAAATCGAGGAAATTGTTTTTATTAAAATATGAAGAGGTCCAAACTTTTGACACATTTTCCAACTAAATAGTACCACTAATTAAAATGCATCAGTTGAATAATTGATACTGAATCTTAGTATGTGAAAAACCAATCACAAGATCAAAAGTTATGTGAGAATAATTTTTTTTTTTACTGTCAGTATAAAATTGATCAGTTAATCTAGGTAATCTTATAAATTCTGAATAAGGGAGTTCTGAAAATTATTCTTTGTTTATATTCCAGGTAGTTAAGTTTAAAACAAATAAAAGTATATAATAAACTAATGTCATTGAGAAATTCCACCATTTACGAACGTCGTATTTGCAGATTTTTAAAGCTTAAATCGAACTTAGTTGAAAAATCGAAAGACTTGGTGTCATTTACACTCATTTCAATTTTTAGAAACTTTGAAACTAGCTATTATGGACGTATTATATTGTGTTTCACCCGTAACACTCAGTTATAATTTTTTAAAAATGAAATTATTAAACTAATAAAAATTATTAAAAATCGGAGTACATATGACGTCCAGCCTTATTTACACAAAAATTAATAGAACTGCTCGAATATTTTTTAATTGAGTGGCATTCCTTTAAAATCAGCAAATATGACATTCTTAAATGGCGGAATTGTCTAATTGCAACTCAAAACTGGACTAGGCTATCTTGATTTTAACATTTCCATGTTATTCCATGTAATTTTTGCCTCAAATCAAATAGAAAAAAAATTATTATAACTAATGAAATGCATGGATATGTTGTTAGTATCACAAGTAAAACTCTAATAAAAATTAACTAAAAATAGAGTCTATTTATGGTACATTTGTATTTTTTGTTTTGATGAAATACATGGTGTTTATAAAGTCCCGGACCCATTTTGATGTTTAATAACTCATAAAATAATAAAGATAGATTAAAATTAATAACATAAATGGTTAGATAGACTCAAAAGTTTCATGACCCTTAATGAATTTCGTCGCAAGGAGAATATCAAGTCGATAGTCAATTTCATGCCAGGTAGCGGCAAGCATGTCGGCATCCACAGAGGCTGTTGCGATTGTAATTCTGGCTTTTAGGTCACCAATGTTCGACACGATCCTCCTGTAAACATTGTCCTTTATAAATCCCCAAAGAAAAAAGTCCAGCGGCGTTATATCAGGTGATCTGGGTGGCCAAGGAATTGGAGCTCCTCGCCCAATCCATCTTCCAGGAAAATGGTCATTCAAAGAACTTCTTTTTAACAGAAAAGACGGTCTCATCAGTCGTATACTTAGACATGTTGGAAAACTTCGTATTTCCACAACTAGAAGAGCTTCAGCCACATGTCTTTTTGCAACAAGATCGTGCACCACCTCATTGGGTAACATCGTAGTTCTTTGAATGATCATTTTCCAGGAAGATGGATTGAGCGAGGAGCTCCAATTCCTTGGTCACCCAGATCACCTGATATAACGCCGCTGGACTTTTTTCTTTGGGGATTTATAAAGGACAATGTTTACAGGAGGATCGTGTCGAACATTGATGACCTAAAAGTCAGAATTACAACCGCAATAGCCTTTGTGGATGCCGACATGCTTGCCGCTACCTGGTGTGAAATTGACTATTCTCCGTGCGACGAAGGGGGCACACGTGGAAGTTCATTGACAAAGGTCATGAAACTTTTTGAGTCTATCTAACCATTTATGTTATTACTTTTAATCTATCTTTATTATTTTATGAATTGTTAAACATCAAAATGGGTCCGGGACTTTATAAACACCCTGTATAACTGCATATGAAACGGGATTGAAGAATTGTATTTAATAAAAAAAGCATTGTAAAAATGATGGGTGGTTCCGCATACCATTAAAAACTATATATAATAAAATACAAAGACAAAAACATGTCGACACTTTAGGTTTTAACTTATAATGCTGAAAGATAAGATGAAAAATAAAATAACTAAAAGTTGAAGGTTGAAGCTTGGGATAAATCGAGAGCAGTTAATAGTTTCAGCGACATTAAGTTAATTTTCATATTTAAAAAATAAATTATGTATGGAAATAGGTTGCCAATCCGCTTTTTAAACGTTGAGTTACCTTAACGTGATTAGCTTAGCCATGCCAAACATAGATTAAAAGATTTAATTAATTATATTTATTACCTAGTGTGGAAGAAATGACAGGACCATCAGTAACAGATGTCATGGCAGTCGCGACAACATATTCGTAGTAAGTCTTTGCAGAAATTGATTTCAAAGTTCTTTTCAAAACAGCTTTGGATACAATTCTGAAATAAAGTTATTAAAAATATTAATGCAAAATTCGATATAAAAACCAAATTTTATATGATTTAATAATGATGTAAACTTAAATTGCTATTAATTAAGTTATTATTTATTACATTATAAAATAAAATAACTATTTTAGTTAACGCATACTTTTAAGTTTTCGAAGATTGTTTTTCTAGTTTTTGTAATAATTAAATCTGAAGATAATGAAGACTGTGAACTCAGAAACTGGAAGGATTTAAAACTGTCAAAAATAGTTCCCATGAAGTATGAAGAATATTTTCATAAAAAGAAATAAACGAGAAAAATAGGGATTTAATTTATCAATGCGAAAATCGTAATATTTATAAAAAATAAATAATTGTTTCACGCTCGATTGTATTTTTCTGATTTTTAATGAAATCCTACTTTCAAGAAGTCAAAGTTATTATTTCTACGTGTTCGTTAAATAATGCTCGTTATTATTAATTAAATAATAAAATCACATATAAAAGCATATTCCAACTGAATTAACTTTTTTTGAATGTACTCGGATTATCCACTCTCAAAATAAGGAACCTGAAACCGAAGTGTAGAATATCTATCCGATGCAAGAAAAATGTGTCTAGACGTAGGAACAGTGGAATCTCCATCTCTCTGCATATATATATATATATATATATANTCTATATATATTTTTATATATATATATATATATATTTCACATCACTAACGTTTTACTACAATAACGCAAGAAATATTTCATAATTAGCCAGAGGCTTATGACTTCAGATAAAAAATTTGTTTGTGAAGATTACTTTTATTAATAAAATTAAGAGAACGATGCGTATAATTAAAGCAAAACTTGTTGGCTAAATATGGGTATTGATCATAATCGGATTTTTTTTCTTCTTTTCTTTTATTTCGCAAATACTTACTTTTTTTCCCCTGTGCCAAATTAAATGAATTCTTTGCCAGTAAATACATTTCTTTGGCTAATGTACCTAAAGAGTTCTTCATTAGTGTGACTTAACTTGCTTGAGTTTGATCAGACAAATACTAATTTTTATTTTTTAAAATTTTTTATCTATATACACACATATTTAATTTAATTCGCACAATGCGTTGTGTGGATTGAAGCATTATTATGATGTTTAACCTTTCAGTGTTACATCTGAAACTACGGACTGTCAGGTAAATAAAAATACATTTTGATATTTTTTTAAGTTTACTTTTTAATATATAACTGCAAAGAGCGTCTTTCTGAGGGCACGAATATGGATGAAACGAAATTCATCTAACTACCACTTATGGTAAGGAAGAACACTTTGTGGTTTCCAATTGAGCATGAAAAAATCTGTATTTTCAGTAAAAAAAATGTCATAGGATTTTGGACTCAAACACACATTATGAAATCTATGCAATTTTATAACACTTTATGACTACTACTTACTACTTTTATAGCACGAACGTTCTCATAACTATGCATAATGGCAATCCATCTTAAGTTCCATTATGCAAAAATGTTTTTTTTCCTTCTTTTTTTTAATATATACATCGAAAAATCTCGAAGGTGAACATTCTTAACGTGAATTTCTTTTAAGGTGAACTAATTTCTGATTTACCGTCAAATGTGTATGCGAATCTTAAAACCTTAAACATTTTTAACATGAAAACACGCTTATATGTAAAATATTTTTTAAGGTGAACTCAAATTTCGTTAGTCATGGAAAAATTTTATTTTTAAGGTGAACAGAAAATTTATTTCCCCTCTGACAGATAAGAAAACTGATCATTCATAGTTCTGCATCTAAAAGAGTAGTTTTTTTTAATGCTTTATTGCAGCGTTTCCCGAACTTATGACTTTTGTGTACCCTTTCTAAATTTTTCGTAATGCTGTGTACCACTAATAAAAAAATGGAATTATTTTTTACTATAAAAAATTCCACAAAAGTTAAAAATCACAACTGGCTGTTGACACAACTAATTATTAACTGTTAACTCTGCAAAAAATAGTCAATAGAAAAATGAGTAAACGTAAATTATCATTGCAAGCTTTGTTTTTAATTTTTAAATAAAATTTTCGTTTGTTTGTTTCAAGATATTTCGCATAAGAACGTGTACCCCAGCTAAACCGTTCCCGTACCCCTGGGGGTAGGCGTACCACACTTTGGGAAACACTGCTTTATTGTAATGTTGCATGAATTAAAACTGTCGAGGAGTAGGGGGTATTACAGGAAACTACCAAACCCTTTTGTTCTCTAAATGGGAATTGAGTTTTTTTCCTCATGGATATGTCTCATGAGTGTGAATGTAAAGATGCATGTTTTCAATGTAATGACCACCCTCCCACGCTGTCATAGGTTGTTCTAAGAAATTGATAGTACTGAATTGCATTTCTATGGATGAAGTCTCATGAAGCTCAAATTTTTCTTTACATTTTATTAGCAAAAACTTTGGTCTACTTTCCTCTGATGGATGTTTAGGGAGAAATCGATCATTTTGTAATGAAAAAAAAAAACAAAAAAACATTGATTTATTTTTTTGAATCCGGTTGAAAAGTTATGAAAACTTTCGAAAAGAATAAGCGAATAAGAATCCAAACAGTAATCTATTACTAATTATTTTGGTAGTAATCCTCTCTAATTTGTGCATTAAATCAATTTACTCCTATAAGATAATTTTCACTAATTTTTTATTTATTTCCGCAGAATTAGAAAAAAAAAATAGAACACCGAAAGTAAGTCCACTTTTAACATATTTCGTCTGAATTGTAATATTTTTTTTCCTTCTTTATAACATTATTTTATTTTTTTTGGTTGTATTTATAATGAAATGAATGACGGCTATTAATTTAATATAAAGTGCAAAATAAAAATATTTATTGAAATGAAATACATATTAAATTACATATTTATAATAGAAATTTAAGATTAGAAAAGGTAAATAGATGGCATATATAGATAATAGAAAATTAACCAACCGATAAAAGAGGGCATCATTCCAATCAGAGCCATCGCAATATTGACGAATTTTTGGCATATCTTGAGGCAGTAAAAAATATTTTGCCAAGTGCTACCAATAATTAAAGTTATAGTATTATTAGTGTATAATTTAATTGATTTTTTATTTAATTATTATCATCGTATTTAATTTATTAATTGTCATAATAGTACTAATATTCAAACACAGAAAAT
This sequence comes from Parasteatoda tepidariorum, assembly GCF_043381705.1. NCBI lineage: Eukaryota > Metazoa > Arthropoda > Arachnida > Araneae > Theridiidae > Parasteatoda > Parasteatoda tepidariorum. The sequence goes on along the minus strand of NC_092214.1, from coordinate 22,588,180 downwards.
AGGGAAAAATTCATTCATATGTTTTTTTCAAATTAATGGCTTTTTTTAAAAAATTATATATTAGACTTAATTATATACTAAATAAAATTATATACTAAAACTAGACGCTTATTTGTCAATAAAGTAGATTTTTAAATTTATTCGGATTCAGGTTAATGTTCACGTCCAAACTCCGTGAGGGAATAAGCATATTTTCTGAAATAAATATCTTATTTTAAATCGATTTTAATGCGATTTGTTTCATTTAATGTATGAAATCAAAATCTGGGTTAAAGTTTTATAACGCATGGTTTAACTAAATCGATAACATCATTTAAAAAAGTAAATGGTTCAAATTTAAATATTTAATCTCAATTTAATATTTCATTTTTCATACTTACATAACTAAAACATATTTTTTTAAATAAACATTTAAAAACTGTACATTGCATAATATTTAGTCAGTTATATCAAATATTCACATTACTTTATTAACAGCATGGAATTGCTGATCGATAAAGCGGATATATGAATAAATAAGCAAAGAATCTTTGTAATTTTGAATCCAATTTAGATGACAAGAGATTTCCTAATTTAGAAGAAAGAGAGACTAAGCCAAATTTATGTTGAATGAGAAACCATAACATTTTCATGATGAAACGCTATAAATGCGCTTTAGAAAAATTATAAAAAATGGAGAGTTTTTGGATCAAAGTTATAGTATTTTTCTATTAGGAAGCGTAAAAAGAAATGTATTTATGTAAATTTATTTTCTCGAAAAAATTTAAATACAAAATTTAATTTATCATAAAAACAAATGAATTATAAATGTTGACCTTAACCGTTATGAATGTGAAGGTTATCGTTTCATTTGATAATTGGGAACTTGATATTCCCCAATAACTGAACTGGAACCATTTTCCCTAGGGTAACTCTCAAGACTTGTTCGTTTACGCATGAAGAGCTTTTCCTTTGATTTTTCATACAACAGAATGGTAATTTTTGATTTATTTTCTTACCAACTCTATTCATATCTATGTTAACAAGGTACTAAGAACAATTCTTGTCATTTTTCTCTTAAAAGATTTAGAGCGCTTTCATCTTAAATGTTTCTAAATAGAGTTACTTTACAATTACAGTCTCAGAAAAATTGATTCACCGTTGAACCATAATATCGGTACCTTAAACTATCTGGGTGCGTAGCCAAATTAGTCAACAAAAAATAAGCACCTTTTAAGCAATTTCGAAGCACTCAAATAATATTTTTAAGCACTATTTTTAAGCAAAAATATCATAATTAGGTAGGGTTGGAAAGTTTTCGACTATTTACGGTTTTATCTGGTTTTAACCGTCATGTAAAAAAAAAAGAAAAAAAAAAAAAAAAAAANGATTGGGGTTAAATTAATTGTGAAAACGTTGAATAGAACAATGTGAACAGAATCTTTCTGCATAATTCGTAGCGAAAATCAATATGGTAAAGGAAAAATCTCAATTTGAAAAAGCGAAAATTGAGCACTTTTTAAAAACACCCAATGAAAAGAGCACCTTTAAGGGCTTTTAAAAAATGAAAATCGAAAATAAGCACCTTTAAGCACTTTTTAAAAACGCTGCGCACCCTGACTATAATATGGTGAAAATTAACTGAATTCTTAATAAGGTGTTAAATTGAACGATGTTTTCGATTAAATTAAACAATTGTCCTTGTTTGTGATGAGTTTTCTTAGAAAGAATGCACCCAATTCTAAGTTTTAAAAACATATATATAAAAAAAAAGGTTCAACATTTAAGTATAATATTGGTAACTTGATACTGAGTATTATAATACTGATATAAATTTCTAAAAGGTGTTAAATTGAACCAAGTTTCCGTTTAAATTGAACCATAATATCATCTCAATCAAGTTAAAGATATATGGTTCAACTTAGCACCATAATAACATGGCAGCAAATTTGGACCTTCAACATGCTTAAAATTTCGAACAATGTACTTTATAAGCTAATTATAAAATAGATCAATTATGATAGATAAAATAAAACACATTAGAATATATAATAATTAGACAGTTGGCGAAGTTACTCATATAGTTAACTGCAATCACAAAAAAAATACATTTTGCAAAAAACTTATAATAGTATTAACCAATTTTACTAACTCAACTAGAATATAAAGAATCGATTACGATCAATTTTTCAATATAACTCTATTTGATTAATAACTGATAATATGACAAAGCAAGAAGATATTTTAAAATTAAAAATCTTATACACTGTTGAATTTAATAGTAGTATAATAACATAAATAATTTCAGCTTATAAAAATAAAAAAACTAGTCAAAAATTGGAGTTCTAAGTGTTTAATTTAAGATACTAAAGGTTTGCACAACTTTAAGAGTCCTGTTCTTGTTTTTATATTATCGTCTATTAATTTTTGTTTAAAAACACGGAAATTTAAATTTGATAAGTTTCAAGTTTTCATTAAAAAATTATGAAATCGATTTTCTGTTTTCTAAATAATTTAAGTTATTCGGTTTGAAACAGCAATATTGCTGCCTCTCTTGTTATAAAAAGTATAATGTTTTCAAGAGTTTTTTTGTAGTAGATATTTTGAAAATTATGCACGATTCTATGCGATGTGCTTCACAGATGGAAAAAAATCAGCATAATTCTGTTTCAATTCTATAATTTTTTAAAAACAAAAACTCGTACAAATTTCTATTCTTAAGTCAGGTTTTTAAGTTTCTCTGTAAATAGTGATGAGCCTATGCATCTAACTAGTTGGACAAGCAGCTTTAAAATCATCCAGATTGGGGTACAGAAAGAAAACAGGGCTAAATTATTCAACAAAATATAAGCACCTTTTAAGCACTCAAAAATATTTTAAGCACTGTAAAAAAGTATCCTAACTAGGCAGGGTTGGAAAATTTTTGACAATTGACGGTTTTATCGTGTTTTAACAGTCATGTCAAAAAAAAAAAAAAAACTTTTGGCATTGTTTTTGACAATTCTCAAAAATCATGAATTTTGAATCATGTAAAACGAATGGTGTTTTCATACGCTACTGACAATACGTCGAAATAGATTGGGGCTAATTAATTGTGAAAACGTAGAATAGAACAATGGCAACTGCGTCTTTTTTTTTTCTTTTTTTGCATAATTCGTAGCGAAAATCAAGATGGTAAAGGAAAAATCTCTTTTTTAAATTAAGCACTTTTTAAAAACACCCAATGAAAAAAGCACCTTTAAGGGCTTTTAAAAAACGAAAATAAGCTCCTTTAAGCACTTTTTAACACTAGAAAGACGGGAATTTAGTATATACCTATATTGCCCAAAAGCAGTCAAAATGACTGGATTGTCAAAGAATAAATGATGCGTAAAGAAATTTGTTTAAAATTAATTTTTAATATTTTTTATATTATTTACAGTTATATAACAAGTTATTAGTAAATATTAACAATAAAAAAATTATATGTTGTACAAAATTCTAAGAAATTATGTCATTATATACATCATTGTTTTTCTAACTGAAATTAAAAGCAGTCAAAATGACTTCCTTAGGCGATCTAGAGTTAAAAACGCTACGCACCCTGAAAAAGATATCGGAGTCGGTTACCACCCTTGGGGCCATTTGTCTCAACTTTCCGCGTTAAAATCATGCTGCCTGTATCGAGTTCCGCTTTGTTTCGGTTCATTTCTAAAATATATATCATTAGTAGGCTTTCTCATGTTACTAAATAAATTACAATTGTTTAAACAACCGAATTACAAAAATATATTAAATCCCAATATTCGGAAATTTATTTTTACATAGTTATTGTTTATCATTTTTCTGCATAACTTAATAAAATTTAATTGTTTGAATAGATAGACAAACTGCGAATAAAAAAGCCAAAAGTTAGTAATTCAAGGAGTTTCAGTTTGAAATTTATTAATTAGAGACGTCATTAACACCACTAAAAAAAAAAAAAACTTGTGTGATTGTTCCGTTTTTGCAATAAAATATTTTGAGAAGTGTCTGTTTTTGCTATAAAAACATTTTGTAAAGAGACTTAATTATAAAATTTTGTTTAAAGAAAAAGTTATTGCAGAAGTTTTTCAATACTAGCATTTATTTTGCAGGGACAAGATAGTTTTGTCAACCATATATTTATATTTTGATCTGAAATCAAATAACATCGCACCTCTTTAAAGGTAAAGTGGTATTTAGCAGAAAGAATTATCAATTTAACACTAATGTATAAGTTGTTCTTGGTTCGTAAAGGGCACGTTTTATATCATTGCGATATTTGTAATAGGGAATTTGTGGGATAATAAAATAATTTAATCATCCAAAAAATGGTGGCGAGATATACGAGAAAATATTAAACTACAAGCATAAAGTAACTTTACTATAGAGTGACTTATATAAAGCGTTGAGATATATAATGGAAAAAATAAATTTATTAAGTGAATACACAATAAAGTGATTTTACTGGTTTTTAAGATGCAATGAAAAACATTAATCTATAAAGTGACTAAACTATAAAGTGACTTATCTAAAAGTAACTTTACTGGTTATAAGATGATACGAAGGAAAAACAATTATCAAATAAAGTGACTTTACTCGGCTCAAATTATTACTTCATTAAATCTGATGAAAAGAAATGCTCAAAACTTTTTTCTGGGAGAGGGGGGAAGGCATATTTCATTTCGAAATTAATTTAAATGCATTTTTTTTTTTACTAAAGGAAAAATTAGTAAATATAAGAATTTTGGCTTCGTTTAAGACATTCCACATTTTCAAATCAGTGCTTACAAATTAAATTCAATTACTTTAACTTGTAAGAGGAGGCCTAAAATGGGGTTGATAGACCTAGAACCTAGGTATTTTTCGAAATCAAGAAGAAAAAAAATGGTCAAAGTTCAATAACATTCTTTGCTGAAGATAACAGAGCTCAGTTTTCATACCTTATCTACTTCCCTTAATTTAATGAGTCAAATTTATAAAAATATTTGTTGGAACCATCTAATGTATTTTTTTTAAATAAAAAAAAATATTCTCGCAATTTCTGCTAATTGAGGGACTTATTGATAGATACCATAAGAGAATGAGGGCATCTATGTTTGAGGAATATATTATTTTAAGAGTTATTTATTTTAACCAGTTCTCGTCATTTTTTAATTACATAGCAATAAACGACTTTATTTAAATCAATTACAAAACTATTTATTTAGAAAAACTAGTTGAGTAAAAAAAGGTTGAATTAAAAATATATAGATTTTTTACCTTTTACTGCTAACGCTGCTTATTAGCAAGCAACTTATAAGTCCGTAACGGTACATAAAATTTGAATAGTGTTTCTAGCTTTTCTGTCAATTTAGAACAAGAAGTCCTAAAAAAAGTTACGAAAATTCCCAATAAATAAATTTACTTCTCGAAGAAAAATCAATGAAGATTTATTCAGTGATTGAAATACATAGTTCGAGCCTGTTCTGAAGAGTAGAAATAAGCGTTTTATACACGGTGTTTCACTATGGCTTCTCTTTGTCAAAAAGAAAATAAAGGATACACGTTAGAAACCGCAAATTAAAGTGTAAAAAACAAACAAACCCGCTATCGAAATCGAAGAACAATTTGTGAGGAAAGGAAGACAGAGAACATTAAAATATATTTTAATTTCGAAGGAAGCAGAAGGACGATTATTAGACGATTTCCTAAATTCATCAGGTAAACAAAATGGCTTTGATGTTCTCAGTCCCGTCTTCCGCACTACTGAATTGAGATAGGGTGTTTGTTTGCTTTTCTCCTCGACAAAATATTAATAAGACTCCTAATGAGTATTCTATTTTGACTTCATCTTAACACTCATTTTCTCATTTTAGAAGTTAAAAATTGTCATTTCGTTATATTTTAGCAACTATAGGTGTATTCGGTTATGACTATCCTAAATATATATTTTTAGAGTAAAAATTCAAGACAAAATAAATATACACATCTGACGTTGCAAACTATAGTTAAATAAAGAAAAAAACAAATTTATTATAAATATCTAAAGAACCACTATTGAGAACGGCGGGGCTGAAAACATCAATATCTCTTTAATTGCCGGAGGAAATAGAGAGGAGGTGAAAGGGGATTATTAGTTTTAACTCACTATTTCTTCATCAACCGATTTCTATAGTGTTTTTGCTCCTCCTTCACATAAAAATTAATTTACGCCCCTGATGTGTGTTTGATTTCATTTTTGACAAATACTCAAAAAATATATATCAAGATCAGTCATTAAGAAACACCGTTTATGAATATACTTTTTTTTAACAAGTCAGATCAGGATGTTATATTAAAGACAGTTCCCGTGTTTACAGACAAATAAAGGGCGACCCCGAATCAGAATCTTTAACAAACACATGCAGTTTCTTTTTTTCATTTTAATTTTGGTTCTTGGTCTTCACCGAATTATAAATAAAAATAATTATTAAAACTGTACATTTTTTTCATTTAATCGTAACCGAATGTTATGTTGGAAGTTAAATGAAAATTTCGATATCAATAAACTTTTCAAAGTTACCTATTTCACCCTATATCAATATTGAAAGAAAAAAAATTTCATTTGCATGAAAAAAAATTCTCGAAACATAGTAAAAAAATGCCCAAACATGTTCAGAATCGAAATTAATTAAGAAATAAAGTAAAATTTATGAATAAATAAAGTAAAATTTATGATTAAATAAAGCAAATTGAAAATTTTGTACCCGGAAGCATTTTAAGTCCAAAGAAAATGCAAGAGATGTTAAGTTTTCAAAATTGCCTAAAGAGTTTTATATTGGCGTTTGCATAAATGGGGCGTATTTAATAAAGCAAAAATTAAGTAACCTTAATTTCGAAATTTTAAAACTAACCATCTTAAGAACGAAAAACACTATAAAGTGTAAAAATTTGCAATTGGTTTTCCTAAATATTTGAATAGTTTTTTATATTCTTTATTTAATTTTTTTTCCTCGGTGAAAAAAGGCGTCAGTTGGAAAAATTGAGTTGTGCATCATATATAATATTCATGACATTTAATACATGAAGGAAAAAAAAAGGAAATGAAAGTAATTTTATTCGTAGAGTTTTTAAAATTTTTCCCTGTAATTTTTTTCTACTTTTTGATTTTGCTTGTTGGTTGTGACCTAAAAAAAAAAAAAAGACAGAAAATATAGCTTTGCGTATTCTCAGAAACTAAATTTGTTTTTGAAGGAAGAAAATATTCCCAATCTGAATTTAATCAAACGTTACTGAGAAAAGAACCCTGAATAAAAAAAGGGCCAGGTAATGCAAGAGTGCTCTGGAAAATAATATAGCCGTAGAGGAAAGTAAATCTGCTTTAAGGGTAAAATTCTTGCACTGCATGGAAGGACGATCTATTTTAAAGCATCTTTCACTGAACCGCTAGAAGGTTATTCTCGTCCTTAGCCTGGGGTCTCCGGTGTCTTTGAACTCTGACACATCATCCTGTAACTACTTTTTTTAAATGACTTAAAACAAACATCAGTTTTTGAAGGGAAAAATTCGTAAAATAGAAGGATAAAAATTGTTTCATACTTATTAGGGCGTAAAAATTAAGACTAAATATTATTATTTGCGCATTTATTAGGTTATCAATATTAATTTGAGTTCTTTCAATTAATTTTAGTTCGTCAAACAATGAAATATCTTTTTTTCTTTGTATTCTTTGGGAAGAAATTAACCTTATAAAGATCAATGCAGGCTATTACTTTTTTCATTTGCGAAGGTTACATAAACAGGCGTCTGTCCAGACATAATTTGTTAATATAAAATAAGCGCTAAGTCACATTCTTTCAACCAGGGTCCTGCTTTTGTGAATTTGTGCAAATAGGGTCCTGTTATTGCAAAAATTTGCTAAAAACTTTTTCAAGAAGTTTTTAAATTGTAAATCGATACAAGATTTTGCTCAAGAATTACTGCTACTAAATCAGCGATGCAACATACAAATATTTGGTATTTAGCCTATACTGCTGAACGCAGAATATTCATTTCGGACGAATAATGGAAGAATCGTCTGCCGAAGACAAAACTTAATTCGTTTACATCCATCTTTCTTGTTTTCTGCCCTGG
>NC_092214.1:22510768-22579984 GCF_043381705.1 Parasteatoda tepidariorum | reverse complement strand
TATGCACACGATGTTTGTAAAATTAGAAATATTTTCTTAGAATACTACATTTGGAATTTAAACTTAGGAAACTTGGAAAACTTATTTCGTTTCGAACTGTCTTTCTTTTTTTTTCCCCCGGGAAGGGTTCATTCGAATAACAAAACAATAATGAAGATTATTTTATGAAGGGTCCGTTTTTATGAAAAGATATTTTGTGAAGGGTCCGTTAATGGACCCAAATTTCTTCTAAACAGACCCCTGATAAATATATAGTTATAAAATGTAATGTGGTTGTTTGTAATTCTATAATGCTGTGAAAGATAGCTGGCATAAATGGAAAATGGAGGATTTTTTCTAGTTAAATGATGTTTTGAGAATTTCTCATTTATGTTAAAAAAGAAAAGTATTTTTTACTACCCTTGATCGTACAGTCTATTTATTGTTTAATCCAATTGTGATTTAACTATATAACTATTTAAATAGATTGTCCCATTACATGATTAGTAGGTTTAATTTCAATGCAACATTAACAATTGGAAAAGTTATAAAAAGTAATGGCAAGAAGCGTGATTATAATTTCATACTTATTCAGAAACCTTTTGATAAATTGCATATGGTAAAAAACCTCTTTTAGAAAAGAAAAAAAAATGGCGAATCAATTTCGCTATTTTTTTACCATACATTATTTTATTTTATAATAAAACAATGCATTAAAAAAGTAGATATCAAATGTGCTTTTTTAACCAAAATATAATAATTTGAGATATCATTCTTTGAAAATCAGAATTTATTTTCGAAGTATCTGTTTTTGATCTTGTTATCTTTAGATTATTGTATTTCATCTTCCCTCTATCATCCATTAAGTAATTTTACATAATCTTGTGCTCATGTAACAAGTTTAGACTAGTTTATTATTAATAGTATCACCAAACTAAAAAAATAACCTTCAGAAACTACGAAAACATCATAATGGGTTTTCTAATATTTTATTTTATGTACAACTCTTTAAGTTAAGAAATTTCGAAGCAAAATAAATACTTTCAAGGTGATTTTTTTAAACTAATATATAAAAAACAGTTAAGAAATAGATGAAAAATTATATCAATCCAAAAAAATTATAGAATTCTACAACAGGAACAAACTTTCAATTAATTACTCAAAAGAATAAATTCCTAGTTAATTACCAAAACAAAAAGAGGAAAATTCACATGGGCAAAATCGAACCATTTGACTCTTAAGAAACAAAAAGAAAAAAAAATTAAACTATAACAATAAATGTTCAAAAGAATAAATATTTACTTATACTAGTGTAATATTTTCGTTGGACAGCAGAAAACAGATAAGAGTGACAACCAAATCAAACGATATGTGACAACATGACCACCATGATGAGCCTGGATGCTCCTCATTGGTTTGGAAGCTCACTAATGAGAAATTTCTCAAGAAAGGCAGATGATAAAGCAAGGACAGTAATCCTTTGCGATAAAATTTAATGTCTTAAAAAAAATAACAATTAAAAATCAACAAGAATTCCACCGCTCATCTATGACAAAACACTACTGAACTGAAGGTCATAGGTTCGATTTTTGTTCACCTTATATGATTAAAAAATATATTTCATAAGATGATCTGGCTTTCTGGGACGGTTTCATCATCAAAAACAAAAAACTCAATTAAATTTCATTAAAATATTTTAAAATCACTAATAGTAATTTTTAAAAAAAAATCCATTAGGGTTTCGATGTCACAATGGTGCACGTTGATCAATAGGATAAACGAGAGAAATGGTAAAAACAGAGTTGATTAAAATCCCGCAGATGTTAGGTCATATTAAAAGACATAAATATATAGTTAAAAGAGCCTAAACATTTAAAAATAATAAATGATTTCCAAATATTAGATAAATATGGTATAGAAGTAAGGACATACACAATCGAGTTTCTGTTTTTGAAGATGTAGTAACTCTCCCAAAAATCTAGGTCAACTACTGATTTACATTTATGAATGATATTAGGTGAAGAAAAATCAAACCTATGGCCTTCTACCTAGCATTGTTTCGAGATGGATGAATAGTGGAGTTTTTGGTTTTAAAATTAGTTTATAATAATAGTTTTTAAAATTAATTTAATAAAGGAAGTAAGGAAAAAAAATACAGAGAAACTTTTTTTTAAATCTGAAGTAAAATACACTATGCTTCTATCAAATGCCTAAACGGAAATGAAGCGCTTTTTTTAATTTTATACATTACTTTCCAGTTTATTTTCATTAATTTTTCTTTTGTCATCAGTGTAAATTAAAAAAATTTGTATTGTATATATGCATTATGTTTTTATTCATTATTGTAATGTACATTAAAAAAGATTAACAAAAAATATTCAAAATCCACAATAAATATTTTTAATGCATATTATTTCACTTAATGCTGCATTATGTTTTAAGTATATTGTTAAATTTAAAGCTCCATTATGTTCAAATAAATGAAAAAATAGCATTTAATTCTTTTTTAATTAATAAACCATTAATTAGTACTAAAACATATTTTTATCATTTTCTATGCAATCTATTAGTCATTTTTATTGCTTTTAACCATTCCATTATTTTCAAATGAAAACAAATATATTGTCTAAGATATTTCATATTAAAATTTGTATTTTATAAAATTTGATTTACACAAATGGTAAAAAATTTATCTAATGGTAATTTAATTTATATAATGGAATACCGCTAAGAATTGATATTACTGAAAATAAAGCTGATGTATGGCATTTTTATATTCCAGATAAGGAAAGAGGAAAATCACTTTTTTACAGGCTAAATACCGTTTACATCATTAAATAACAATTACATGTTGAGTGTTTATTTACATGTTAAATAGAGTCGTAAAATTAAATAGAGTCGTCAATTATTGTACTTTTTTTATCACGTTAGCATATTTATGGAACAAAAGTAGATATTTCTGAAGTATTTATTGAAAACATTAATTAATAGTCAAAAAAGGTTTCGATGAAATACTTTTTGATGGTTTAGTAACGCTTTATTTAAGGCTTAAAATATTACTTGACCTCTTATTTTAAATAAATTTATATAAAAAAAAATAACATCCATTTATGTGTACACTGTTTGAATTTTTATCAGGGGTCTGTCCAGACATTTTGTGAAAAGTCCGTTTTTGTAAAATTGTGAAAAAATTACTAATTGCAAAAAAGTTTTTTATGGAGTTTTTAAATTGTAAAGACATACAAGATTATGCTCAACACTGTAAAATAATTTAAAAAAGTAAAATTTTAAAAAATAAACAGCAATTGCAGCTACTAAATTAGCGATGCAACATAAAANTTAGAGATGCAACATACAAATATTTGGTATTTAGCCTATACTGCTAAACGCAGAATATTCATTTAGTACGAAGCGTCTGCAGAAGACAAAACTTAGTTCGTTTACGTCTGTCTTTCTCCCCCCCCCTCCTTCTGGAAAGGGTTTATTCGATTAACAAAACAATAATGAAGATCAACAAATTTGTGAAGGGTCCGATTAAAAGATAAATTATTTTGTGAAGTTTTAAGTTAAAATATTTTGTGAAGGGTCCGTTTTTATGAAAATATATTTTGTGAAGGGTCCGTTAATGGACCCAAATTTCTTCTAAACAGACCCCTGTTTATTAAACAATCTTTAAACTCAATAATTAAAAAAAATTAAAATAATATTTTTTTAAATAATTATTCCTTAATTTTAAAATAATAATTACTATGAAAAAGTATGATCTATAACAGTGTTTGGTTTCGAAACTGCAAGTTTATGTAACGTAGCAAAGAAAGGAGAAATAGTGAAGGGAGAGTGGTTGTCAAAAATTACATCATTCATAGACAGCTCCTAGATCATTTGGAAAACCTAAGAGAGCTACAGATTAAGTATAGCGAATATAGCGGGCAAAAGTGTTTCATGAAAGGTAAAAAATTATAAATACAAGTTGCGGAAATTATTTCTTTACGTCAGTTAAAACAAGTAGTGCATTTTTTTCAACGGAACAAAACAATTTTTTAAATATGATTTAGATATGATTATTGAAAAATAGATTATAAAGGTATAATTAAAACTTTTTATGAAAACATTATTTAAGAAAATTAGCAACACTTTTAAAAAATAAAGAAGTTGAAAAAATTTATAATTAAACAAGTTAAATTCAAAATTTTTCACTGTAATGATTGCAGAATGTATGCAGTGAAATAAAAAATAAAATTAAATTGTATATTTGGAAACATTACAAAAAATTAATGTATTTTGAGATTCTTATACGACAATCCTTGAAATAATTCAAGGTTCCTAGGAAAGAAAATCACATATTTCTACGAATCCAAATTGAAAGGATTGGCACGTTTCGAAATGCAAATTTTCAATTGAATGTTTTCACGTGTTTGGAAAAAGGAAATGTCACATATGTTGAAACATAAGGTTTTTGTTTGTCGAAAAAGTTTTGGATAAAATTGATTTCGAAATAAATATCAAACACAAGCAATATCATCAATATAAATTAAAAATTATTCAAATCAAGATAAAGAGAATTTTAAAGAACAAAATTTCAACTAGTTCTAATGAATTTTTATATTTGTCAATCTATAATTGCCATTTTTTTAAAAAAAAGTTCACTGAAAAAAATATTCTTATATTTCATTGTCTTTGATATCAATTAAGTATACAATTAAAATTGAATCTCATAACTTATTAGTGTTAACTATATTTAACTAACATTATAACTATTTTTTTTCAAAATGATTATTTTAACTATTAAACTATATCAATGAAGCTATATTTAGGCAACCTTATGATTACATTGAAAATTTTGTATATAAAAATTCACTACATAAAACATGAGATATAAACTAACTTTAAGTAGCATACTTAGAATTTGGCTCTAAAGGGGTAAAAAAATAAGTTGACGAGGAACTAATATAAGTAAAATATTCGATTTCATTAAATAGTTCTAAAAATGTTATGAAAAACGTAAATTATTAACTTATTATTATGAGGCTAGAATGATAACTAGCAGGTTCTAACTATTACTTTCGTCTTTAACAGGGGTCTGTTAAGAGGAAATTTGGGTCCGTTAATGGACCCTTCACAAAATATCTTTTCATAAAAACGGACCCTTCACAAAATATTTTAACTTAAAAACGGACCCTTCACAAAATGATTTTTCTTTTATTCGAACCCTTCACAAATTTGTTTATCTTCATTATTGTTTTGTTAATCGAATTAACCCTTCCCAGGGGCGAAAACAAAGATTGATGTAAACGAATTAAGTTTTGTCTTCGGCAGACGCTTCTTCCATTATTCGTCCGAAATGAATATTCTGCGTTCAGCAGTATAAGCTAAATAACAAATATTTGTATGTTGCTTCTCTAATTTTGAAGCAGCAATTGTTGTTTAGTTTTAAAAATAAAAATTTTTTAAATTACAATTTTACAGTGCTGAGCGTAATAGTGTATCTATTTACAATTTAAAAACTCATTGAAAAAGTTTTTTGCAATAACCGGACCCTATTTGCACAAATTTACAAAAACAGGATCCTGGTTGGAAGAATGTGACCTAACGTTTATTTTATATTCACAAATTACGAGTAATTTTTTCACAATTTTACAAAAATCGGACCTTTCACAAAATGTCTGCACAGACCCCTGTTTAATAAACTTAGCAAAACCTACTTTTGAAAGTACGATAAAATTTATAGAAAAAAAAATACAGTAGAACCTCGACTAATCGATTCTCATGAGACCATTCAATGCGAACGGTAAATGCGAGAAAACGACGAATACGAAACAACATAAAAAATCAAATAATCACTTGAAAAGTATTAAATTTATTTAAATAATAAAGATATAAATTTGCATTAAGTATAAAAAAAATTTTATTAAAAAATTAAATGCTTGCTGCAGAAATATTTACGATAAGATGGAAAAAATTAAAAAACACGTTTATTTCTTTAATATTTTTAGAAATTTTAGTTTGAACACGTGCTTTTCTTTTCAATGCAAACAATAAATTTTCAACTTTTGTAACAGATTGCCATTCTTCTTCTGTAAATTAGTGTAAGTACAGAAAGTTTCACATTGATCCAAAGGCTTTGAGCTGGTTACAATTCTGTTGCACTGGTTACAATTCTGCTGTTTCACAGCCTTTATTTTTTCGCAACCATTTTTTTAATCAACATCGCACCACAAGTTTCATCACTTTCATCAACAGATGTATAAACATTAAAAGTGATACTTTAGGAGTTTTACCCAAACTCCATATTGTTTTTCTTCTCAAAACAAAATCACTTTAATTATTTTTTTTAAATCGGAAATTTTTTTTAACGAAGAGTGTGGAGAATGTCATGGTTTCAAAAGTGGTCTTAGCTGGTATTCTTTATATTTTTGGAATAGCATTTGTGACGGGACCGTTAAAACAAGACGATACATACGGAAAAACGAAGGATGCGGTAACAGTGGATCGAAGTTCGACTGTATATATATATATTGTAATAAAATTAATGTAAACTAATAATATTTTACTTTGAATTTTTTTTTTATTGATGCCCCAATTTCTAATATCGATTCTCAAGTCTGAAAAGGAAAACTGAGCACTCAAGGTGAAAAATATTATTCAGAAAATAAAAAGAAAGCTAAGTTAATATTATATTGGTGAAAGTTGTAACAAAGAAAGTTTTCTTCCGAAACTTGTTTTACGAAAGTTCTAATTGCAAAGGTTAAGACTCAGACGGAAGTGCTTAAGGACCACAGTTAAGATGTTGAAGGTCACGGGCCTGTTCTTGAAAACCCTCACCCTATACTATAACAACTGCTGTTGTAGCAGAAATAATTAACTTAGAATTAAAATAAATAATAGTGCTATGCCTTTAACATTTATAAAGAACTGACAAGGTTAAATAACGCAGATAAGTAATTAAAAATGTAGATTCATAAAATAAGATAGAGGTTAATATATATATATGATGCGGNGTTGACTGCTAAGGAGTTCACAACATTATATATATATATATATATATAATTTGGTAGTGCATGGCACAGTTAAAAACCCTCCTTAATACATATTTTTAGAATCCTTATTAAAAAATGAAGGTCAAAACTTAAACACATTGGGACAAAAAATTGAGTTTCCTTAGAAATGTGATACCAAGATGATAGCTATTTAGAAATTATATGATGGGAGACTTAAAGATATATTACAAATTTAGGTAAAATGATAATTGAAGGCAATAAGATTAAACAAGATTAGATAGTCCATTATGCTCTAATAGATATTTTAAAATTTTATTTAATAGCTATGAATTTGAATTTCAAATCTGTTTTAAAGTACAGTCGACAAAAACACCCGGAATAACTATTGATCAAACAACAGGATTTTTTGTATTTAAATATATTTAATGGTAAATGAAGCAGGCCTTAAATACGCATATTAAATAGTTAAAACGACAAATTAAGTGACGCAATCAGACTCAATTATTCTCTGAATAAACATACCTTTTTTTTGTTTGATTTTTTTAACCATCAAAATATGCAGATCAGCCGTAGCAGCCATGCAATTAGTTCCTTGGTGCTTGATTAGTTTGAGCTAATTATTTTTTTCGGCCTTTTAAGCTATATTTGTGAAAATAGTAGGTCTAAATCAATTCTGCGCCCATTTTCTAACTCGTTTTCCAAACATTATTTCATGAATAGAATAGCTTCCAATACTTAATTATTTTGATGTAATTCATAGTTATCCAAAAATTTTTGAGGTCCAAAAAACTTCTTATCCTTTTAATGTAAACAATTTTACTCTATAAAATCCGAAACTATAATAAAATCCTTAGAATGCGTCTCAAGGGAAAAAAAAATCCAAATTTGTAACGTTTTTAACTATTATTTTATAGTTTTGTTTTGCAGGAAAGCAACTTCTCATATAATTGTTAGGAGGGAAAAAATAAGTTGAATGGTAAGTGGAAAAACAAAAGTCAACTTCAAATTTATGTATACAGACAAAAATATTAAAAAAAATTTATTATATTTTAGACAGCCCACCCCGTCCGTAGCAAGTTTATTATAGCATTGGTCAAACAAATGTCAATGCATTTTCACTTAAAGCGTAAAAATTATGTCCTGATGCTTTAAAAGCAAAAACGTAAATTTTGATATCGAATATTTCCAAAACTAGGGTGAAGTGGATCAGAAAATGCTAGAAAGTAATTTTATGCAAAAATTGAGGGAGTGAACGTGAAACTATATTTTTAGTATTTTTTAATTCCTCTATCGTTTAGAGTTTTCTACCTCAGATATACATTATATTACATTATTCCAAAAAATATATTTAAAAAATGAAATTTTTGAGATCGATAAAAATTTGGTTTACAAATAATTTCGTAGATTAATTAATAAACTATGAAAATGATTATGTATGTACGAGTATGTGTATGTTTGTGTCTTTTGTTTGCAGTGTAAATGATTACGTTTGTGTAAATTCATAAACTTGCATAAGCATAATTTATCGTGCGTATTACTCATTTTAAAAAATATTCACTTTTTATAATTGATAAATCTTATTAAGTATTTCATATAATTAACAATAGTAAAGTATTTATCATTGTATAGATATTAATATAATATAATAATTCTAATTTATATAAATAATATTATTACAAATTTTCGGTGTTTGTTCAAAAAAATTTATAAATTATTTCCTTTTTAGAAATGAAATATATAGTATTCACAAAAATAGTGTTGACAAAATTTCAGAAAAAATAAACGCATTAAATGTAAACTATTACTAATACACGTTGCCCAGAAATTTGGTATTTGTTTCGTTGAATAATTTTAAAACATTTATGAAAGCATTTTAAGATTTTATCTATATACTTTAAGCTCATACAGTCTTTTCAAATCCAAAAAACAGCATAATTGTCAACTTAATTTAAATTTAAATGACAGAATTTTTTAAAAATTTCTTTTCTCGTAATTCGTCTTTTATTTGAAAAATTAAGTCATTCTTTTACAGCTTTATTTACCCAAATGACTACATCAATTTCCGCATAATGCAAAATGACTGCCGACTAAGAAAAAAGTTGCATCTACAAGCGGAACTCTTTTATTTCCTAGCAAGAATTCTTTTTCTTTTTTTTTGGAAATAGGAGAAGAATAACATTAATTGAAATTTAATTCAGAAATTTAGTATTTGTTTCGTTGAACAATTTTAAAACATTTATAAAAGCATTTTAAGATTTTATGGATATACTTTAAGCTCATAGTCTCTTCAAATCCAATAAACAGCATAATTTTCAACTTAATTAATATCTAAATGACATAATTTTTTTCTAATTCGTCTTTTGTTTAAAAAATTAAGTCATTCTTTTACAACTTTATTTACCCAAATGACTACATCAATTTCCGCATAATTCAAAATGACTGCCGACTAAGAAAAAAGTTGCATCTACAAGCGGAACTCTTTTATTTCCTAGCAAGAATTCTTTTTCTTTTTTTTTGGAAATAGGAGAAGAATAACATTAATTGAAATTTAATTCAGAAATTTAGTATTTGTTTCGTTGAACAATTTTAAAACATTTATAAAAACATTTTAAGATTTTATGGATATACTTCAAGCTCAAACAGTCTCTTCAAATCCAATAAACAGCATAATTTTCAACATAATTTAAATGACAGAATTTAAAAAAAAAAAAATTTCTTGTAATTCGTCTTTTATTTGAAAAATTAAGTAATTCTTTTATAGCTTTATTTACCCAAATGATTACACCAATTTCCGCATAATACAAAATGACTGCCGACTAAGAAAAAAGTTCTACAAGTGAAAAGTCCATCAGAACTCTCTTATTTCCTTGCAACAATTCTTTTTTTTTTTGCAGAAATAAGAGAATAATAAAAAATGAGAACTTTTTCTTAGAAACTATAGTGCATTTATAGTTAATTAATAAATAGATGGTGTAAAATATGTAAAATTAAAAAAAGATATCGGGGTGAGATGCAAGCAAGGGACCCAATTCAACAGATTTTATTTTACCGATGTGAGCTAATGTGAAATCATAAAATGTTTAAAAATTGCCATTCTAAAGGGAGATGTAATTATTATGTTTAAACTTAAGAGAGATGAGACACTCTATACTTATATGCACGTTTTACTACATGTTATGTAAAAAAGTCTTCAAAACATCTTATTATATATAAGTGAATATATTATTTCACGACAGTTTTTATGTCGGATTACCTATGTCAGATATTATTATAATTTTTGTTTCGCATGAAATTATATTTGGATAAATTATTTTTATAATTGTATGCAAAGATTTCTTAGTTTGCAAGAATATTTACGAAGTTTTAAAGATAAGGCGAAATAAGCATAACTTAAACTTACAAAAGGGGCTGTTCATAAATGATATCACTATTTTTTTAAATAATACTTTTATCCCCTATTTACGTTTATCACAAAGTGTTACATTTCCTCAAACCTCTTGCCTCCTTGTGACGTATCATGCTTAATTACATAAACATATTCTAATAGTTCAGAAACAAAGCACCATGTTTTAGATGATGTTTAAAATTTTATTTGCAATTTTATTTGTATTTGTGTGTTTTAATGACGTTTGGCACATAACAATGATTAAACATATACAACTCATTTTGAGGGGAAAATATGAAAAGAAATCATAAAAATATTTAATCTGATGAATAAATGTTTTTGAAAATGCAAGTTGATTAAGTTTGATCAAATTGCATGTTGCCACATTTCCTGTTACCCCCTTTCTTCCCCTTGTCACAAACTGTCAGAATTTCACAAACCCCTCCCCCCTTTTATGAAGACTGACATTATTTGCGAACAGCCCATTAAGGGACACAAACATTAGACCAATCTTATAACTAAACTACTGGGACTATTTTCCAACTATCGACCATACCTTAAGATTTAAAAATATGAACTAAAGGGGAAAAAAAAAAAATTAATCACAGAAAAATATTTTTATGTCTGATTTCGTAGCCTAAAATAACAACAGCACTATTTGATTATCACGTTTAAGGCGTGTCTATAATTCGAAAAAGCATTTTAATGTGAAATTCCTTTCATTTGATCAAAAGTTAATCGGATTCGTCGGATGTCGCGTTTTTTATTTTGCGCATTGTATACGTACGAACATTCAAATTTAAGAGATAAAACGTTTACATCTTTTTTTTTATTACGCATTTCCTTATCATATCAAACATAATTTTTTCGCGAATCTAAACATACATTTAACTTAGATTTGTTAAAATTTCAATTGAGGGAACGCAATTTTTTCTTAAATAGGATACTGGTATTGTGACATAAAAATAAATAAATAAATGCAAGAGAATATTTGGGAAAATTAAATTAGGAAATTATTGAAAACAACTTATTATTATTAGAATGAACCATTAGTATTAGTAGTCAATAAATAAAAATTATGGTTGATGGAAAATTATGGAAAGATTACCATCAATTAGTAGAATTAACATTTATTTTGAGGATAATTTATAATTTAATAGAGAGGTTTAATTAATGAAAATTATATTTATTAAGCAACATTTCTGTCAAACGAAAAATAATGAATTTATAGGCTGAAAAAAAAATAAACAGTATAATGAAAGTACAATGTTTCGCAAAAAGAGCCCTTTGTGAAGATTATTCAAGAATATAAAAATATCATTTGGAAAGACAAAATTTTACGACCTGTAGCAAATTATAGATTCAGATGGAGATTGCAGTTCAAAAAAAACTTTTTACTTTGGAGTTATTCTTTGAAATGTGTTGTTATAGCAGTTGACATATTTACCTATGAAGAAGAGCGATCAAGGAACAGCAGGTCAAAACAGCAGCTGCTGATATGGAAGACACTACATTCTTACGCTTGCAAGAGTTAAGATAGATGGCAGACTCATCAAAAAGGGTAAGGGAGCTGCTTCACTTCAAGGAATATTCTATGAAAACCCACGAGGGAAGAGCATATCCTTTTTGCCAATTAAAATAAACCCTTGTAGTCTTCTCATCTGATCAGCAGAGCAACAAAACAAAAAAGGTGCCGATAGGTAAAACACTCCATTTAGAAAAACTACTGGCTGGTGAATCTATATGAAATGGTTGATCAGGAAAGGACACTTCTTCTCTTGCGTCGATACATCATGGCTTAGCTCCGTCCGAAACGTAGGAAAAGCAAAGATGAAGAATAGAAATATATCTACAGGTGATATTGTTCATGGTGTGAATGTCGAATCGCGTGCTTCGCGGAAATGTCTCTGTATTTAAACTTGAGCTTGTTTCTTCCAAAAAATGAATGTTCGAAGCCAACTTATTTTTGCCCCACTAATTTTTTTTAGTAGATTCTTATTTTCGGAAGGGTCAGAGAAGAAACGAGTGACACCTAAGCCAAAACAATGACGAAATTTGCACGTGTCGATCAGAGAAGCCGATAAACAAGTGCAATTGGTGCTTAACAAACTAAGAATTTACAAGCGGTGAGCTTCAAAAAGGGAATGGGTAAAAATTGCTAAAAGTAATTCAGTGAACTGATGCCACACGTATCCAAGATTGTTCTTATCTTTCATATCCAATTTGTTTCTAGTAACTATGTAACATGTTTTTTACCGTCTAAGTGATGTAAGAAACATATTTTATAGTTTTTGTCCATTTCACTATTTTGAGCTTACATTATCCATTTTATTCAAACTTTACTTTTGTCATGAAATCAATGACAAAGCAAAAATGTCCCTTACCCCGAGGTAAGTTATAACGACCAGAGAGCCTTAACTGAGAACCTTAGAGTGACCACTCAATCCTTTTTTCTTTACAAGTTTTTTTCTCTAAAAATAAATAAATAAATTGAAATAGGATATAAGTTTAAAGGGTCCATTAGAAACGTTCACATGGTAACCCACAAAGAATTTACCAACAATTGAAATAAATATATGTAGACATCTCAGATGACATGATATTAAAAGTTGTTAAAAAGGCTTATCCTCTAAAGTCGTTCTTGTGAAAATTACTCTGACTAATAACTGTTTCATCATTCTAACTTCAGTTCTCTTGTTAATCATTCTAGGTATAGCTCTCTTTTTGATCTGTTTTATTCACTCATTCAAGCTATTTATAATTTTTTTTTTTTTATAAATTTAGGTGCATTATAAATTCTTGACAAGAACTGGTGTCTAATCTGAAAACATGTCTGATACATTAAAAATATTTTAAAAGTGTTTTTCGATTCAGTTATTTATTCAGTTATCAGATACTCATATTAGCTATAAGATTTGTAAATTACGCGCAAAACAAGATTACTGGAATTATATATATTCAGCACGAAGATGTCATACAACACATGAATTACATTTTACTTTATACTTAATTACCTTCATACCTAGTCTAATATAATATTCAACAAAAATTTGTAAAAAAAAAAAAAAAAACTGAATTAAATATTATGTGTTGACGACATTATATAACAAGGCATTAATAATAAAGTATTCATGTTATACATGTGACCTACTTATTTCCTCACCAGAACAAGTTTTCTTTTCTTAGTTTCTAGAAAATAATTTTCTAACTACGGCATGCACATACGTTCTGGCCGTTTTCATTTTTTATAATATAAAGTAATATCAGGTCGATTTTGATTTAATTAATAAGATAAATAAGTACAATAAAAGGAATTTCAGAATTTTAAGTTTTTAACTCTCATAATAAAAATTTGTTATGTATTGATAGATTTTTTACTTTAATTTTTTGTTAAATTTCATGTGTTCGCGTTTAGATGTTAAAGGGAGAAAAATTTAATGGCCATAATTATGAA
Source organism: Parasteatoda tepidariorum (assembly GCF_043381705.1). NCBI lineage: Eukaryota > Metazoa > Arthropoda > Arachnida > Araneae > Theridiidae > Parasteatoda > Parasteatoda tepidariorum. Next base: position 22,566,168 of record NC_092214.1, on the reverse strand, counting down.
AAAATAAAGAAAAAGCAGTCCCTGAAAAACTTTAAACTGTTCACTATTCAATGCTTACGTATCTAAAATAATTGCGATGAATTGGCAAATGATAGGAATTTATTCCTAAAATTTCTTTTTTTACTGCCTTCATTATTCCATGTTTATATATCTAAATGAATTGCGAGGAATTGGCAAAATTTATTCATAAAATTATTTTTTACAGTCATTATTATGTGTGTAACATTCCAAAATGTTTTGCGATGAATTAGCAAAGGGCGAAGTTAATTCTTAAACTAATTTTACTGCCATCACGCCAATATTTATTTGAAAGTAATGAATAAATCAATTTTATTTTAAACTAAAAACAAATAACCCTATTTTAAACTAAATTTTAATTTTTTTCTAATCACTTGAAACTCTAAACTAAACTAAATTTTTAACTAAACTAGAGCTATTTAAAATAAACTATAAGGTGTTTTTGACAAAAATATAATTTTCTGAAAATAGATGAAAAATATTATTATAATATTAGTTTAAAGTTAGACTAAAGTATTATAGTAAAATTGAATTGTGTTAAAAAAAATGTAAATCCTTTTCTGGGGGGGGGAATTGAAAGGATATTGAATATTAGCTACAATAATAGAACAAAAATATATCTAAACTAAAGCTAGTCTATACTACTTAGTGTTTTCAACAGCCTTAAAATATATTTACCCTATTTAAACAATTTGTTAAAAGAAAAATAAGTAATTGAATGTGTTATCGAAAATCTAGATTACAACAGAATTTTGAGTGAAGATTAAAGAACTTTAGCCAACCAACTCTGAATAGCACAGATGACTTGTTAGGGATTTTCATAGCATATTACTTGATCATTTTCCATGTTTGAGAAAAATAGCTTTAATTTTCAATTTTGCATTTTCAGTTTTGCTTGTTTTTATTTAGTTTTGGAATACTTAGGGGGGAAGGAAACCTCAGGGTCCTTATACGTAAGCACCTAAAAGTGACAAAATGACAAGTGATCTTCATATTTTTGCTGATACGAGGGGAGAGGAGGATTTGAGCAATACTTACGAAAAACCGTTAATTCATTTTTTAAGTATAAAAAAGAAAAGAAAGAACGCTTGAGAAAATTTCGAATTTGAAAAAGTCAAAAATAAAACAAACATCAAGGGGGGGGGGGGGCAACTTTCTAGCATCAGCTTGGGAGGAGGTTTGTAATTTGCTTATTTTGCTGACACATTTTTTGACGTCTAATATTGTTAAACATGTGCTTATGCAAGAATTAAACGGCTCATATACAGTCATTAACAGAGATACTTTATTCATCCAAAACAATCTAAGGCATCTGAATTCACTTCGATTATACAATCCATAATGAATCCATTTCTGATATGGCCATCTACAATTCAAGTATTCTTTTTAAATTATCAGAAAACACTTTATGAATGCTCAATCAGTTGACAACCAAAATAATAGAAAAAGAAAATTTTCTTCGCGCATGCGCAGTATAAAAATATTACTGCAAATGTTCTTCACTTTTTTTTCTCGCCAATTATATTATATTGCATAATTTTTGTTAAGTTTCTTTAATCTTTAGGTTATAAGAAGCAAACTACATAAAAATTTTTTTATGGAAACCTCAGTATTTTCGTCAGTTTACAAGCTAGGTGTATGAAATTAAATGCACATAATAAACAAAGACGCGTCTTTAAAATTGAGACTGATTACAAGTTTTCAGGGTTTTAGTCAGAGGTACTTTTTGTTTTGTTCGTTCTTTCATTTCTTGATTAAACTTCTAGTTACTATAGCTGGATTTAGATTATATGAATAATTACTTGATCACACTTAAAGTTATTCAACAATATCTTCCGTATTTGTTTAGAAATTTGAAAACATTTCAAAAGCCTCAGACGTCCAGTGACGTTAACATTGACATTGAACTAATCAGAATATACCGTTAAATCAACTGCAACAGATTTTTCAAGGGGAGAAATACCATAAAACTTATTATAAAAATAAAATTTATAAAAAATTCTTTTAAGAAAATTATTATTATTTATAAATTATTACAATTGAACAAAAGTCAAAGTAAACACCTATTTATTTTAAAGCAAAATTAAAATTATTTAGTCATTTAAATGTTTCAAATAAGTTTTGGTGTAGCGTAAGTATACACAAATTTTAATATAGGAGTTCTGTTTGTAAATTATGTTCTGTCTGTTGAATAATTTGTTCCGGGTAATGAAAAAAGTTATATCTATTACATGCTTGTTTTCTTCAACTGAATATTATGAGTTCTTCATAGTTATTTAAATAATTTAAAGGCAAACACTGATTTGAGACACACACTATATTGGCTCTGTGCCAGGGAGGGAAATAAGAAAAAGAATTCTAAATTAAATTGGAAAATTGAAAAAATCCAAGGTTTTGACTTAGTGTGGAGGCAAACACAATAAGAATATTTATCACTATATTTATGTGAGAAAATAAGGTGCAAGAGCAAAGAAAAACAAAATTTTAAATTTAATTTCAAATGAATGTGAGCATTTTTAATGCAAACAATAATGTTTTATCACATATTCCATTTTGATGTAGTTCATTAGAACGAAAATAATATATCCGTTTTTCTCTACAGGTGGTATTTACTTTTTGAATTATTTATTTTCTGTTTGCAGATGCCTGGAGATATATCAGGATAATTATATTTCTCATGATATCCAGAAATGCCAACTTGCTCCGGACTGCAAATAAATATTTTCGAGTGGTAGTTTATTAATGTGTGATTCTTGGTTTAAAAAATTCAATTTATTAGCTTTATATCCACCACTATTTCTAAATAATTCGAAAGGTTATATAATTCGCCCCTTTGTTATAGTTAAGTCGTGCTATACCGTCGACGAAACAAAATTAGTCAAATATTTGCAAATTTTAGTGTGCAGTTGTTTACCATTTTTAAATAATTATGGCTCGTCGGGAGCAGTTGGCATCTCTGGATATCTACAGAAAATATGGCTTTCACCATATATATATATATATATANCCATATATATATATATATATATATATATATATATATAAACATTTGCTTGTTTTTACTAAAAATAAAACAACACAATTCTCAATATTTATTGAGAATAAACAAGTTAACCGCCCGAGAAACGCATATTAAAAAAATGTCAACTCACCTGTGATAAGGTGCAGAGGTCGGTCCAAATCATGGAAATGATAAAACGTATTAATCCAAATCAATTAATTAATCAACGTGCTTTAAGTGACAGAAACATTCTCCAGACACAGGAGAAAAATCAAAGAAACACAGGCACTAGACACAAAATTTTCTGTTTAATAAACAAAAAAAAAAAAACTAAACTTGGAGAACAATATGAAACTGGAAAGGTAGAGGAATAATTCAAACTACTCAACTCAGCAGGAACACATAAAACGCTACCTCTTCGCCAAAAGGTCGTGATGAAACAGCGGCTCTATTGCGTACTTTGACCACGAGCGAGTTAACAGTGGAGGTCAAATGAGGGCGCGCGACAGATGCGAACGCAGGTTCACGCTAACAGCTTCAACACAGGTACACTGTCGACAAGCAACGTGCGTAGACAAAGGTTGAGAAAAAGGGTGGGGGACTAGGGGTGGGAGAAAAAGTCGCTAAGGTATCTTTTCTAGCTCGCCGTTTTCTTCGCTTGGGCTAAATGTCATAAGAGTTCACTTGTCTTCTTTCGGCAGCTGATAAAGTTATTTCATATGTCTATTCTCTAGTGATGATTCAACATCAAAGAAGGGAAATAACGTTTAGTGATAAATTAAGGCATTCTATCTTTGCATCAGGGTTGCCTTTTTTATTAAAAAAGCCTTTTTTAATTTTTATTTTTTACCTTCATTAGCATCTGTGTATTTATATTCAATTGTTTACTTATTAGTCTTTACTTATTTAATTGTTTACTTATTAGTAAGAAATTTAACTAGAATTTGTTACGATATTATGAGGCATGAGATATCGAATACTGTAGTAAAGCCCAATAATGTTTTAGATCAGCAAATGTGATGAAAACTATCGTTATCTACGACAAGCTATAAAGGCTTAATTTGTTTTTAAAGAAATTTTCATGCGTTTAAGTTACAGAAATTTGACTTTAAATTTCTTAAATTAAAACTTGACTTTCAGAAATGTTTTGAATAATTTTCGTTTTTATTCAAAGTGGCTAATACATAAAATAAAAAAAAAACTTCATTAATTTATTTTAGTATAATTTGTAAAAGTACGTAGCAAGATTTTTGTTATTTTTTTTTTTACAAATCTACTCTTCAACAACTGTTACCTACGACAAGCTATATAATGGTTCAATGTTTTTAAAGATATTTTCATGTGTTTAAGTTACAGAAATTTGACTTTAAATTTCTTAAATTAAAATTTGGCTTTCAGAAATGTTTTGAATAATTTTTGCTTTTATTCAAAGTAGCTAACACATAAAATAAATAAAAATTTCATTAATTTGTTTTAGTATAATTTGTGAAAGTATGTAGTAAGATTTTTGTTATTATTTTTTTTTTTACAAGTCTACTCTTCAACAACTGTTATAGTTATTTTTAGTTATAGTTCGAAATAAAATTTAAAATAGATCTATAAAGAATTAGTTACTCATTTCAAAAGAAAAACTGGTTATTTACAACTAGGATTGTTTTTAATATGCACAGAAAAAGCTATATACTCTTACTTTAAAATTTACAATATTCAAAAAATAAATTAGTACAATTTACAAATTGAATTGATAAGAAGTTTGCACTAGTTTAAATTTTTACTTTATAGATTAACTTTAGTATTAAGGTTTTCTTTTCATTCGATTTTTTTTTTCGAAGTTGAAGTTTATTTTTCACTTTTATATCTTAATGGCATTTATTACATTAAAAGTTAAAATTTTAGTAATTATAGTGATGCAATTATCTTTCCTAAATACTCTTTATGTATTAAAATAACTCAAGCTGTGTCTAAAATTGTTCCAAAGTAAACATTTTTCAAAAGTACACAAATTTTTTTATCACTAATTTTCTATAAAACAATAAGATTTATTCAAAACAATAATAAAAATATATTTGGTCGCAAAAGTTGAGAAATTGATTTTTATAACCCCAAGTAGTTTAAAATTATTATTCTTAACACTTATAAAGTTTAAAACTGTTTCTAGAGTGCAAAACAACCCTTCCATATTGTTTCTATCATTTAATAAAACTATTGTAATTAATTAAAAAACATCATGCTTCTTTAATTTTATCTCAGTTTCTTTTTTTAAAGAAACCGACGGATTTCTTTTTGGCTTGGCTTAAATCTGGCAACCCTGCTTTCAATACGACTCACACTTTCGAAACAATAAAAGAGAAAAATTTATTAATGTTTTTTCTTGACTCATATTGCGTTATGTCATGAGTGAATTAGCATTTTTACCTGGCGTTACTGCAACATTTGAAAAGAGCATTTTGAAATGAACGGTGATATTATTTATTATGAACTTAAATTCGAAGAAGAACTTCTTACAAGAATGGTTAAGAAATATATGGTATTTTTTAAAAGAGACAATAAAATCTTTAAAAAAAATTAAACATAATAGAGACAAAGATACGTAAGAAAAATTTCTAAATGGGAGAGAACGAAAACATGTCATAAAAATGTGAAGGAACTCAAAATTCAATAACTTGATAATTTCACGGTGGCAAACAAGCAACGAAAAGATATCTGATAATTTTTTTTCAAGTCTTGTTATGTCCCACAAAATTCTTCTTCTTCTTCAAAAAAAAAGTACATGTTTCAAAGTCTTAACTTTTAAACAAAACTTAAAAAAATTTAGCCATAAAATGTTTTGAAAATAATTCAGCATAAAAAATATTTGTATGGTGAATAAAAGCATTAATATCAAAAAAGAAGAAAAAAATCAATAATAATGATAATAAATAGATTAAAACATATTTTCAACAAAAGCATCAGGGCCGGGATAGCCTGGTCGGTAGGGCGCTGGGCCCCTGTACGAGAGTTCGTGGGTTCGAAACCCGCCGGCAGAAGACTCCGTGTAGTAAAGTGGCTGATGCACGTTAAATCTGTCGAGTCGCGAAAGTCCTCCATATTCCCATAACAAATTAATCCCTCTGGGGGTACTGGATTGGAGATAGATCGTTCTCTTCTCTGATTCAGGTCAAAATTACGATCTGTGGATGAATGAATGGGTCCGTCCTATAAACGGGTGTGACGTATGGTGTGGCAGAAGTCGAATTCTTGGCCAAAGATGGCACCCCCTCTGCCTAAACAGGCATAGTCAAAAACAACAAAAGCAACTACTTGAGATATCTTGATACTAACGAATAAATATGGCATTTAAAATGTTTAAATGACCCAGTACAATTAATGTTTGTATAAATTAAGTATTAATATTTTTAAAATAAATAAATAAATTTACTTAAGGCTTAAAAATAGATCAAAACATATCCTCCAATGTAACCAACTTCTTAAGATATCAGGATATTAACCAAATAAAAATGACATTTAAAATGTTGAAATAACACAGCACAACTAATGTTGCATAAATAAATACATTAATATTTTTTAAAAAAAAATTAAACACGTATTTTAGTAAATTCGCATTCACCATTACGCTTAATTTATTTCCAAATAAATAAATCTTTCCGTGAAATCTCGATTTCGTTAATGATTTTCGTTTGGTTTCGTAATTTTAAGATGAAAGTAACGTAAGCTTTTATTTAACATATCTTGATATTACCAAATAAAAATGACGTAAAAAATATACAAAATATCCGAGAATAATTTTATTTTCTCAGAAAATAAAAGCCTTAAAAAATGATTTTCGGTTTCACTCAATCTTTCGCAACAACCGGCATGTCAGAATTATTTATTTTATTTGTTAGCATTTGAGATTATCACTTTCGGCGTTACTTCTGATCTTAAATTAAAAAGAACGTTACGGAACCTTCATTAAAAAACTAAAGACAGAAAAAGATAAAATCTCGATGAGACTTATTGCCACAAGATAAACAAAAAGTATATTTTTATAATAAAATGTTTATTTTCATAATAATATTCAATGGTACAGGTTCAAGACAGGATACAAAATAATTCTATTCAATATTTATTTACACAATTATCACTTTCCAAGATACTTATTTTCTCAATTTATCGATGCTCAGGCTCATGAACTCCATTTAAAAACCGTCTTAAAAATGCGTAAGCTCAGAAAAATTATTTTTTTTAAGACATAAATTTGGCATATTTATTAAATATTCTATTCCTTTACTTTTTATCAATGTCAGTTCGTATCGAGCATTAGGTTGATAACTTAGCCCGTTTTTTATTTATTTAAGTTGTATTCGAAAGTAGTTTTTTGTACGAAGAAAACGAAAGCATTAAGCTAGTTTAATTATTTATTAATATATTCCTTTGTATTCAACTATCACTTAAAATACAAATACAAAAGTAAGGGTGAACTTTTTCTCAATATCACGCCTGATTTCAGATTTTGGATGTTTTTTTAGCATATTGCATTTTCAGAAATTTTAAAAATTTTCTATTTTTCAAATAAAGAAAAAAATTTTAAGCAGGATTTAAGTAATTCTTTAGACGAGTGTTATACTTGATGTTAACACTAAAAGATTATCAAAAAATTGAAACTAGGCTTTTAAGCGTTAAAACAAACAATAAACTACTGATTTTAAATTCATATTATTTTATTCATTATTATTATATTATAAATCACTGTCACAAAACACTTTATTTCAATTTTTATGGTAATTGTGATAATTACGGTATGAGAATTATGATAATCTCTATACAAAATAATTTTCATGATAATTATACTTCATAATAGAAAAATCAAGTGAATCAAGTAAATTTTATTTTTGATAAGTTTTAACGATTCTCACGAAATAAATTATAATAATGGTTTAATAAAAATAGAGCAGTAAAGACTTAGGCTAAATATTATGAAGATTGACATGGAAAATGCTTAAATTATTACAATTCCTTTCATGCATCAAGCGATTCAATGTACATTTACAAAAAGACTGCAAAATTTAAAGATCGTGAAAAAAATAAATAAATAAAAACTTAAATTTTTTAAAGTATTTAAACTTATTTTTGACAGAATGCCTCTTAAGTAAATAAACAAATTAGTTGCCAATGTTTTAAAACTTTTCTATTACGATTTACTATTTTTAAAGATATTTATGGTGAATATGTTTTTGTGAAAGTGATAAACTGGTTAGCATACGTAATAACTAGTTATGTTGTATAATGTCTAAAATAAATGCTTGATGTCATAAAAACATTTACAATTTTATAATTTTAGCTGTCAGCAATTTTTTTTACAAGAAAAACATTCACCAGACTTATTGGTTAACATAACAAGTTTTATAAAAATGCAAATAATTAATTTTATTAATCAACCATTTTGGGTTATATGTTTAAAAACCAGTTACTACACGCAATAACTGGGTTTGTCAGATATACGAAACGTGATTCATCAGAAATCAATTCTTGTGAATCACCTGAAGAATCTTTGACTAAAAATTAATTTATCAAATTTCATTCCTAAGTATTTCATTCAATGAATCATCAAATGTCCGAGGATTCAATACTGGTCTAATGCAGGTACAATAGCGTGCAGTATTATTTGATGGGCACAGGTGCACAACAACCCATCTTTGACGTATATGACCTCCGCACTCTAATACAGCTTAAAGAACGAAATGTAGAGGTGCCGGGTGACACGCCAGTGGCCTTGGCCTATCGCCACGTTCTAGTCCAGTGGCCACACCTGCTATAGCGAACAACTATTTCTACTTGCGAGAGTTTTTCGTTATTCCTCTTTCTAGATACTCAGGTTTGGGCTGAATAATTAATAGTTATTTATTTCTTTTTAATTCATTTTTTTTTCTCTGGAAGCAATGAGAAGAAAAAGAGGCCTCGTGTTACGCTCAAAACTTTTTAAGTTTCGATCGTTGGAGTGTGACAAAGGTTACGTCTTTTTGTTTATTTTTTATTCAAGGAAGGAAAAAAAAACCTTTCAGATTTCTCAATAAAGCAGTTTAAATAATAAAAAATAAAAAAAAAATAAAAAAGAGCGTAAGATAGACGCAAATTCTCAACAATCATAAGTTAAGCGCGATTTATGCTTAAATAGCTGTCTTAGTGGCACTTAACCACACATACACAAGAAAAAAAAAGGCTGCGACTCTGAACCTTTGAACCGTAAAACCCAACATAATTCACCTTTCCTTCCAACGTACGGTAAAGGTAAACAAAATCATATTTCAAGCAATGAAAAAATTATATATTTTTCGTAAAAGAAAAAAAAAAAAAAAANAAAAAAAAAAAAAAAAAAAAAAAAAAAACTTGTGGCACATTATTAGAAGCACATATGAATAAACTTACATTATTAGAAACACAAATGAATTCTTAAAATTATACATCGCAGCCAAAATAAGACAAGTAACATTTCATGCTCTTAAATAGCTGTCTTAGTGGCACTTAACCGCACACACACACAAGAAAAAAAAGCTGTGACTTTGAACCTTTGAACCGTAAAACCCAATATAATTCCCCTTTCCTTCCGACGTACGATAAAGGTAAACAGAATCATATCTCAAGCAATGAAAAGATTATATATTTTTTGTAAAAGAAACAAACAAAAACAAAAAAAAACTTGTGGCACATTATTAGATGCACATTTGAATAAACTTACATTATTAGAAACACAAGTGAATTCCTAAAATTATATGTCGCAGCCTAAATAAGACAAGTAACATTTCATGCTATCGATGTTGAAAAACTGAAATTATTTTAAACATATTTTAAAAATTCGTAAACCTCAACAATCCGCATAGTGAGTTAACGCTATTCAAACGTCTGTCTCTGTAGCATAAAAATTATTTAGCACTTACACGTGGCATCTCGCACGCAGCAGAGTTAGTACAGAATACTCTCGTTTCTCCTTATAGCTTGCGCAGAGGGGCCTTCCTGGCTGAGCGGTATCGCCCGTCAAACGCAATGTGAAGCGTGGAAGTGGCGGGTTCGAATCTTGTCGTAACCCTGGGTGCATTCTTTGTGATGTCGTTCTCTAAATTGTTTTATCTGTCCTTCTACTTGACAAAGGTTTATAAGCCTAAATTGAGCAAATTCAATAAACAATAAGCTTGCGCAGAATCTATAAGAGACGCTAAGTAACAGTATAAAGTTTCCCTAGTCTCAATATTGTAATTTTGAACTCTTCTCTATCATACAGCAATATTTTTTAGGTAGATTTTAAGATGCTAAATTTAAAAACGCTTCTTATTTTTATGCTACTCTAATATTTCCTACCAGATGTCCCTCAAATAACCGACAATGAGGAAAATCAGTCAAAAGAAAAACGGAATGAAGGTTTAGTTTGTTGCGTGTTGCTCAGGGAAGCAGTTATTATTATTATTGCTCTTTCAAAACCAATTTTCAAAATTAGTTACAAAAATTGTCAACTTAAGACGCTGCTAATTGAGAAAAACTCTTAAAAAAATGCTTTAAAAAAATAACAACCGCCCTTCGCAACACCTTGGTGTAAACTAAAGCTAAAATTTCAGACGTCTGTGTAAATATTTCCAGACTAAACCCTAGTTTCCTAGACAGAAAGAAGGTAAACTTTCATTTTTATCTCTTTCAATTTCTCTTAATTGGTTCTTCAAATCGTCGTTTATTTTCCGGACACCCGGTAAGTGAGTGCAATAGTTTAATCTGCAACAAAAGAAAGGAAAGGAACTCCCCTTAGAAACAAGCGGCGACAACATAAAACAACATCTTAACTCACTTTGAGTGGAGATGTACACCCTTTTCGATGGTGATTAGAACCTTCAGCTTAGAACCAAAAGTCCGGGATTGGCGGTATCATCCCAAAGATAACTACCAAGATTGTACCTCCCTCAAAGAACACAGTTGTTAATAATGATGGTCAGTTGCAGTGAGGGAGGAGGAACTTAGAGAAAGCATAGGGTACACACAGTGAAATTAGCGTTGGCGTATTTTAGTGTACTTTCGTTCTTGAATTCTAGAAACTCGCCAATTCTCTCTAAAAAAGTCGTTGACTTATAAAACTGTGCACTGGGTATTTTTCATGTTATTTCTAAAATTAACTTTTTATGGACTTCCTCTTAAAGGAATATATTTCAGTAATTAAGCATTTTTTTGTGTTCTGACAGTATTTATACAAATAAAAAGTCACCAAAATCGAATTGATATGGAAGAAATATAAAAAATTACGAATAAAATAGTATTCAACCCCTGACCACGGCTAAAAATCTACTCTACCACACAACGAACACGTGACTATCTCTTTCTGAACAAGTAGCTATGTTTTTAGAATTTTTGTCGAAAACGAAATAAAAATCTGCAAATTAAAGTAGGCAAATTAATTAAAATCAGGAAGAAACAAAAACGCCATAGAAATATGCCGAAACATAACTTCACTTTCAAGTTTCATGAGCCAACCAAACTGGTTTTGATGTCTTTCTTTCTACCTTCCTCACTAACTGATTCGACTAATTTTGATAACGTTTTTGTCTCTTCCCGTTTAAATATTAATTTGTGACCCCTAATGATTACACTAGAAATGTAAAATGGCAGCGGTCATTTTAAAACATCCCGCAAAATAGTTATATCGAATAAAACTCCCTCAAAATGTTATCAAAAAATATATTTCAAGATATAAAAGTGGAAACGTTTTTAAAAGCATGTATATCTTTGTGGGAGAATAAAAATATTTCTTAATTCTAAATACGAAATTTTGTGCTGCATACATTACATTAGATACATTGTATTAAGAAACATACAAGCTTTTATCAAATTACCCTTTTTTTTTCCAAATTATAATACAAAAGTAAGAGAGAGTATTAAGTTTATCCTAACCTCTTAGATAGGCTATTAAATAAGATTTATAATCTTGGGAAGAAAAAAAAATTAAAATGATTAGTTATTATGCTATAGGTATGTAAAAAGTCAAGGTCATCGAAGCAGCCGTTTTGCGTCCCATCTTTTGTAAGAACAGATATAAAAACTTTTAATTAACGTTTGGAAAAGAGAAAGGAAATTCTTAAACTATTAATGGGATTTATATTATTTTTCAGGCATCTTACTAAAACTGAATGGAATAGCATAGGTTTCTTTAGTAATTATGAAATTAATATGATTTCTTTCTCTTTTACTTAGTAAACAAAAAATTCGGAAAATGGATTCACAGCAATAATATATGCACTTTAAGGTTTTCTTTTCAACTAATCTGTACTTGACTTACATAAGAATTTAAATCCTATCATGAGGTTAACAGCAATGGGATTTGAAGCCCAAACGAGCCATCACGTAAGCGAGTACAAGAGATGTTTCGATGTTTGAGGCTATGTTTTAACTAGATGCCTTTAAAAAGTAAGTAATATAAAACACTGAAGGGTCGCAAAAGATGGGGGGGGGGGAGTTTAAATTTTTAATCACCTAAAACATTTATTATTACATTTGTTAGAAAATCCTTGTTTATTCTGTACAAAATATTTGGCTTGAACCAGATATTTATCTTTTTAAAAAATTAATTTTAAAATAAAAATAACAAAAATAGATTCAGAGTTTTAGAGGTCAAACGGATGCCCCTTTTCTTATGCGCGAATCATTTGATGCCGTATTTAGGATTAAAAAATAAATAAATAAAAAGAAATTAATTAAATTTGTTCTTTCGTTCTTTTTTTTCTTCATTTTTACCGGTTTTTAAAAAGAACGAAGAGATAATGTCGATTCTCCAAGTGCATCGAATATTAAAAAATCTACCCTGTTAAAATTATTTAGAATAAAAACTCAAACAAAATTTAGAACTCGTTAGATGTCTCGTTAGTAATTAAATAATAATGCAAAACCTGCCACGCAAAGAATAAATTAATTTTTTTTTTAATAATCATAATTATATTCTTTAACAAAGGGTCTCTCAAATTCGATATGACATAATTTACAACTGAAATATACGCGGTTAGTTTAACGTAAATAGCGTGACATAATTGAAAGAACAGCATCCTGATCTTAACGATCTAAAGATGGAATAAGGTTGTTTTCTCTTTCTGTCAAATGTTATGACAAAACTATCTTCAATCACGACAAGTTCAAATGGCATTTCATGATGACCAGCTCACCAGGGCGTAGTGTGTCGGCGTAACAGCCAGTAAAACAAACCAAGACAATGAAATCTACTATGCATGGAAACGAAATCGTGAAAGTAAAAATCTTCATCAATTCAAATTCTTTAACATCGTAGGTTAAACACGCTATTAAGAAATAAAAAAAAACAATGGACTATTATTGGTCGCTGCAAGAATAGATAAAATTTTGCTTACTCATTTGGTTGATCGACATTGTAAAGTTTTATGTCATCACTGTTATTCATAGTAAATGCAATTTACGGTTTGCGTTTAATAAATGTATAGGTATTCAGTGGTTTATTCATATTCATTGAATTTTACGATCAATAATTTTTTTTCTTCTAATGACTTGATTTTTCACGTATTAAAACCAATCTTAATAGTTCAAATGGTTGACTTAAAATATGCTAATCATTTTTTAACTCAAACTCGTACTTCCTCTTATGTACTTTTTTTTTACCTCCAAATTTTTGACCACCAAAATATAGGCGAGGGAGATAGCCATATATGGAAATTATGGTCACTACAGCTTAGTCAGGGAAGTGGTTGATTTTCACGTATTAAAACCAATCTTAATAGTTCAAATGGTTGACTTAAAATATGCTAATTATTTTTTAACTCAAACTCAAAAACGTACTTCCTTTTATGTACCTTTTTTTTATCTCCAAATTTTTGACCACCAAAATATAGGAGAAAGAGATAGCCATACATGGAAATCATGGTCACAATAGCTTAGCCAGGGAAGTGGTCAAAAGTTTATGCTTCTCATGCTAATTTCACTTTTTGAGTTATATTTCAGCAATATAATTGCTTTATATTTCGCGGCATATCAGAAACATTTTAAGCGTATCGAAATTTTTTTTGCACGCACTTATCCAAACATAATGTCATGCCAAAAAAAAATAATTTTTAATATTTATTTCTATTTTATTTAATAATGGTCAAAAAAATTTTGAATTACAGTAAACAAATTTGTAAATTATTTTAAACTAAGTTTATCTAAGTAAATAATAAAATAAAATATTTGAACGTAATTGGTTGGTCGAATAGTATTTTAAAAACGTAATAGTAATCGAAAAGTTAACTATTAGGTTAATAGAATAAAAATCGAATAGTTTTTTAAGAACCTATAAATACAGCTTTTTTAAAAATTTTATAACTCAGAAAATATTCCGCTGATTTCGTTTAACACTAGAAAGACTGAAACTTAGTATATACCTATATTGCCCAAAAGCAGTCAAAACGATTGCATTGTGAAAGAATGACAAATGCGTTAAGAAATTNTATAAATACAGCTTTTTTAAAAATTTTATAACTCAGAAAATATTCCGCTGATTTCGTTTAACACTAGAAAGACTGAAACTTAGTATATACCTATATTGCCCAAAAGCAGTAAAAACGACTGCATTGTGAAAGAATGACTAATGTGTTAAGAAATTTGTTTAATTAATTTTTTATATTATTTACAGTTATATAACAAGTTATTAGTAAATATTAACAATGAAAAATTTACTTCACTTGAAAAGAAAATATTAATTTATGCATTATTATTTGTACATTTTTTGCAAATGAAAACGCAGTTAAAAAGCAGTCAAAATGACTTTTTTAGGCAACCTAGTGTTAAATTTGTATTTTGTCATTTGAATTACTTTGTTTAAAATGGTGCAAAAATTTGAATACCTTACAATTCAAAATTTTCAGATCATTTTTAAGAAAAATGCTAATAAATAGTAATTTAAAAGAATTATTTTTAAAAAGAATTATTTTTTGCATCGGATTATCTTTAAAATTGTGAGTAAAAGTTAAGTTTTTCGATTCGCTGAATATGTTTCTAATTCGTTTAAAAGTTTATAGCTAAAAATTGAAATTGTATTTTTTTGTGAAAATTGGAAAAAAAGAAATTGTGTAAACTCATGTTTGTGAAAATTGCAACATCATGCATCATTGCAAATTGAACCAAACTTATATTAAATGTAAGATATACAAATAAATAGAATAACAAAGCGAGCGTAGAGAGAGAACTCGCTCCTTATCTGCCGTTTGTCCCATGTACATGAAGGACTGTATGCGGTAAACGGTTAATTAGTGGTCAACATGCCACGTCAAAAGCAGACAACGCCATCTGAACAACTAACGGAGTTCGCATCAGGTCGTCAGAGGAGGGATTTTCGTATCGAAAAATCTCAGCCCGCACGCAGTGTTATGCCACTACAAGTGATACGTGTTTGGACACAGGAGAAACAAACAAGGCGAAAACCTGGCAGTGGGGCAAGCAATAGAACATTAGTATGGAAGGACAGACACTTCATCCGCATGGCAGTGATTTAAGGAGCAGCGTTCTCTCGTGTACGGCTCCCCATTCTTTGATGTATTCCAGGTGTTATATTTTAGCAGGATAATGCCCGTGCACATGTTTTAAAACTGCACAAGTCGTTATCAGTTTGCAACAGATTTTGCTTCTTCTATGTTCGCTTATTCTCCGGATATGTCACCCAAAGAGTATGTCTAGATTTCATCTGTCAGTGACACACTCGTAGAATGCCATTTCCCAGAATGCCATGAGGTATGCATGCAGGCTCTCATAGCTCAGCGTAACAGACATCAAAACACTGATTTCCGACTTTTTTGTTTGTTTGTAAATTTGATCGTTTATCTATCACTATCAGTAATATTCGGAATAAATTTTATTAATTTCTGATAATTTCTTCCCAGTGTTGCAATTTTTACAAACATCAGTGAATATGTATTAAGGGGCCAGAATTTTCCATCGCTCTCCTGATAAAATCATTGGGATCATACATTGGGCCATATTTTGATGGTGAAAAATTCAAATCCATAAAAAAAGGTAATTAGAGAACGTACGTTTTCGCGTCTGATAATGTAACTTAATAAATAATTAAAACTAAATAATTAGCATATTTGAGATCAACCTTTGAATCATTATTGGCACATATTAATAAATGAAAATTCGCTAAATAAAACAAAAGTTATTCATATTTTTATATACACTATTGGCCATTAAAATTGCTACACCAGGAAGGCGACACACCACGAGCGCAAAATTTGCAGGACGGATACAGCATGTTGAGGTATGCAAATGATTAGCTTATCAGCGCATTCATGGAAAGCAGGCGGCGGTAGCGACACCTACACCGTGTATAAAAGAAGAGATTTGACAGTAAGTTTCCCATACAGAAATTAAATTTGAGCGTTGTTCTTGGGTGAAAAAGTTTTTGTTTTGCCTCCTGTAAGAAGGAGAAATTCCTACCAGCACGTGTCTGAGTTTGATCGAGATCCCCTGATTGTTAGCAAAATATGGAATCGATGCGATGGGTTCATGACGGTCATATGGAACACCGCGCAGGAACTCAGCAGCCCCGCATCACTAACAGCCGAGGAGACAGACATGTTATCCACATGGCCTTAAGGGATCGTACAGCTACGTCACCAACCCTGAGTCAACAAATGGGGTCATTTGCAAGACAATAAGCGTCTGGACGAACAGTTCGACGACGTTTGCAGAAGCATGGACTGTCAGCAAGGCGACCATGTTTTCGGCTACCCTTGACGCTGCATCGTAGGCAGGAACGCCTCAAATGGTGTGATCAACGACGAACCTGGACGCAGGAATGGCATTACGTTGTTTTTTCAGACGAATCCAGGTTCAGTATACAGCATCATGATGGCCGTATCCATCATGATGCTGTATACTGAACGACGGCTTGGCGACATGGAGGAGAACGCCCATTGGCAGCTTGCATTTGTCATCGTCATACTGGCCCATCACCTGGTGTAATGGTAAGGGGTGCCATTGGATACACGTCTCGATCACCTCTTGTTCGCATTGCCGGCACTTTGAACTGTAGTCATTACATTTCTGATGTGTTAGGGTCAGTTGCTCTACCTTATCCTCGAGGCCTCTATAACGCTACGTTTCAGCAGGACAATGCACGACCGCATGCTGCCCGCACTGTCCTGACACAGAACATGTTCGCCTGTTGCCCTGGTCAGCACGTTCTCTTGATCTCTCACCAATTGAAAACGTCTGGTCAATGATTGCCGAACGACTGGCACGCCACCACTTGTCAGTCACTACGGTCGATGAATTGTAGGATAATGTTGAAGCTGCATGGAATGTTGTACCCATCCATGCTATCCAATCTCTGTTCGACTCGATGCCCAGGAGAATAACTGCTGTTATTGCTGCCAGGGGAGGCTGCTTTGAGTACCGATTCCTTAAGATTTATACATCTAAATATCCTGAAAATTTAATCACTTGTTCTTTTAATTATAATGTATGTGCCCAATAAATATCATTTTGTTATTTGCATTCCTTCCTGGTGTAGCAATTTTTATAGACAGTAGTGTATATATACATGGATTTGAAAAATCTTTTGACAATCTTATGTCCTTTCTCCGATTTATTTAGGATCTTTGGGTAAGTAATTTTGAAGTTTTAGCTAAGCAAATTTATCCTAGTGAATTAATTCTTAACAAGCCTAATATTTGAAATCTTTCAGCAGATTTTCAAGATTTAACTCTTTAAAATAAATGACAAATTTCACTTAACAAAAGAAATTATTTTAACTCTATTTTAACTCTAAATTTAGCTAATAAGATTTCTCCAATAATATTACCGATCAAATTCTTAGTTATTACAAAAATAATTCCAATTCTAAAACATTTTTAACAGAGACTGATAATTTTAAATCAGATATAAGTAATAAAAATTTTCCATATTCATTCTTTCAATTTCATTTTAATATAACTTAAAACAACTTAGAACAAGATTTTTTCTGAATACAGTATCAGTTCTGATTTATTTTTAAGGTAGAAACTAGTTATGATAAACTATTCCGAAAGTCACTGGATTAAATAATTTTGATGTATGACCTTTTATACTGTATTAATTAATTCATTAAGTAAACTTCTAATTTGCAATTCTTCTAATTCCTTTATTAAAGAGTTTTAAATCTTTATTGTACAGTGTAATAAACAGTTTACTTTTTTATTTAATTTATTTATTTTTCGCAAATACGAGGATAAGGACTCTAACCTAAAAACAACACCCCTGATGAATGCTGGTAACACTTTTAGACATAACTGTTATGAGGGAATGCATGAATGAAGGATAAAGTCTAAAAATGGATTTTTATACATATATGTGGGCTCTGACTTATAAACAGTCACCCTATGAGAGAAGGAAAGCTAGTAAAATGGTTTATTCCAAGTTTGTGTTTTTATGTTAAGTCTTACAAATATTACTAATATGAATGTTTTTTTGTTTTTTTTTTAATGATTTTTATAAACTTCTTTTTCCTATTATGGGCTTCTGTTATTTACATTTTTCCAAACATTATTATTCTTAAAGTATTTTTTTCTCTCACAGAACTAAAATTTAATTTTCCTTTTTTAACGATTATTTTATACAATAGAGCTAAAAGCACATACTTTTATTTTATTTTTCTCAGCTAATTTTGTTAACTGATAGATTAGTCAATCTATTTTTAACGAATTTTTATTATAATTTACTTTATATCGGTAAGATTGTTTTCTACCTTTTTTTTTCTTACATTTTAAATTCATACACAATTCTTCATTACAAATACATTACTAATTTTTTCTTCTTTTTTTCGAAATGCGTCTCTATTATATGGGGTGGGGAAAAAATAATGGAAACACTTTTATACTAACACATTTTTTCATACTCAAGGGTCTGTCCAGACATTTTGTAAAAGGTCCGTTTTCTGTGAAATTGTAAAAAAACTACTGACATTCTTTCAACCAGGGTCCTGCTTTTATGAATTTGAGCAAATAGGGTCCGGTTATTGCAAAAAACTTTTTCAAGGAGTTCTTAAATTGTAAATAGATACAAGATTATGCTCAGCACTGTAAAATTATAATTAAAAAAATTTAAATTTCAAAAATAAACAGCAATTGCTGCTTCTAAATTAGAGATGCAACAGACAAATATTTGGTATTTAGCCTACACTGCTGAACGCAGAATATTCATTTCGAACGAATAAAGGAAGAAGCGCCTGCAGAAGACAAAACTTAGTTCGTTTACATCTATCTGTCTTTCTTTCCCCCCACTCCCGTGGGAAGGGTTTATTCGATTAACAAAACAATAATGAAGATAAACAAACTTGTGAAGGGTCCGATTAAAAGAAAAATAATTTTGTGAAGGGTCCGTTTTTAAGTTATAATATTTTGTGAAGGGTCAGGTTTTATGAAAAGATATTTTGTGAAGGGTCCGTTAACGGACCCAAATTTCTTCTAAACAGACCCCTGACTATTCTCAAGAAATACTTAACGAAACATTTTTAAACTTAAGAAGTGTTTAGATCATGCTATTTCTTATACTTAGCAATGAAGTTTAAAGCTTTAAGAGGCTTGATGTACCGATAATAAAATACAAGCGGAAAATAGTGATTTTGAACACCCTATGCCAAAAAATGTACCAATAAACTTGTAACAATTATTTTGGTTATTAATTGTAACAATTGCACCTAGCTTGAATATTTATGGAGATATGGACATTTTTATTAGTCTTGTAATTTTGAACCCAATCCAGAAGACAAGGGAACTTGTTGATCAATTATTGGAAGAAAGTTGCGTTCGTGGAGGGCTTTTCGATGGAATTAACCCGCATTTGCGTTACATGGAGAGAAAAACCAACCATGAAAATCTCTTATGGTTAGCTTGACGGCAAGGGGACTCTAACATATGATCCATCTACTACTGAGAATATTTTGCGCCAGCACTGCGGTCGGTGCAAACTGGGCACGGAATTCATATCGACCAGCCATCGCTTGGATTCAGACCCGGGTCTTTTTATTGGAAGGCGAGTGCTCTCCTGAGCCACCACGGCTTCATTTGAGACTTTTGAAGAATATGACGTATGGACTACATTCTCCTATATTTTTAAAGAATTCCATCAAGATTTATTTTTGTCCCATATTATAAGAAAAGGTCCTATGTCAGTTCCTTAAAATAGTTAAATCACTTTAAAACTAGAGCTGATTGGATATTTTCGAAGTCATTTTCATGTTCAGGACCTTGATTAAGTAGAGAATAACTAGTTTCGTTCTTTTGGCTATCGAAATCAAACAGACAAAAAANAGTCTCGATCACCTCTTGTTCGCATTGCCGGCACTTTGAACTGTAGTCATTACATTTCTGATGTGTTAGGGTCAGTTGCTCTACCTTATCCTCGAGGCCTCTATAACGCTACGTTTCAGCAGGACAATGCACGACCGCATGCTGCCCGCACTGTCCTGACACAGAACATGTTCGCCTGTTGCCCTGGTCAGCACGTTCTCTTGATCTCTCACCAATTGAAAACGTCTGGTCAATGATTGCCGAACGACTGGCACGCCACCACTTGTCAGTCACTACGGTCGATGAATTGTAGGATAATGTTGAAGCTGCATGGAATGTTGTACCCATCCATGCTATCCAATCTCTGTTCGACTCGATGCCCAGGAGAATAACTGCTGTTATTGCTGCCAGGGGAGGCTGCTTTGAGTACCGATTCCTTAAGATTTATACATCTAAATATCCTGAAAATTTAATCACTTGTTCTTTTAATTATAATGTATGTGCCCAATAAATATCATTTTGTTATTTGCATTCCTTCCTGGTGTAGCAATTTTTATAGACAGTAGTGTATATATACATGGATTTGAAAAATCTTTTGACAATCTTATGTCCTTTCTCCGATTTATTTAGGATCTTTGGGTAAGTAATTTTGAAGTTTTAGCTAAGCAAATTTATCCTAGTGAATTAATTCTTAACAAGCCTAATATTTGAAATCTTTCAGCAGATTTTCAAGATTTAACTCTTTAAAATAAATGACAAATTTCACTTAACAAAAGAAATTATTTTAACTCTATTTTAACTCTAAATTTAGCTAATAAGATTTCTCCAATAATATTACCGATCAAATTCTTAGTTATTACAAAAATAATTCCAATTCTAAAACATTTTTAACAGAGACTGATAATTTTAAATCAGATATAAGTAATAAAAATTTTCCATATTCATTCTTTCAATTTCATTTTAATATAACTTAAAACAACTTAGAACAAGATTTTTTCTGAATACAGTATCAGTTCTGATTTATTTTTAAGGTAGAAACTAGTTATGATAAACTATTCCGAAAGTCACTGGATTAAATAATTTTGATGTATGACCTTTTATACTGTATTAATTAATTCATTAAGTAAACTTCTAATTTGCAATTCTTCTAATTCCTTTATTAAAGAGTTTTAAATCTTTATTGTATAGTGTAATAAACAGTTTACTTCTTTACTTATTTATTTTTCGCAAATAAGTGGATAAGGACTCTAACCTATAAACAACACCCCCGATGAATGCTGGCAACACTTTCAGACATAACTGTTATGAGGGAATGTATGAATGAAGGATAAAGTCTAAAAATGGATTTTTATACATATATGTGGGCTCTGACTTATAAACAGTCCCCCTATGAAAGAAGGAAAGTTAGTAAAATGGTTTATTCCAAGTTTGTGTTTTTATGATTTTTATAAACTTCTTTTTCCTATTATGGGCGTCTGTTACTTAAATTTTTCCAAACATTATTATTCTTAAAGTATTTTTTTATAGATGGCAGTACTGAAATTTAATTTTCTTTTTTTACCAAGTATTTTATACAATAGAGCTAAAAGCACGTACTTTATTTTTTTCTCAGCAAATTTTGTTAACTGATAGATTAGTCAATCTATTTTTAACGCATTTTTTATTATAATTTACTTTATATAGGTAAGTTTGCTTTCTGCTTTTTTTTTCTTACATTTTAAACTCATTATCTACAAATACATTATTAATTTTTTCTTCTTTTTTTCGAAATGTCTCTTCGTTACACATATATATATATATGTACAGGGGATGGGGACAAAATAATGGAAACACTTTTATACTAACACATTTTTTCTTATTTCTCAAGAAATACTTAGCGAAACATTTTTTAACTTCAGAAGTGTTTAGATCATGCGATTTCTTATACTTAGCAATGAAGTTTAAAGCTTTAAGAGGTTTGACATACCGATAATAAATTACAAACGGAAATTAGTGTTTTTGAACACCCTATGCCAAAAAATGTACCAATAAACTTGCAACAATATTTTTGGTTATTAATTGTAACAATTGCACCTAGCTTGAATATTCATGGATATATGGACATTTTAATTAGTCTTGTAATTTTGAACTCAATCCAGAAGACTAGGGAACTCATTGATCAATTATTGGAAGAAAGTTACTTTCGAAGAGGGATTTTTGATGGAACTAACCCGCAATTGCGTTACATGGAGAGAAATACCAACCATGAAAATCTCTTACGGTTAGCTTGACGACAAGGGGACTCTTAACTCATGATTTTTTGAGTCAGTGCTGGCGCAAACTATTCACTACTGAGAATAGTTTGCGCCAGCACTGAGGTCGGTGCAATCCAGGCACGAAGTTCATATTGATCAGCCATCACTTGGATTCAGACCCGAGTCTCTTCATTAGAAGGCGAGTGCTCTCCTGAGCCACAACGGCTTAATTTGAGACATTTGAAGAATATGACGTATTGACTAGATCCTCCTATATTTTTAAAGAATTCTATCAAGGTTTATTTTTGTCCCATATTATAAGAAAAGGTCCCATGTCAGTTCCTTAAAATAGTTAAATCACTTTAAAACTAGAGCTGATTGGATATTTTCGAAGTCATTTTCATGTTCAGGGCCTTGATTAGGTAGATAACAGCTAGTTTCGTTCTTGTAACATTTTAATATGGTCTATTGAAATCAAACAGACAACAACAACAACAACAAAAAAAAAATGTTGAGCATAGTTCCTGAAGATGGTTCTTCAAACTATTTTTCAATTTCAACCAAATATACGTAGTTGAAATTAAAACAACATATTGAACTGCCAACCCAAGAATGAGACAAAATATGCATCATCTAATAAATATAAATTTCGATGAAAACGATACATTTAGATAGTGACCCGTATTTATAAAAATCACGTATAACATCCCGGACAATCAAAACAAGCCACCTTCAAAATCGTTCTGGTCAATTTAAGTTACCTCTTTCTTTCAGAAAAAGAGTAATTGCTATTAGGTGTAAGATATATTTGTAAATAAACTGGGCGATATCAGCCCAGGCATAGAGGACCTTGATTAGGGTCGATGTCGTTAAATTGCAAACATTGAAAAAGCTACATATGCGCATAAAAAAGAAATCAAAATTGCTCCCACGCTGCAGGGTCACCACGCCCCATGAATGTGGACCACAAACAATCTTTTTTCCAGCAGGCAACCTTGAAAAGTCATAAGGAAGTCAGACCGGACTTTTGGATAGATGCTTAAGTCCCTAAAGCAGTTCCTGTCCCTTAGGCTAAGTCCGACCTCGTAACACTTGCAAATNAAATTAAAATATTCTTATGATATTTTTTATAGCAAACTCATTCATAAGCTTTCAACTATAAAATTCTATTTAATATTGTATAGATATTTTATTTTTCTTGCAACGAAATAGAAATTCCTTTTTATATCAACTAATATTTCTTTCAGTGTGACTTAATAGTTGGATACTTCATTCTAAATTATGTTAAAATGACTAGTTAAGTATACCACGAAAATACTGTATCTATTTTCAAAAAAGTTTGTTTTGTTCACGTTTGTTTTTCGGTAGAAGGAAAAAAAGGTACCGGTTAAAAGGATCCCTGGAAAATAAGGTCCGGTAAAAAGGTACCTCAACAGGGAAAATGTGTAGGGAAATTTCATGTGAAGCATTCTCTGCATCAAGAAAGCTTCTCTCTCGATTTCCTCAGTTGATTTAGATTGGCTAATTAAAGTAAGGGGGATATTCAGAGGTGCGTATTTCTTTTTTAAGAGGGGTTTTATTTAACATGTCCTTTTTTTTAATACAGTTACGTTATTTTCTATTTTTCAAATTATTTTTTGTAGAAGGGCACGATTTTGTAGAAACGATTTCTTACATCATGAAAGTTTTTCTTACTATTTTAACAGACATAATTTAGTTTCCTAATTGAGGGATATTGAGTGGAACATATTTATTTTCTTTCTTTTTTTAAGAGGGTTTAATTTTGATGCTTTTTTGTGAAAGATATAATTTTCCATTTCAGATTATTTTTGTTGTAGAAGGAGCTGAAATAATTCCCTGCATCATAAACGTTTCCTCGCTACTTTAACAGTTAATATTTAGATTTTCGAATTGAGGAATGAAAAAGGTACTTTTGAGTCAGACGTCATTTTTTTTCTTATTTTTATTTAAGAGTGGGAGCTTAAAAAAAAAAATTTCAATTTTACTATTTTATTTTCTAACTATTTTTTTGGTAAAAAGTTCTTTAACGATTCTTAGTATCATGAAAGTTTTTCTCGCTAATTTATCAGCTATGATTCAGATTAGCTTATGATTATGGCAAAGGGAGGGAACTTTCATGTAAAATTCTCTTATTTTAAAGGGTTATTTTATGTATTTTAATTTATCATTTTAAATATTCTCCTAAAAATGAGAAATTTTAAATGTCCTATCCAAACACTTTGTATTGTTAAAAAACTACACTGAATAATGTGTAAAAGTATTTTCAACAATTTAAAGCATTTAAAAGTAAAACTAAATTTTGTTTTAAAAAAAAAATCCCAATTATCTATTGACATTTGCAAGGTTTAAAAAAAATTATTGTTATTAAATTTTGATCTTTAATGTCGAGTGTAGATTTTTATTTTCTTATTAGGAAAAAAAAAAAACTGACTTAAAGTTGTTTTTTAATTGTAAAATAGAATGACATAAACAAGAATAAAATTATAAGTCATCAAGGGGAAAAAACCATTTTAATGTTATCACTTTTCCTACTTCCATTTTTTCATTTCCAACTATAATTTTATACAAGATTACTATCGAATGTTACCTCCTACCATTAATCGAATTCAACTTAAGGTCGGCGGTAATGACCTTCAGAACTTTTCTATCATATCAACATAATGAAGCATTGCCAAACAACGGATATGACTGAGTGAATTTTCGAACGAAACTATCAAAAACTGGTAAAATAATAATTTTTGAAAGAAGTTAGTGGGAAGATTATATTACAAACAACAATAACATAAAAACTTTAACATAAAACAAAACCACCTCGATGCTATGTGATAAATATTCGTTTCAAAAAAAATTATGTTTCAATAAAAATTAAGTTTTTTTTAATAAAGTTTCAATCAAATAAACGAATTTTAACAATTATTTATGGGGGGTAACTAGTATTAACAAAGCAGCAAGCGTAGCAAAATGTAGAAATTCTTCCACTTCATACCACTTTACAGAAATTTAAAGAAACAGCAGTCCAATTTTTATAGTAACATAATGAGATAATTGGGCTTCATTTTTTGATAAAGCATTTATTTTTTAATTTTATTTAATTTATTTTTTTTTAATTTTATTTTATTATTTTTTTTTTATTTGAAGTGCAGTTTAATTTTAAAATTGAAATAAACTATTTTTAATTGCTTCCCAAAATGGGAGTTTATTAGCGAGCAATATTATGTCAAAGCACCAGACATTTAAATCCAAATTCAAAGTTTATTTTCTTCGAATTAAATACGAATTTTAAATAAAAAATTAAAATGTTTTTTTAAAACAAAAGTTTGATTTAAAAAAAAAAACATAAAAATAATTTAAAAACTACACTTAACATTTCAAATATGTAGTATATATTAGTGTTTAATTCCTAGAAAGTATGTTTTTATGTTAGTTAAACTTTTAATTTTGATTCGAATATCAAATAAGTTGTCTTAATGTTGCACATCATAAAATTTGAATTTTACGAAAAATTAAGAAATTTTGATTTCTAAATTTTGAAAATGTGTGTTTGAAAAATGGTATATTTTAATTATAAAATCAAATTGTACTTTTTGTTTTAAATAAAATAAAATTCTTTAATAAAATATATTAACTTACTATTTTTGAACTATTTTTTAATTAGAGTACTGCATTAAAAATTCTGCAATTGTTCATGAATGCATCACACGTGTTCATAAAAATATCCTCAAGTTTGTAAACGTTTTCCACAAATTTAAATACCTGCAATAAGTTTTAAAATGAATGAACGAAAGTTTAAAAAATATAGTTTGTTAGTACAATAAAAACAAGTATAATAAGACAAAAAGAAAAAAAAAGTAAACAAAGCAACAAAAAAAATCTTTTGGTAAAGAAATTATTTTCAAAATTTTATTATAATAACATAAAATAAAAAAAAGATACGTTTATCAAGTAGAGTAAAAGTAAGAAATTACATATTTTGTCAAAATTAAAGCGAAAACTCCATGCGAAAACGCTATTTTAAGACGGGGGCGGGGGACTTCTTTTTATATTTGATAAAAATAAATTTAGAATATTAAATGACAGAATTCTACTAAAAAAGACGGTCTTTTTTCAAAACAAAAAAAGAATATTATTTTCTTATTAGTAATTTTGTGTATGTTTGTTTGTTTATCTAGGAAGTTGGAGGGAATTTCGACTGTTCATTAGTTTCACTTGCACCATTTAGGAAATAATATTAACTTGTAATATCAGGTAAAAAGCGCCGGTTGAAATTTGAGCACTGTAATTCATCTGAAAGTATTTGAAATTTTGATTGACGATTTTTATTTCGTGATAAATTTGCTTGCACAATTTAATCGTAACTAGCATTTATATCAGGCATATAACTCCTGGTGAAATTCGAGAACTCTAGATAGTCGGCAAGTGATCGGAATTAATTCTATTTAGCATTAAAATAATGATAAATTCTGTTTGTTGTGGTATTAAAAAAATGATTGAAACTTGCTTTATTATCTGGAAAGAAATGCCGATCTGAGTGCTCGAGCTAGTAATTTGAGTGTATTGAGTGAGTGCTACCTCTAGTCCGAGAGTAATTGCAAAATTCTATCCACACAGAAACGAAAGCGGTTAATAAAAACGTAGTAAAAAATAA
This sequence comes from Parasteatoda tepidariorum, assembly GCF_043381705.1. Lineage (NCBI taxonomy): Eukaryota > Metazoa > Arthropoda > Arachnida > Araneae > Theridiidae > Parasteatoda > Parasteatoda tepidariorum. The sequence continues at coordinate 22,538,976 of NC_092214.1, read as the reverse complement.
CGTGTNTTACACATACCTATGATGACCTGGAGAAGTAATTAAAATTTACAAATGTCTTTTTTTCTTGAGTTTATGATTATAACAACTAAAGAAAAAATGGCATAATGTGTCTGTAATGTAGACAACTGGTAGACAAATGTGTAATGTAGACAACTGATAAAAAATTAATATTAATTATAATCATGATTATAAGCTTATAAAGTATCTCTCTGGCCTTCCCTTACAAACAAATAAAATAAACTGTGTTTTTAAGTTCCACCTTTGAAAATTTGATTTCCGGAAACTTCTGTGATCAATGATTTTTTTAAACGTCTGGACCTTCAATCTCCGGAAACTTCTGGATCACTGTTAGCGAAAAATCCGGAAATCCGGATTTTTTCCGGAGCACAATCAGCCCTGATTTAAAGTTTAACAGAGTATGTAATTAATGCAGTTTCTATTACACATAGATGTTTTTGATTACATTTATTGTTCTTAATTGATTAATCGATATACATTTCTCAATGCCATTATGTTTAAGGGTATTTTTCAATAAATATTTTGCCAATTTGTTAAAAATAATAATAAAAAAAAAACTAAATGTAAAACAAACTAATATAACATTAGACTTCCTTTTCAATTTTAGATAAAAGTAATAAAAATTTGAAGAAGTTATGAGACCCGTTATTAATAAATGAAATTGAGGATATTTAAAAGAGAAAAAAAATTGTACTGGAATTAATTTTTTATAAATTATGCGCCCTTCTAAAGATGCACCCGGTGACAAATGTCCCCTTCCATCTAGCTACGCCATTGTTTCAAACAAATGAATATTTAAGTTCTGACTGCTTTTTTTTTATGCCAATTAATATTTTTATTTTTCACAGTTAAAATTTAATAGTTAAATATAAAAATCATTTCATTTCATTACCTATAGCAAAAGTTGATCTTCTAAATTTTTTTAAAAATTATAGTGCTATTTAGTGCATGCTTTGTAATAAAAAATAATTTTTGTAATAAAACTTTACAAGTCATACTCTTTAATAATCCACATCAATATCAAAACTTTTCATTCCACTATATTATTTTAGTGATCTAATAAAATATGTTTAATATGTTAATAAGGTTTAATTAAACAGGTTAAGAAATAATTATACATGATGAAAAATGTTAATAAACCCGTACTTTTGTAATTTTTTTCTGGTTGGAACATCATTTCAGACCATGTTCAACAGTTTTAACATTATTTCCCAATGTTTTTTTAGACATATGAAGGGCTTAATTATAATTAAATGATTAGTGATAATCTACACTTTGTTTCAAGGGTGACATTTTACGTCTAACTATTACTTAGTATTATTTCGGTACGGTATAGCTACTTTAAAAGTACTTATTTGGTAAAAGGTAATTTACATATTAGAACCATGCACTGTGCTTTCAAGATAATAATTTGAATATTTTCTCATTAGCCTGCAAACTGAGAATAAAATAGATCAAAATAACTTTAAATGGAAATGTTTTATATTGCTACCATTCTACTTGTTTATTATGTAGTTTAAAGTCATTTAAATAAAAAAACTTTTTTTCTGCAAGTACTAAAAAGACAGCTTTTACGATAAAAACAAAATGTTCCTTCTAAACTATTTTAAGTTTAAATAAAGTTAAAATTTTACATTAAGGTTAGGTTTGTTATTTACGATGAACCATTTTTGATAATTATACATTTGAATATAGATTATACATTTTAGGATAAAAATTCGAAGAGACATTCAACTGAATTTAAGTAAATTAGTTTTATAACCTATTCTACGATAACCTGAAATAAAAACTATGCTTTATATTTTTTTCCAACAAGTTTTTAATTGAGAAAATTTTGAAATCCCTAACACTTATTTGAAGTGTTCACGTTATAGCATTTGCACTCTTAACGTCTTAACTTGTTGTCAAACGAGTGACTTTCTAAAAGAGTAGTCAACTGCTTGATAACAAATGCACTTGGAAGTTTCTTCCACTCCAAAAACACTCAAAGATTGTAAACTAGTTTCTTCATCCACTGAGATCTGCGAAATTTAACTTGTTGAAAAAATAAATTCATGCTGAATAGTTAAATAAAATTAAAAATAATATCTTTTCTCAAGAAAATTCATTTTTTTCAAAAATAACACTTCTTAGAACTCTTTTCTTTTTAAATCGATCTTCATTTAAAAAAGACTTTCTTTAGGAAGTTATTGTAACTTAGTTATTCAGAATAATTTTTTTTCCATTTAGTTCATTATAAATAATATTTGAATCTTTTTACAAAATAGGACACTGTTATTTTATAATTCTAATAATTCTTAGCAGTCAAAGTGACAATCTCTCTCTCTCTTTATTTATTTATTTTTTAAAAAAAGTGAGATAATCTTCCTCCTTTTTCTTATTTTAATCTACACGCTTTCTTAAAAATGAAATTTATATAATATTGCTAATAGGATGAAAATAAACGTTGACAGTTTTTATTCATTTTAAAGATAACTTCTTTTCAGAATTAAAAATTGCTACATTTGAAATAAAAATGATGTAGCGAAAAATATCACGATAGATGTCGAAGACTAGAAACAACTTTATTTGGAAAAATACTCCAAGAAACTAAAGTTAGCTGGTTAATTTAACAACAATTGTAAAACGTTTAGAAAATAAACATAAAAATGCTTTAGAAAAGAATATCAACTGTCACAAAGAACGGGAAGAGGTAGGTGGTTCACTATTTCATTATCTCAGTAATAAAGGAATTAGGGTAGGACTGACATGCTGAAAGGAGATAAAATCCCCAGGAGACACTATCGATCGAAGTTTCCACCCAATCCCTTTTAAAATTGCCTTCTAAGTTTTAGAGGCATTTCCCAATAGCTAAAATGGTACTAACCTTACACTCCATTCTTAAGAGAAATAAATTTTTTTTAGAAAAATATGCATAGTAATTGCTATAAGATGGTCGTATAATATTTCCACTAATCAAATACTCTACATAAATGCAATTATTCCATACATATTCAAATATTCAATAAACAAACATTCGATGGACTTTTCTGAAAAGTAATAATATATTTTCACGATTTTTAAAGTTATGTTACGTGATTTTTAAAATGTATTATTTAACTTTTAAATTTTTTTTTCTTGCATGGATCACTTTACACCACGGTGCGACAAAAAAAAAAAAATTAAATAAATAAATAAATTAAAAAAGTAAAATTTTTTGTGACATGTAATTTAATTTTGTGACAATTTCAATGCAGTAATTAAAAAGTTGAAATTAAAAATATTCCATATATATTCAAATATTCGACATATATTCAATAAACAAATATTCGACGGACTTTTCTGAAAAGTATTAATATATTTTGGTAATTTTTGCACGATTTTTAAAGTTATGTTACATGATTTTTAAAATGTATTATTTAACTTAAAAAAATTTTTTTTTGATTTTTTTTGCATGGATCATTTTACACCACGGTACTACAAAATAAATAAATAAATAAAAAAAAGTAACATTTTTTGTGACATGTCATTTAATTTTGTGACAATTTCAATGCAGTAATTAAAAATTTGATGGGTTGTAACTAATATTACGAACGCTTTATTTCTATTCACAGATGTATTTTGAAGTTATAATTTAAGTTTAATTACTTTTCTTAAAAACTTAGAACATTATTTATCATATAGCAAGTTAAATGAGTTAAAAAAAAAACTGAATGATAAATAAAATTGTTATTAATCAGAGTTGAGATGCCACAACTATTGTTTAATAAAAGTTTTTGTGTTGTGGGGTAAAATAATTGCACTGAACAACTTGAAAGATTTTATGTGAGTAAAATTATTTGCTTTCTATATTTTCATATAATAACTAGATTTTGCATCAGAGTAACTTGGCAGTGCATACAACATGACAAATATAGTTGTTGTTGCTAATTTACGTCGCACTAGAGCTGCACAATGGGCTATTGGCGACGGTCTGGGAAACATCCCGGAGGATGATCCGAAGACATGCCATCACAATTTTAATCCTCTGCGGAGGGGATGGCACCCCCGCTTCGGTAGCCCGACGACCTGCGCGCGAAGTCGAGCACTTTACGGTAGCACAGTTTAACGAGGACCAATACCGCACACCCTCGGTCCCTACGCAGACTGATCCAAGTGGTCACCCACCCGCACACTGACCGCAGCCAGTGATCTGTTGGGAACCGTGTCTTAACGATCAGTCCACTGCGGGACACATGACAAATGTAAATCGGTTGTTTATAAACCTGCTTTTAATGAAACGGGATGCTTTTATTTGAGAAAAAAAATTACAATGATTCGCATTAACGAATAAATTCATAGTTGACTGAATCTATTAAAATGTCAAGATTACTTTACAACAAATTACTTTACATTACGGTTAAAACGCAAAACATAAATATACTCTATTCTACAAGAGGAAATAATCCATTCTACTCAAAATCAGTAAACAAAATTTTTCGCAAATCTCATTTATTTATTTCATTTCACTTTTAGTGTAACAAAAATTAACTATTCTTGAAACTTATCCTTGAACGTATTGAAGCAGTACTTTAAAAGAAACGGAATAGTAAAATAAGAATTTTTTAAAAAGTATTTCTAGGTGAAAAATATCAAAATGTAATGAAAAAAATTATTTTTCCACATGACAACTTGAAAGATGGCATTGTCGTACAAAAAAATAAAGAAAGATATCGTACTCAAAGCTGCAAGCGTTTAATAATTAATAACAAAACATAACAAAAAATTAAAGCTACTAACGTAAAACACGTAATACTTTTTTCTAAAAGACAACCTAAAAGACGAAATTAGCATATATAACAAGAAATTGAATAATATCGTACTTATAGCTGCAAGTGATTAATAATTANAGGTATTTATTATTTTTGTAGTAGAGGATAGTCTACTTTACTCGTCTGTCAATTAATACTAATAATATATTGGATTTTTTGTTAGTTAAAAATAGTTAAGTAAAAAATGTTACAATTGACCCCACTCTCCCCCATATATAACAAGAAATTGAATAATATCGTACTCATAGCTGCAAGTGTTTAATAATTAATTTCAAAAATATTATGCTTTTATCTTACGTTAATAAAACAATAAAGTATTCATAAAATACTATGAATTAAAAATACACTTACTTAATAATAAAAATTCCGTAAAATCTTCCTAACGGCTAAGAAAGGAAAATCCACGTAGACTTTCATATGAACGATAATTCCTATGGGTATGGATAACCCATCGATATTTTGGAAAATGATAATTTAGCATTTTTCACCAACTACACACCACTTCTTTATTCAGAATAAAAAATACATCGGTATAGATACCTGAAAGACAAAATCAAAAAAATATGATGCACACTTTTACTAAACACAACACATTACATTATCATTACATTTAATCGACATCTCATTCACACATAACCATAATTTACCAAAGTTTTAACTATTAATTTTGCATGATTCATTAAATTTATTTTTAAAGCAAAACAACAGCGTCATAGTCAATAAAAACTGTTTTTTAAGTATATGAGCTAAAACTAATTTAAAATGCAACTGAATCTCTAAATAGCATAAATAGCTATATGATAATAAATAATAAACAAAGTTCAAATATAAAATAAATTTTGTAATAAAATAAGTTCAACATAGAGAGCATAAGTTGTTTAAAAAAAATAACTTTATTATCTTCGGATTTCTTTTCTTTTCGCTTATTTGTGGACTTTTCCAGCATAAAAAGTGTTGTAACGAAAAAAAAGTTAAGCATTAAGAGCATATATTTAGACCAGCAAACGGACACCAAGATTTTCCTTTTTTTGAACTACATATATCAGAGATGCCACAAGCGACAAAAATTGTAAAAAGTTGTAGAAACTCAATTCATTTTTGTTTATTTATTATCGCTTTTATTATTCAATCATAACTACCACAATAGCAAACATTTCAGATTTTTGATATTTATTAACGTTCATTGTTAAACAGAAAAAACAAATGCTAGAAGAAGTTGCTAAGTTTAATCTTTTTTAATAAAATTTTGTATTTTATTAGTCACCACTTTTTGCTTTTTTAATGATTCGATTATCTTTTGATTTACCATCTTGTCTTCTTATTTTTCCATGCCCTGATTCAGTTAAATTTATGTGCTCATTTTATTCCAGTTTTATCTCTTAATTTCATCTTAATCTTTGATTATTTAATGGAGAAAATGAAACATATCAAAGACTTAAAAGTTTTATTTATTTACGTTTACAGTTGCTACACATGTGATTATTTGAAACAAGTCAAGTTTGAAACAATCATAAACAGTAAACGAATCTACATAAATTGGAAAAGCTGATGTTGTCCGTTTTATGGTAGATGTAAAAGATTCGTACATGATCTGAGAAAGTAAGATTGGCATTGACCTCAAAAGTTTTCAGGTTATTATAATAAAACAGTGCGGATTAGAATTTTGAAGGACATCGAAAATATCGCTGTCAAATATTTTGAGAGAAAACTTGTCTACAATAATAGAATAATAATTCATTCGCAATAAATGTTTTCATATGATAGGTGTGCTTTTAAAATGTAGTGCTTCAAAAATCATTACAGGTTGTATTATTACGCAGATAATAATTAAATTATACCTGCATTATAAATTACAATAATGAATTAAACTTTAAGAATATGTCCCTAAAATAACACAATTTTTTGAAAATCTATTTAAAACAGAAAAAAATTGGACACGTTGGATTTGATGCGTTCTGCTTATAAAACGAAAAAAGTTTTTCGAAACAATTTTCAAAATGAGTTACTAAGCTCATCAATGGATGGCGCTACTGACTGGAAAACCTTCGTTGTTTTTGGGATTGAAACATGCTGTAGCTACTACCACTGGTATATTAAATAACGAGTTGCCTCTTGGCTAATACAAAGTATAAAACTACAGTACATATAAGCCTACAAATTGTGCTAACTGCACTTAAAACTAGAACAATAGGCAAAGTAATTACGAACTCTTTTGTACAATTTCGAACATAAATTAAGAACAATGCTTTCCAAAAACAAATTAAATAAATAATAATAACAAATGAAAATTTATAGCTTTTATTCAAATCATCATATAAATTAAATTGGGTCACCAAAAAAAAAAAAAACTACATAATATTCATTTTTAGATAATTTTCCTTAATTAACATACTGTTTGCAACATATTACAGTCCCAAATACAATAAACTAAATTTAATAAATAAACCTTAGGCTGTCGTATTGTATACATTCACTTAAAAATAACACTAATTGATGGGAATTAAAAGCACAATTATTGGTACAAGATGTGATAAGAAATCAAAAATAAAAGCGCTAACTTAATGTTGCAAGAAAATAAATAATAAAATAAAATAACAAAAATAAGTTTAATGAGTTATTTTTTTATTGAAATTTTAAGTGATTAGTTAGTAATGACTTTGTTCTTTACCCTGTATGTGATTATTCTCATGCTCAGAAATATTTTTCAAGGAAAAAAAGTTATTTACATTACTGAGATCAAACATGTTATTATGTTATGAACTAACAAATATTAAATGAATTGAGAACAGGATAAGGAAAAATCGTCTGTAATTTACTAAATATATCGTTTGATAAAACAAAAATGTAAGAAATCGTTTTACGTGACAGTGGGTTACATTTTTAGCCATGTATTTATCGAAAAAAATCGTCTGCTATATTTTTTAATTATATATTTTGTAAGTCAAAAACTCCAACAAAACTTGTATTTCTCAATTTTAGAAACATTTATGTTTAACCCTGATCGTTAAAATTCGTCGCACTCTTGTTATATTAATTTAAAGCAGCAAAAGTAAACATTTGCTACACTAGTTTTAAAACAACATGTAAAGCAAGAAATAATTAAAGCGTTGTCATAATCACAGAAAAAAAATTCCTAGCAGTGTTATAATAACAAACCGTAAATAATTCAAATCTCATTTAAAGCGTTTCATTTGAAAAATTAATCAAAATAAAAGAAATTTTTTTTAAATATTAATTAAAACAACTCGCTATGAATGGCTTGCCATGATTTTTCATAATACTGCGAAAAAATAAATTTAAGAAAGATACATCTTCTTAAATAAGAATTATGAAACTGAAGTTTTCTAATCGTGATACTTGTCTAAAGAGATCGGTAGAAATATATTTTTTTAATTTATCTACAGTATATGTACTGTTTTTGTTCTTGAGTCTTATTTCATCACCAAATTCCATCCAACCCTCTTTTTTTTCAAGTTAGTTCTTCAATTATAGATAAGAGTTTCCGTTCAGTCCGGATTGAATCGGATATACGATCACACAGAATTAAATTAAAAATGAATCTATTACATCAATGCTTGTATGAAATCGAATCAGAGAATTAATTTTTCAAAAACTCTTTCCACAAAGGTTAAGAAGAACATTAACTGAACACTTTAAATGAAAAATTCAATTCAAAACGATAATAACCATTAGAGATGTAACGGGCTCACTCCGGCTTCGGACTTATTTCAAACTAATAAAATGTATAAAAATCGTCCCCTACGAGTTTTACACCTGCATTACTAAAAACCGCTATTATATTTTCTCATTTACTTATTGCGTTGCAATGGCAATTAGTAAATAAAATGAAGATGTCTAGCCAAATTATTCAACAAAAAATAAGCACCTTTTAAACTTTTTTCAAGCACACTCATATTTTTAAGCACTTTAAAAAAATATCATAACTAGGCAGGGTTGGAAAGCTTTTGACAATTTACGGTTTTATCCGCCATGTCAAAAAAAAAAAAAACCTTTTGTCATTGTTTTTGACAATTGTCAAAAATTTTTAAATCATGTAAATCGAATGGCGTTTTCATACGCTACAGACTGACGATGCGGCGAAATAGATTGGGGTTGAATTAATTGTGAAAACGTTGAATAGAACAATGTGAAGTGTCTTTCTGCATAATTCGTAGCGAAAATCAACAGGGTAAAGGAAAAATCTTAATTTAGAAAAGGGAAAATTAAGCACTTTTTAAAAACACCCAATGAAAAAAGCACCTTCAAGGGCTTTTAAAAAACGAAAATAAGCACCTTTAAGCACTTTTTAAAAATGCTACGTTCCCTGACACTTTCTAAAGAATGTATAGTCTTCAAAAATCGTGTCATTCAACGCAGTTACCATATGAAAATTTGGTTTGATTGCTAACCTCAAACTAGAGATAAAGAATAGAGAAAAATAATTCTCATAAATGAAAATGTTTTAATTAATATGAAAATCCACAAAATTTTAAAGAACCTCGCCACTCTTTATGATGTACTAAATTTTTTTAATTCTATGATTGGAATTTGTGCGAATAAGACACGTCTGATTTTCGAGAAACATTAGTTAGCATATGCTTCGAGTTAATGATACTTTTCTGGATCTAGCAGAAAACATCAAATATTAAATATTCTAATATAAGCCACCTCAGCCCAAAACTGAAAGTATTCAAACGGCATCATAATATGCTTAGACTACTTAAAAAGTGAATCATTTTGGACGCAAGCCAACTTCTATTATAAAATCCGCCAAAGAAACTTAAGATATTTGATTTATTAATATGAGCTGCTTAACAACGGCTGAGAATTTATTTTTTATTTCTCGACTAAGTAGATTTTAAAAATGTATTGAATACCACGTTAGTTTTTCTTGTTTCAACACGATTTCTCTAAAACATTGGCTAATACGCAAACTGGTTTATTTTTTGTGTAGTCAAAATTGACTACCTTTAAGGCTGTTTTTCTGAGGCTCTGTTCAGAGATCGCAGAAGTATCTCAAAAGTAAGGGGAGGGGGATCTCTCCCTCACTACATAATATATATATTATTAATATTATCGGTACTGAATTGTCGGTACCTCACAAAAATGGCAATCAAGAATTCGAATTCCGAAAAATTTCGAAGCATGATTCGAATTGTTTCAAAATCAAAATAAAAGATAATTTCTCATTTAAAGGCATTTTCTTTAATTCTGTTTTACTATTCTTTTTTAAAATCATTTGACCAAGAATTTTCCCCATTGATCAGCAATAGGTATTTGCCGATCAATAGTGAAAAGCAATAGGTATATACGAGAGCCTATAGCTGATCCCCTTTGATCAGCAATAGGCTCTCGTATTTGCATCGTATGGTAGCAGTTTTCGCAAAAGAAATGTTAAAACTTGATTGAAATAGATATATTTTTTTCAGAATTCAGGCACAAAATGTATCAATTTTTAATAATTGTGAATTTAATCACACAAATATTGAGTAAAAAATTGTAATCTATGAAGGGTCTCATCAATTATAAAATGCGCGTGAGCTGAAGCTCCCTCCACTCCCCCCCCCTCTACCGCGGTCCCTGGCTCTGTCGTCACACGAAATAACGCTTTTTTAGCAAATATTAATTTTCATATTCCGCGAGTTTAAACTTGAAAGTCATTCAAGATAGTCGGGTCAAGTTTGGCCCATCTTTAGCCTAAGCTCACTATACTTATAAAGAAAATGGCCCAAAACGTCACTATAAGGAAAAGTCAGTTCTTTGAAAATGGAAAGTGTTTGTGATCTGCTTCTTTAGTTATTTAAAAAATTACTCCAACGCTGCATCATCAGTGCACATAAAAATTTGCCAAAATCGAGATTTTTTCATTGACTTTCATCTAAGTAGAAAAACCTGGTCAAATTGGTCTGTTTTAAAAAGTTTAATAACTTTCAAAATATTTGAATTATTTGTCCGTTCTAAGGCCCACAAACAATTATTATTATTTTCTTTTTTTTACATTTATAAAATTTATTTATCTACAGATAATTCCATGAAAAAGTTTTTTTTCTTCTGTATTTAATTTAATAGTCGTCGAAATTTTTTCCCCCCTTCACTTTAACTTTGTAATTTTGAATAACAAACTACAAATTTAAACGCAATCGGATGAATAGTACCTGATCGTTAGGTAGGTACTCTATTCACGTCGCACTAGAGCTGCACAATGGGTTATTGGCGACGGTCTGGGAAACATCTCTAAGGATGATCCGAAGAGATGCCATCACAATTTCGACATAGATCTGAGGGGGAAGGAAGTTTTCTCCAGATCCCTGTACTCATGGTACTGCTTAACGACTGACCACAGGAATTTCGGTTCTATACGAGTACGTATATATCACGCACTCGGCGGGTCTTAGCGGAGTCGAGGATCAAACCCCGGTTACAACGAATTTTTAATCCAGTTTTTTAAATGAATCGGTACTGTTTTTTAAACTTTATTTTAACGCCACTGTATTTGTAAGCACACATTTCAGACGCAATTTGGCTGCGTCAGTGCTCTTATAATTCAATATGCAGACTTTATTTGAATAGTGGGTAAACTTCACTAATTAAGAAAAAATAAAACTAACGGAGTTTTATTTTCAGTTCATATAAGTCTCATTTCTATCTGATAATAAAACTAACGCTCTTCTAGCTTATTTCTGTCACCAGAGGGCACCATAAATCACATAAGGTATAAAAAAAAAAAAAAACTCCTTAAACGTTGGTCTTAATCTCAAAATAAACAACTATTGAGTTCCTCTATTCAAATAAAGCTTTCTTATGCTGTTATGTAAGAGATTATACGACAGTCATAACACATTACAACAACCTACATTTCTTTTTCATCTAGGTATACTTACTGAACCTAAAGGGTATTCCGCATAGACCACCCTTAATGTATATTTCTAAAATCCACATAGAAAACAAAACGCTACCGAAATCTGACAATCACACTTGAATAAGGAGGGTGTATGAAACACCAAAACCTGTTAGATTGCGGTAAGAAACAGAGAAGTTGAAAGACTATTTATTACAGGTAACACTTTCAAGTTTCAACTTGCAATCAAACATGTTCTTATGTTCCTGCCTTGATGAATTGCGATTTTTCAGATATCGACAGAGTTTTTGTTTTTTCCTCGCTTAAATATTTGTGACTTGTGAATTTTTTGTGTCCTTATTTTTTCTAAGGAGTCTAAAATTATTGATTTTTAAGAAATGCGTGAGACAAAATTTTTTATTGACTTTCATTGATGTCTATTTTTCTTATGATATGCTTATTAGTTGATCTAATAAAACCATTTATTAGTTACACCTCTGAAAAAAAATTAAAGTAATACACATTAATTCGAAACTTATTCGATTTTCCGAGACATAAAACTGCATATTAATAACGTTCGACTCATTAAAAAATATCTTTGCAATACAGCTGAGTTCGTTTATTACATAATTGAAGGGACCAAGATAAATCGCTCGTAAAATCAGGGTGCTCGTAAACAATAGTCGGCCGAAGTTGTTAAAAATTCTATCCTATTGATTCCAAAAGATAAGTAATTTCTTCGAATGTGTGAGGGTCGTTCAATACACAATTGAACTGTTTCGTTTACATTGTAAACATTTGCCTCACCTTTAGGTGATCTCCGAAGCCAGGAAAGAGGTTCAATCATTTTTATTACGTACACGAGCTCTGTTTTGTTTTAGGAACTGAAAAATCTCCTCGTCCGATTCAGAACCAGTTTTTGTTTACATTCAAAGCAAATGTTAACGTTTCGGTTTTAAGTTAGGTTAGCAGTTAACTTAGCTACGTCACTAAATGAAAATTTGACTAGTTGTCCATTGTTTCCTCCACATTACAACCAGATTATGCGTTTTACAAACATTTGGTATCGGACAATCCTGGAGAGACACATGCACAATAGTAGGTATTGAATCTATTCTATGGTTTGTATAGCAACATCATCTGTTAGATATTGCAATTGTGCGATTCATAGCAAACGGATGAAAAATTTCGCATATTTACAAATAATTTTTCTTAACAAATTGAGGTAAAAAGGGATAATTAGAACCTTTTCGAAGAGAGAGTATATTCTACGAACAGTCGAACACTTTTTTTACACAGCTTTAATAAAATAATATCGAAGAAGCTTAGAAAAAATCTCTCGTTAAATCTGAGTTACGATTGTAATTTCCGGGGATTGAGTAGAATTTTTAACATTAAATCAACCATATAATAAAAATTTACACGTTAAGTTTAGGTTCTTGCTATATCAGAACTCGAAATAAAAAAATAAAAAAACTTGATTGTACATGCTTGATGATACATGATAATTAAATTAATTATAATTTAATAATTATAAAACTAAATCCAAGTTATTGTCATAATTCCAGGATGCTATGTCTAAAAAGCTGTGTTTCGGTAGTTATGTTGTGTATGTATAAATCAATCATATAATAAAAATTTACACGTTAAGTTCAGGTTCTCGCTATATCAGAATTCGAAATAAAAAATAAACTTGATTGTATATGCTTGATGATACATGATAATTAAATTAATTATAATTTAATAATTATAAAAATAAATCCAAGTTATTGTCATAATTCCAGGATGCTATGTCTAAAAAGTTGTGTTCCGGTAGTTATGTATTATAATAAAAGAATTTTATCATAATAAAAGAATTTTATAGTATATATTTAATGATATATGACAATTTAATAATTATAACAATAAATCCGAGTTATGGTAGTATGTAATCCCAGGGAGTTATGTTGGTTAACCCAACATTAAACCAACCATTTAATAAAAATTTACTCGTTAAGCCCAGGTCTTCGTTAACTCAGAACTCGTAAAAAAGAATTTGATTGCATATGTTTGATGATACATGACAATTTAATATAAACAATTGAACTCTAAAAAATACTTTATGCTTATCTTTGATTCACGTTCACTCACTAATGATGCAGTCAAGCTAAAATGTTCGCAAGGGGGGGAAAAAACTCTTTTTTACACACCTAATGACTAAGTCAGTGAGCCGATTTCAACAAAATAACAAGGTTCATAAGAACAAAAGTATATAAGAAAGCCATAAAGGCAGACGAAAAAGTATTCATAGCAGGTAGCAGCAACTGATTACACAGAATATTTTATAAAACAGTTGTTTCTAACAAAGCAGTTGTCATTTTTTTTATTGCAGTCGTTTGACTTAACCTCTTATGAACTTGGGCTGCTTTATGGTCACCATAGTAACGAAAAGGCAAAGGAAAGGTCATACCCGCCCCGTTTTTAAGAGCATTGACACACACTAACGTGCTTCCATATAACTTATTTTTAAAGACTATGTTAGAACAGATGAATAAAGTTCAAATTGTGCCGATCGTAAGTCTTACAACTAATAAATGGCGTCCCAATTAAGAAAGTGAAAGAAAATGTCCCAAATAAGTACTTTTTACTGTTGTAATAAAGTAGGAATTTAGCCAGGAAAGTCGCAGTTCTATTTTTTTTCGGGGGGAGAAATTAAAATAAATAATTAAAACAGTTTTTCACACATAACAGAATAAATAAATTTTTTCGTCCAGCTGCTTTTACATATGCATTTTTTAAAATTTCCAATATTGTTAAACTTACCTGAATTTAAATTGTCGATATTTATTTTTAGGAGTCTGAAATGTTTTATTTTCTTAACCAGTGTTGAAAAGACGTTTCACATTCGAATTATGGATATGTCTATATTCAGTTCAGTAACTGGGCAATTCTGAGCTCAACCCAGAAAACATGGGAACTCCTAATTCGGGAATATGGACTAACTCGACTTCCTCTAGTTCTAGTACCTCTTGAGTGAAGCTGACAGAGAGAGGAAACAAGGATGAGGAAAGGTAAATCACGACACTCATACTGTTTGTCGGACAAGGGGATATTTTACGTCATCCCTGTGGTTGTAGCGAGCCAAGAGACTTTATTGAAATATAGGCTTAAAACACAATTGTACAAAAGACTAAAACGTCAAAGTTACGCCGGATTATTGGCAAGGAAATTCCAACCTTTAGTATGGGATATGATCACTTCTGCCTGCTATGCAGGATAGACATCATCTTCCCAGGCTGTTAAGAAGCTCTTGAAGAATTGCTGTTTATTCCTGTTATAGTGCTAATCGCAGCTGCAGAATTGTTGCTGGCGGCTGGGGACGTGCTGCCAAGCGTCTCCCTAGAGCAGGGTTTCTTAACCTGTGGTTCATGAACCCCTAAGGGGTCCATGAGTTATATTTTGGGGGTCCGCTGACTACTCCTAATTTTCAAAACGTTTGGAAGCCTACCCATTGCTTGTAAAGCGAGCTATGGCAGCTATAATTCCGTTTGTTACAGTGTATCTTTGCAAAGAGGGATTTTCCACACTTGTGACAATAAAAACATAACATCCAAATCGATTGAATGTTGAGCATGATACGCACGTTATCGAAAACCATCCCCCAATTCAATTTATTAATTAAGGAAAAGCAGCAGCAACCTTCACATTAAAAGTTTTAATTTTAAAAATTTTGTATACTATTAAAATAATAAAATTAAATGTTTTCCAATAATTGATGTTTTTTACAATTATTTTTTTTACGTTCGATGGGATTAAAATCCGGGGACCTCACTGGCCATATCATGCGCGCATCTTCACTCTCAAACAGTTCTGTGACAGCCAATGTGCGATTGTAGCATTATCGTCCATGAAGATGAACTCAGAACCCACAGTACCTCTAAAGGCACACAAGAGGAAGGAAAACCTAGGTACAATAGCGGGCACCAGTGACCGAACCACCTAGGAAGATGTGTAGATCAGTACAGGTAATATACAAGTACTCCGCCTCCTCTAAATCGGTATCTTTTGATGATGTTAGAGGGGTTATTGCCTCGCTCTTTCCAGATGTGTATGCGTCCAGAATCACTGGTCAAATTAAAGCTGCTCTCATCCGTAGCGAACCCTTTGTGCATCAGTCCAGTTGTGTTTGTGGCACCACATTCAAAGGAGTCTCCAGTGTACTGGCCGTCGTGCAAATTTCGATCTTCTTCCAACTATTCAATAATTCGATCGCGCGTAAAATCATCCAGATGTCGTCTTCTGTGTTGTCTGGATCATAACGTGACAACAAATTCACTTCGTTTAAACTGATGTAATGTATACCATTCACATAAATACTGAGCTTTCAATGATAGCTCGTTTTATTTCCTTACGACACGTCCCCGATACGTCATGGTGCATATATGCAAATTCTAAATTTTTCCTTAGGGTGATTGGTCTTCTCAATGACCTTTTTGTAACTGCTTGTTTTATTGTTATGCTAGTTTTTCAAATAATCCTTAATTTCTGCACACCAAGCGTGTAACAAAAGAATTTTATTTTTAAAATTTTAATCTACTTTCAGATACACTGTTAAATGATAAAACTTAAAATTATCTCTCAAGAGTTCTGATGCATTATTTTTAAATAGTAGTTAAATACTGGTAATGAAACGACACAAAATTAATAAAAAGTTCACGATTTATTTTTAAAAGTATTTTTTACTTCTTGAAAGCTCATAAAAATATGCAAAAATTGATAATCATTCCATGGTTTAAATAATTTAATCTCACCAATTGGTGATTCCATTAAATTAATATATTTTTAAATATTTGCCCGTTTTATAGAAAACTTTTTCAGAACCCTTTTTCCCATGAATAGTGAAAGTGAAACATTCATCAGAAAGTCGATTAAAAGTGAATTAGTGTCAATTTCATTATTATCTCTATAAAAGAACTTGAAATGGGCAAAGGTTGCAAACAAGTTCAAAACTCAATGATTTTAAAAGTGCTTATTCACAATTTTATCACTTATTACCCAAGAGTAGCGACGTAACTTAAGAACGACACATGTGTTTCGGGTGCCATCAATATAAACACTCAATTAAATTATTGATCTTCTTTTTAATGATGGATAATTTTTTTTTTTTTTTTTTTTTGCAAACTAAATTTTCGAAGTGAAGCTTTAATGAGTTAAATATAAAATTATGGAAGAATGCCTGCATAGTTAAACAAGAATTGTTAAAGTACATAATTTTTTCTTCGAGATTTGGACATCCATTATTTTGAGTGGATGTAAAGAATTCTGCTCAAAACATAAACTGTTCTACAAGGGCTTTTTCGAAGTTCTAAACATTCTGCTTTCAGATCAAAATGTAAAATAAATGTTATATGAAAATTGCCAAGCGTTTTTAAATTAAAATCTGCTTAATATGGCAGTAGAAAAAAAAAAGGAAAACATTCTTGTTGGGATAGTTTTTCCACAAAATTTATGTATAAAAAAACACGTTTTTTTTTCCATTTAATTTATTAAAATCAAACTCTTTCCTTTTTATATTATATATGTATACATAATTTGTGTTATGCTAGCAAAGAACTCTGCATCAACGAAAACAATCTGAAACGAATACAGCGATGACTTTCGACTGAGCTACCAAAGTTCTTATAATTTCGATAGATGGCTCACTCGCATACTACTGCGATTTATACACAAAATATTTCCAGCGGTTGACATATCATGGGGTTACTTACATTGCCACCACGCTAACCAAGTTTTTTTTTGTGTGTGTGTGTAACCACGTGAATTTATGACGAAATCACACGAATCGGAGGCGTAGAAAAGGAGTTAATTAAATGAACGTTTGAAGATTCAAGTGTTGCAACAAATAAAAGGGTTTCGTAAAAAAAAGAGAGAGAGAGAGAAAAACACTATTTTTTTTTCTAACGAACTTCTTTAAATGTTAACCATTTGGGAATTAATTTTTTAGATTATCAATTTTATACTTTTATGAGTACCTCAGTAGTTCCTTAATTCTAGCCGAAGTTATTATGGATTTTTTTGCCCTCTGGAAGATGCGTTATTGTTTAATAAATCTGATAGAAAAAAAAATCGTTATCGAACTTAGGAAGAAAGGGGGGGGGGAGAGAGAGAGCTCGGTAATTCACGAAATTTTATGTAACAAAATTTATATTTTAGATTAGCGAAACTCCGAAAATTTTTTTGTCGGTATATAAATTATTGATTCGCGGAAGTCCGTGAATCGACGGTCTTGAGATTCGCGGGAAAGAATCACACGCCTGGATCTATAGACTAGACTATCGCAACACTCGAACACGCCATCTGGGGAGAAGAACGCCAACTGGGAGGCCCTACCCCTTTCCTCCTCTTTTTAGTTGTATAGGAATGAATTACGATATTTTTCCTTTTCTTAATATTTTTCGTATTTAATTGTTAAAATTATTTTTTTTTTTAAATTTCCATGATGNAGATAATACGTAACAAAATTTATATTTTAGATTAGCGAAACTCAGAAAATTTGTTTGTTGGTATATAAATTGATTCGCGGAAGTCCGTGAATCGACGGTCTTGAGATTCGCGGAAAAGAATCACACGCCTGGACCTATAGACTAGACCAGGGGTAGGCAACGCGGCGCCATGGCGCCCCCGATCGATTTTTAATGCGCCCTCGCTGGACTAATGTAAATGTATGATAGCCAGAGCGATTTACTTAACTCTTGTCAAACGGCGATATACAGCAAGTAGTCAGTTGAGTTTAGGATTGTGCATGATTATGTGCAAAATATGCGCCCTCGGTGATTTTCAAATTTAGTATTGCGCCCTTAAGGAGAAACAGGTTGCCGACCCCTGGACTAGACTATCACAACACTCGAACACGCCACCTGGGGAGAAGAACGCCATCTGGGACGCCCTACCCCTTTCCTCCTCTCTCTAGTTGTACAGGAATGAATTACGATATTTTTCCTTTTCTTAATATTTTTCGTATTTAATTGTTAAAAACATTTTTTTAAAATTTCCATGATGCCTTTTCTTTAGACCTACGCTTAAAGTAGTTTTCAGTTCCATATAGTTTACAAACTTGAAAGATTTTATCTATTTGAAAATCAAAACAGAAACAGTACTTCCTTCTTCTAAGATTCTCCACACGCTAATGGTGAAATCATGTGAAGTGTTGCCATAGGTAGAGAGTTCTGCTCTACGCCACCTGTAGCCCACTTTGATCGCCAATAAGGAAATCTTTCCAAGTTGTACACTAAATGTATAAATTCTCCCCTCCAAAATAAATAAATGTGCAAGGAAAATATACAATGCCTACACAAAGTAACGCTCACTTTCTCACTACAGAAAAATTCACTAATCTAATCTCGTTTGTATAAATTTTTTTCTCAGTACTAGCTTTCAGCACACAAGGTTAAAGGGTGTAATATTTGCTACATTGCATTAATAGCTAGTAGTATTTGCTATATTGCATATTAAAATGCCTTTTTAAAATTTGAAATTTAAAAAATAAAAGCAAGTAAAATATTTAATTGGAAACTATTATAAAATTAAAACAAATTCAAAAGTAAAAGTCAAGAACAATTTTATTTAAAAACAAAGTATATGTAAAATAAAAAGTACTATTTTCTTTTAAATATAAATACAAAACAGAAAAAAATAACATTAAACAGTTAGGGATATAATTGTGCATCTTTTTAAATATTTGAAGTTGTAGAAATATGTTTCAATATAAAATGGTGACATTTTTTTTAATAATCTATTTTCTCAATTTCACATTTTATACATAGACGTTTTTATTTCATAGAAACCAATGTAATTGAAGTTCATAATTTAACAAGAAATACCATGATAGAAAGAATTTAATTAAATTGAACAAAATTTATAGAAAAATTTCTCAGCTTTCGGAAACAACTTCAAATTTTCATCACAATAGTTTAAAATATAAATGAAATATGGGATGAATTTCTTTCAGGATACTGGAATAAAATGGACAAAATGGAACAAACTAAAAATGACCAGCTCTTAGATAAGCTAAAAATAAACATATATCTCTTTGAAGAAAAAATATTTTTATATTTAAGGATGCAACAGATCTTACATTAGCCAGATATATATCTGGCCTAACTTTCAACTGGATGTCCAGTAACGGGAGAATCTTTTTTTTCTCTTTCTTTTAGTATTAATATTTAAAAGGATGAAACTAAACTAATATTTTCTTTTTATTCATATTTTTATCTATTTCTTTCAAATAAACTTTTAATTAAAGCAAATTAACTTTAAATTTCCAAACAGCTACAACTATTACAGCAAAAATACTTGTTATTAACTTAGCGTAAAATGAAGAATGGGATAGAAAATAGGTAAGAAACAAACATTGATTATAATAAAAACATAATAGTTAGACAAAGAAAAAAAAAGAAAAATATAAATTTATTGGAATTTTTATTTGATTTTAAAATTCACAATAGTTAGAAGCAATGGTATATTATATAGTTACGCATATGTATATCTGTGAATTTAAAAACAGTAATTACTTAAGTACCATAGTAATTAAATAATAAATTAGTACATAATAGTCACAATATAATTTTCAATATCATATAACTTTTAAAATATCATCTACAAGAATAGTTAGATTAGTGGTTGATTTCATAGCTGTAGCAGAACAGCCCAAGCAAATTTCTTTGTTTTCATAAAGATTATAAATATAGAATTTTTGAAAGATCTTTAAAGAAAAGGAAATTTTAGCATAAAATTGGATTTTCTAACATAACTAAGAGTTATTTATTAAATATTATTTAATATTCAATTGTAACCATTCATAAATTTTTTCTCAATATTTAATAATGATATTTAATATGTCCACTGTGTATGAGATAAGTAAACATATGCACTATTTTAATTAATGACCACACAGGTCGTTATATTGAGTTCGAATATTTTATTAAACATATTGCATTATTCATGCAAAATTGCAATTTTATAATCAATTTCAATTTTTATTTAATAAATTGCAGAATTTCGAAAGGTAAAAAAAATTTCAGTCATATTTTACTATTTGCTTTTGGTTAAGTTTAAGTAATTTGTAAAAAATAAAAAATATTAAGTATTAATAAGTATGTCAATGTAATCAAAGAATGAAATTGATTTACACAAATTCAGAAAAAGACAAAATAAGTAAATAACATTTAAAATAATAAATCAAAATTAAAAAGAGCTAAAAGCAGCTAAAATCAAATTTGTCTTATTTTAATTTAGAAAGTCAGAAATACTATTCTGGCAGAAAACGAAGAATATTTAAGATATGTGTGCTAGCAAGACAGCACTTCATTAGGGAGGACACTGCCTACCAACACACAGGAGCCTTTCTGTCATCAGTGGTAATATCAAAAACTGATTGTGTCCCGAGGCCCCATAATGGATAAACAAATAAGAAAAAGCAATTAGAAAAATTGAAATGCAATGAAAAATTAATGACAAACAAAGACAATTAAAAAGTACACGGAGTAAGACTTAATAATGAAACAACCACATATAAGAAAAATAAAGATAAAACTACAATTCGAATTACCAAATTAAAATAAAATATAAATTGCCAAATCATTAAGAAAACTTTAGATATAAATGAAGTGCTGACCCCTTTTGAAAAAACTTGAAAAATAAAGCAAAAAACATTCAATGAGTAAAAAGTCTAAGAAAGTGCTGCCATCTATATGCTTCAGGCCTCGGGGCACAGTCAGTTTTTGGTATCACCACAGTTAGTTTTGGAGGTTACGGGGACTATAGTAACTATTTCAAGTAGAGGTGTTTGGTCCAAGGCTGTGGAGGATGTAAGGAAAATGACAGACTTCAACTACACCATATATATGTAAACAGGGCCGGATTAACCTATAGGCACACTAGGCACGTGCCTAGGGCCTACGAAAAACTTGGGAGAAAAAAATTTGTTGACAAAAATAATTTAGCTTTAAAAACAACAAGTGTATTGCACAAAATTATGAAGATACAAATAAAAATATAATATTTTTCGGTAATAAATTTTGCAGAATCTTATGATTTAATATATTACTTTTTTGCGATTTTTGGATTCAACGAGCATATAGCAATTTTAGCATATATTTTGAATAGAGGGGAGGAGTGGGGGAAGGAGGGGAGTGCCCCAAAACGGCTATGCCTAGGGCCTACGAAAGGTATAATCCGGCTCTGGTTGATTGTTATAAGAAGTAAATGCTGCAAAAATTATATAAAAATTCGATTTGNAAAATGTAAAAAAAAATATGCAAGAAAATTTTAGCATATATTTTGAATAGAGGGGAGGAGTGGGGGAAGGAGGGGAGGGCCCAAAAACGGCTATGCCTAGGGCCTACGAAAGGTATAATCCGGCTCTGTACGTAAACATATACATATGTGCTAGTTTATTTTTTTAAAAAATATAATATAAAAGAAGTAATAGATGCTACATAAAATATAATTCATGTCATAGCAGATTATTTATATTAAATAACATTTATTATAAAATGGAAAAACTGCTATTTGTAATTTCTAGGAAACAGTATAGCTTCGCAAGATCTTTTCAATAGATGACCATAGATCCAATTTTATAAACTGCAAAACTGAGAATAGTTTTTCTACACTAACTTGACTAAGAGGAAGAGTTGTAATTGTTATGGCTATTTTTTTTAAAAACTTTTCAGGATATATTTGTATAGGTTTTAAAAGAGGTGTCTTATAACAGCAATCATATTTCACAATTTATTTAAGGTCTGTGTAGAAATCTTGTTTGGAATTTTTATTTTTAAATTTAAAGTCTCTTAGTTCTTTATTTTTACTTGCTTTGCCTTAGCCTTTTCAATATTATTCAAATATTTCTAAAAATTAATTCATCACTGGAAGAGGAAGATAGATACTCAGTTACAATGTCGACAGCCTGACTGTCCTGATTTGAATATCCAAATTGTTCTGAGAATAATTTCATTAAGTTTATAGATGGCTTTCTTTACCTTTTAAATAGGCTCATCATCCAACAAAATTCCGGTGTTTTGGATCTACATATTGTAACTAGCACGATTTCATCGTCTAACAAACTAAATTTTTTTTTTCTCTTCATTTATTTATTAATAGGGGAGAGTGGCTCACCTTGGGACATTTTTATTTTTGGTCTTAAATTTTAAATTATCTTTTAGTTCTCTTAGATTCAGATAAATGTCAGCATCACTTAACCTTGAAACATATTTTGATGCTAATAATTAAGCAGGTAAGAATGTATTAAGATTTTTATTTTTGAAGCATGTTTACTTACTTTCATATAAAAGTTTAATTAGTTAATAAAAGTTAATATAATGAAGTGTAAAGCTTTTCCTTTCGAAGTTATCAAATTTAATTGTTCTAATGCTAAGCCTAAAAGTATGATAGTTTAAAATATCCTACTAAGTATATAGTGCACCTTGGGACAGATTGAGGTGGCCCACCTTGAGACACTAGATATGTATAATTGATCCTTATTAAAAATAAAATAGATTTTCAACAAAAATATATTGTGCATGCAAAGTATTTTTTAATTTATATAATCTTTGTTTATTAATAGTTATTTCTCATTTTAGGAACTCATTAGATTTAATTAATGGCAAGAAGTATAAAAATAATGCAGCAGTTCGTGCTTAGATGAAATGAACAGTGAAAGTGACAGCAAAATGTTTAACGATAAGAAAAAAGTTCATCTACAAAAAAAGTAGTAAAACAAGATTATTAATTAGAGATTTTGCTCTTATCAAATTTTCTGGTAAAAGATCTGTTGTTGCCTTTGTAGGGTTGTTGAAAGAGTTGACAGAGATGAGTAAGAGTTATCAGTTTTGAGAAGAGTGAGTCAGTCAAACATTTATATATCCCGAAAAAGAAGACAAATCATGCATAGATTCAAATGACATTTTGTTAAAACTTAAGCAGAGAAAAGCTTTGAATGTTCTTTAGGTTTGGTATTTGATTCTGAGCAATTTGCATACTGATTGAACTTGGATTTGCATACAAAAAGTTGAAACTAACAAAATAAAACTTTATTAACAAAATTAAAAAATAAGTAAATTTATTTAGTTACACTATTTTAGATAATTTCTACTTAACTTTTCACATCTTTTAAACTGCCCCACTAGGAGGTACACCTTGGGACAAATAACAAGGTAACTAAAAATGTTTTAAAAATTTTTCTATGACAGATACAAAATCAAAAACTAGTTAAAAATTTTTTCAAATATTACAAGAATACCAGGTAAAATTTTGACAATAATTGATCAAAAAAATAAATAAAAATAAAAAAGTGTCCCAAGGTTCGCCACTCACCCATATATTAATAAAATAGGAAATAACTAATTATTAATATATATAATTTGCAAAAAAAACAACAACTCAGTTTGTCATTAATTATTTTTTACAATTCAATATAATTTCATTTCAATTATGAACTAAGCAACAAAACCCTGAGTCAAAGTTGTCATGTTTTTAGCGACTTAAGCGAAAATCTGCCTAATTTTGATTCCGACTCCACAGCCCTCGAAGGTGAATCGGGTGAGAGAAGTTCCCCTCTTTGAAATGCAATATTTCTTGTAAGCATAGTAACAAATGGCCTTAGACTTTGGCACTAGGAGAGTCCTTTCTACAGACTAAATGTAATTTCCGGGTAAATAAGTCACCGTTATGAAGCTGTTTCATTGAGACCAATATAAAAGAAGAACTGCGATTAATAGTTGACCCGTCAAACCGTTCAATCAATGATTGACTGCTCAACCAATGAAACAGTATAAGCAGCAAAAGAAAGCCTTTGAAAATATCTTGAAAAACTTAAGGCTTGTTCATAAGTTAAGGATAATATTATATGTTTTAACTTACTGTAACTCTTTCTAATAAATTTCATAAACTAAAGTTACTTCTTTAGAAAATTGAAAAATTTTAATGTAATACAATCAAAATTTCTATCAATAAGAGAAAAAATTAAACCTTAATTTTTATTTGAAGAAGAAAAACTCGATAATTAAAAAAGTCTGAAACATAACTCAATAAAAAATAAATATTTTTATGATTAGAAAAATTAATGTTTATAAACATAGTGAGGATAACTATTTAAATGCAAACTGCACATTTCTCATTGGACTGACCATAAATATAGTTCATAAGAACTAAAGCTCCTAGAAACAAGTAGTAACTATAACTTTTAATGGACAATTATTGTATAGGTATTAATTAGAATAGTATGTTATAAAAACACTATGAGATAACAAAATACAATTGAAACATTTTCATCTTCCAAACATTTTTAGAAGTATTAAGTTTGTTGGATTATTTCGAGTTTAGAAGATAAAAAACGGAAATATTAACAGGGTTTTAATATCACAATAATTGAAGAATTGTCCACACGTTTACTTTTTTATTTTTTATCATGCATTTTGACATCTCTACATAGAAGTACCATAAAGTAAAAGTTTAAAATGTAATT
The DNA here is from genome assembly GCF_043381705.1 of Parasteatoda tepidariorum. Classification (NCBI taxonomy): domain Eukaryota; kingdom Metazoa; phylum Arthropoda; class Arachnida; order Araneae; family Theridiidae; genus Parasteatoda; species Parasteatoda tepidariorum. Next base: position 22,513,832 of record NC_092214.1, on the reverse strand, counting down.
TTTAAAACTGCAATGCAAAATAAATACTTTAACTACTATTAAACGATATTTATACTGGATAAAATAGAAAAAGAACTTCTGAATCTAAAGAATAAAAATGCGTATTGAAGGATCAAAACTTCAAACTATTTATCTAATCTATTAAGAATTTTGTCGCAAGAGATCAAGATTAAGTCCATCAATTTTAGACAGTGTGAAGAGAATCTATCTGTAGTTAGTGTAGTAGTCTATTTAAAAGAAAATCGTGGTTGAACACAATAGTTCTAATTTCATTACAGAAAGGATTATTGTTAAGGAACAAGATAAATTTTGAAACTATGAATAACCGTGGGCTTTTATAAATTAAAAAAATGAGAAATACAATCATTTAGACAAATGGAAAAAAGAAACATGCATCAAGCACAGTGCTAGATATTTGCAATCATGCGATTTAAATACGAAAATATAAAAAAGCATTACAATAACTACGTTAATCTTTTAAGAGGTAAAATGAAACAGCCATGCTTTAAAAGTGGTAAAATATTTCTCTACCTTCAAAGCTGTTAATAAGTTGTCGCAATGTTGTCCAAATAAAATATTTATAAAGGTTAGAGTTCACGACCGCGACCCCTAAAAAGTTAAAAACATAACATTGTGATCTGATTGGCTAGAAGAAAAAGCATGACGATTATTCCTATGCCAGACACTCATATAAAGTTTAATGAATTTATGAATAATCTGATTGAACCATCTGATTTATCTTACGCCCGTCATAAAGTTCTATTAGCAATACCAGCATGTTTTTAAAGCACTTATAATATACAAATGCCATTAACCATCAGCTAGTCTCAACTAGTTTCGAAATTCCAAAAACAAAGACAGCCTAAAACAGTATAGAGTAGATTGATTCATATGTCATTAACGATTTGACGCCCTCTACATAAAATTCTCATTCACCCGTAGTAACCGAGAAATAAAAATTGCTCTCTTTGGAGGCTTCGAGTTATGCTTTGTGCAGTTAATTCTATGAGTGCCATTTACTGCAAATGCTATAAACCAATTTGAATGACATTAATAACTTCTAATCATGAACTATAAAACTTAAGGACAATCCTCTCTGACATCATCAAACCACGTTTTTTGAAATTTTTCCTGTTCAATTGCCTACAGCGCTCTCTAGCAGCACTTACCGGAAACGGTTAATTGAGTCAGTACATGTGAATAGCTGAAACTCTACGGTATATCATAGTATTTCTGCCATGTTTTTATTTACTTCTGTACGATTATATTTGTGCTTGATAACGAATTCGCGACGCAAAACTCGAATACACCATCTGGGAATCGGTTGTATATCTAGAGCCTCATCCTTCTCCTCTCCCCCTCTGCTCATTTGTTTGGGAATATATTATTGGCGATCGAAATGGGCTGCAGGTGGCGTAGAGCAGAACTCTCTACCTATGGCAACACTTCACATGCTTTCCCCATTAGCGTGTGGAAAATCATATTATAGAGGAAGGAAGGAAGTTAGTTTCTCTCTTGATTTTCATATAGATTAAAATCTTTTAAGTTGGAAAACTATATGGAACTGAAAACTACATTAAACATATTTTTGAAGAAAAGTATCACGGAAATTTTAAAAATTATTTTTAAAAAATAGAAAGGAAAAATATTAAGAAAAGGGAAAATGTCGTAGTACATTCCTATGCAACTGAAAAGAGGAGGAGAGAGAAGGGAGAAGGGCTAAAGGCATGACACCGGTCTCTCCCCAGATGGCGTATTCGAGTGTTGTGATCGCTAATGATATCTTTCCTTTCAGTAATACTTTTTCGAATATAATTGTAAAAAATATTTTTTTAAATTTTCTCTACGCTTTCTTTAAAAACTATGTTTATGTCAGTTCTGTGTACTATGGATGGTATTTTCAATATAAATGTAAATAACAACAATCTCGAGCTCTCGACCTGCTCTACTTCTGGTAAAAAGTATACAGTGGCTTACTGCAGCTTATTCTGCGAGGCAATATTTTCAAATAAATTATGTAATTTCTAAGCTCAAATCTGCATAAGATATTAATGATTGTAAGTAATTCTGGTAAGTTTGAAATAGAAATTTGTTTTAGCTTATTAGAGATGTCTTGTTAAAAAAGGTGACATGGTTGTAAGATTTAGAAGGAACTAGCTTTTTTGGGAGTTCTGATTTAGTCTCTTTTTACTTATTACCGTTTGTTCTTGGTGTTGGCCGTGCACCATCATACGTTAGTATTAGCATATCGTTCCACCATATTGTAGTATTGGCATATTTACAAATTATCATTTAGGGCTAAATGTCGAAGTTAGTATATAGTTAACAAAGTAAAAAGTAAGCTTAGGCGTTTTATAAGCTTAGGCGTAAAAATCAGTCGGAAATAATACCCCGGAAGTCCTACAGAGAATTTTGACTTCCAGCGCCATCTGTGCTTAGATTTACTCGGTCAACCATCCATTCAATAGAGAAGAAAAGGAGAGGGAAGGGAGATGGTCAAGACATGGACCCCAAACCTCGCAGACTTCGAACACGGACGGTGACGCCACTATTCCCCGGAGTCTATTCTATACCACCGTCCGATAGTAAAACAAAATCCAAACCTCGCAACTCCCGAAGAGAGCGGTGAAGGGAATCCCAGCCCTCGAACAAAGGTTCGGACCCTCCCCCTAGGAAGTGACGTTTTGTATCGATAGTTATAAGAAAGTGACCAATGGCTTTTGTTTATCCTTTAATCGTTCTCCCTTCGCTTAGGGGTCGTGACCTCTATCCCAGAGTTTACAGTGTTCTTTCAGAAAGAGAATGTATTCTTCTTTCATTTTGACAGTTACATACATAGTCTAAAATAAATATCTACATATTTTAATCTTTGATCTTTCTTCAAGAATTTAATATGTAGTATTCGTTTTAAACTTGTTTGCATTATTGTATTTATTATTAGAGAATCGATTTACCTATAACTATATTTACTAACAGTTTGCCAAAAAAAAGAAATATTCTTAAAATAAAAAATAATACGTCAAATAATACAAATCCAATACATCTTTATTTATTACCTTTTCTA